>NW_021604688.1:8119814-8178295 GCF_004785775.1 Grammomys surdaster | reverse complement strand
TGGCATACACAGACACACATAGGCACACAGGCTCACAGAGAGGCACACACATACACAGACGTACCCACACATACACACACACACACAGGTACACACTCAAAGACATACATACAAACACACAGGTACAAATTTGAAATCTGTTCATATCCATTATGGTTTTCCACAGGGTATAAAGTATTTGAAGCAAATTGTATTTTCTAAAGTACATTCAGTTGGTAAATGGGGTTGGTTAAACAACCAACACACATGCTTAGAGCCATTCAAGAACTTGTCGTGACTTATGAGTCAAACTTGTGTGTGTGTGTGTGTGTGTGTGTGTGTGTGTTTAAATTATAATTGTTGTTTTCTAGTCCAATAGTCTTGGATTCACAGGGGAGCAGAGATTATTAAGGTCTTTGGAACTGAGGTGGTGTGGAGGTTCACTACAGAGTTTTGCTTTCTGCTCCCCTGAGGAGACAACACATAGATATGATCAATATGACTTTGACCTTTAACCTTGTACTTTTGTCAGATTCTGAGACTGCCACTTTTGCCAGCAGGATTTTTTTTATCCTAATGGCGGTACTCTAAGTTATCAGGTTCTCTTCAGGAAAATCTAAAACAAACACAAAACGAAATTCGGGGAAAGAATACTTGTTGATATGTACCTCAGAGCGGCACACACAAATCTGGTGATGTCATAAACACAGCTTCGTGATTCTCAGATGAGAAAGACTATAAAATGTGCTAATGCTGAGTGTCATTACAATCACAGAGTCCATTTCTAAAGCTCATAATTTTCAGACATTTACAACAGTTCTGTCTGCCCCTACAGAGATGAGTTATAATCAGATACAACTACAAGCAATTGTCTCTGAGCCAAACTCAAAGGCAACCTTCATTAACAATACTAACATTATTCATTTGTCTTTATTTGTGCAGCAGTTGTATCTAGGGAGCGAGACACAGAACAGAACATCGTGTGCCTTCTGAGGCTCTCATGCTACTTTATTTTAATCCAAGCAATGGCCACCTTGACTGACATTTGTACACACAAAAGAACAATTGCCTCTACAGCTGGTGCCTTTCTTTCCCTCCCCTTGCCTTCCTGATTTTCTTATTTTTTCTACCTAGACTTTTCTTCCTGCACCATCTTTCCTCATTTCTTTCACTGTGATCCCCACCTCCTTGGTTTCCTTTTCTCTTTATTTCTTACTATCTGTGAGCTCACTGTGTGACCCTTTTTGTTCCTGCCTCAGAGGTGCTTTACACTGAGAGCTGTACAGCAATGAATTCAACAGAACTCTGATCTATTTACATTCCGTGTTGTTTTGGTAGGATTTCAAAAGGTATTTTTTAAAGCAGAGAAAATGCAGAGAAAAAGCAGAGAAATTAATTCCCCTTGTTGTCTCATTCTAGCCTGCTCTATTTCTTTAAACCATTTTTTTTTAATTCTTGCTCAGAAATAGACTTTGAAAACACACTCTGGCACTAATAAAATTAAACTGATCAAATAGTGTCAGTTAGAGCTCCAAGATGAGAATGACGCATGTGCATGGTGCATCCCCTGTCTGTGTGTTCTGTAGGGCCAATGGTCTGGTACCTCCCATTCAGAGAAGAACTTCGATGATGGTGAAACACCGATTGAGTCTCAGTCACAGTGTCTGGCAGGAGCTTTCTCAGTTGTCCCATCCTCAGGTTTCTGTGAGCTGGACATTGGCTCTTCTTACTCCAGTCATTCACAGACTAATTCTTACACATTACTGCTACCCCTATTATTCTCTTCCTGTTGACGCATTTCCACCAGTCACAGGCTACAAGACAATTTTAGCAGAAAATAAACCACAGAAAGCAAGGCTTCTTGTTAACCTGGGGATGCTTTTACAACCACTCCAGTCACTAGCCACCCAGTTCATTTCTCTTTAGAGAAGAGATTTTCAAAATCCTGCTCATAACACCTTCCATATTCGTTTAGGCAAAGGTGTGTTTGCAGGAAAGAAATAGCCATCCGAACAAGCTCAATTCTAAACTTTAATCTGTTTGAAAGTCCTACTGGTACCAGTAGTACCAGTCCTGATGCTTTAATATGGGTGAAAGTATCTTAGGGTAGACAGATACAGACTGGTGACCTGAAGAGCGAACATTCTTTGGAAAGAAGGTGTGATAGCCATGATGATCTGGGATGAAAATGAAGGAAGTAGAGGAGCTGGATCTTCACCACGGTCAATATTCTTTCCGTTGAAAAGTAAAGCCATGGATGCAAAATCATACACAATTTTAAAAAATTCATAATCTAAAAGAACAGTTTTCTTGGATTATGATTATAAGGTATGTACTTATGGAAAGGTGACAGTGTGGCATGAGAAATAACATCTTACACATTGCTGGAATTTGAACACAGTTGCAGGCAAAATAGAGGGAATAGGATTGGGTTGGAGTGGTTACCTATAAGAGTAGTTTGCAGTATTGAACGGTGTAGGGCTATGGAGCTTGCAATCTACTTTTTTAGCCAATCCTATTTCTTGAGAGATTGGCTTGACTTGGTTGACTCTTGAAAGATGCTGTCTCAGGGCTGCTACATTGTGGAGTATACGTGCCCCATTGCACAGACTCTATGCTATTGAACATAGGTCTCTTGTCTCTACTTTTCCCCTTTTCTTACTTCCTATGTTATACGCTGTCATTTCCAGACTTGTCACTGTGTCTAATCCCATATGATCAGAGAAAACAAAATCACATGTACTGATATTGTATCTCAGATAAAACTAAAGGGAACCTGATTGCAGATTCTCACTGGTTCTATTTTGTATTGTTTTAGTCAGATTTGTTTAGTCACAAATTGGCTAGTTTTTAAAGGAAAAGGGTTTGAGTCTTTGCAGTTCTTCAGACAGAGTCCAAAATAAGATAATGGTGTCATGAAAATATAGAGAAATATCTGTCTCTTCTACCAAATAGATTCTTGAAGGCTGCATCTTCTGGAGTGAGAAGACTGTATCATCACATGGCAGAACTGAGAAGAGCAAGGGGCAAGCATGCTCACAGTGGTACCCAGCTTGTCCCGGATAATAAAACCACATTGTTTCACTCACTTCAGTTCCAGTAACTCTCACTGTGTTTATATTGGGAATTATGAATCCCTATAGACTTTGAGGGTAGAAGGATTCAAACAAGAGTGCCATGAGAACTACAGAAGCAGCTGTTTGTTTAAGATGTTCAACTTCCTCTGCCTACATGGGAAAAACCTACCCAGATACAATATATGTACTTTCCTGCTCAGATCTTCCTGTCGCAAGTGTTATGAATTGCTTCAAGATGATGTACTTATAAGGGCATGCTCTCTAATAATTAATTTCCAGTTACAACTCATTCCCATCTCCTACCCTCTCAAATACTATTATTAAATGCCTACTTTCTCCTGCCACTTAAGTCCAGTCTCCTTATATCTTTATCTTATACTAAGTTTATATGGAATCCACAAGAAATATACAGGCTCCTTGAGGTCAGAAGCTAGCTTCAACTCATTTTATTTTGCTTTCCTTTATCTATTTTAAGGGTTTACATTCACCTTAGTCTGGGAGTTGAGATTTATAGTAAAGAACAGATTACAGTTCTCCAAGGTAACACATAAAAATTGGAAATTAGGGAGACAGAAATTGTGGTTTAAAAAGAAATACAGGAAGCCATGTGTATGGATAAAGAGATGAAAAAAATGCTTGTTAAAAATCTCCCTCTAATATTTTGGGTAACATTGCTCAGCCTTTGACATTTCTACCAGCAATCCCAAAGAGGAATTCATGAGGAGGTCCTGGATTTACTCTTGTTGTAAAAGAGACCACTAAATAAACAAAGCATTCAGGTACTCAGCAAAAGCCAATCAATTCTTCACGTTCATGAAAACCATCTCCGTTTTTTTTTTATAAACCTGCTGCTATATCAAGTAGCAAAAATGTTTTTAATAGTATCTCATATAATGTATCAGCCAAAGCAGCTTCATCTTGATATTTTGTATAATATTCTTTGGCTCTGGATGAAGTACTTGATCAAAAATTGCATTTTCTACATTGTTACACACACACATTGAATCAAGCCATTGATATAAGCAATACTCAAACAACAAAAAATAAGCTTCTATGTGTCTCTGGAAGAAGCCAACACAGAAATTGAACACATATATACCCATACCCAGTGAATGTTCGTTTTAGATTAGTTTGTGCTTTTATTTGGCTCTAGGAGGAAATGGGACATTTCTAATGAGTGCTCATCATTGTGGCAGCCAGACACTGCACAGATGATATGAGACACTAATCACCAGGGACAATGTTTGCCCAGATGTGGCTCTATCTATGCTACAAAGCATTGTAAATGTCAAACCCCTGGTTGAGATGCAGTTGTGCATTTACCATACATAAAGCCGGCTGGAGAACAAAAGGTGCCAGATAGGGACACATAAATCATTACACTACGACCAACAGATCAACAGCATTGCCCTGAGAAATAGGATGGCCCCAGGTCACGCTTCTTAGATCACCAGTGCCTTCACAAAATGCCCTTTTTTGTTTGTCCTGTTTTTGAAGAGGCACCCTGGGCTTTTTGTAATTAAAGTTGTATTGATTTTGTATTTTTAAAAAAGGATTATAAAGGGGCCAGCATGAACAGAACAAAGGCAGATAATGGATAGTAAACACGAGGAAACCTAACAGTTCACAAATGTGCTTATAAGAGTTCTCACATACCTGCTTCCCAAAGTAAATTCAAACATTTTGATTGAAAAGCCCCATCCTGTGTACCAGCCATTTCCAGTACCGGACCTAGCATTGACTTACATTGATTATAACAATTATGTTTGTAGTTTTTAGATTTCCAAATCTTTAATTTATCTTAAATGAAATGTTAGTTCCTGGATGTCAAATACAATGGATGAAGCCTGAGGCACAATCATAAAAGGACTCTTCAGAACTTCAGGACTCCCTTTGTTGGGCACCAAAGCCCACCCACAGGCCAAGCAGGCGCACATAGCCTCAGGGGGCACATTGAGTTTAGGATTCACTCTGCTACACAGTGTCATAGGAAATTGGGAACATTCAGGAATAAAACTTCAGTGCTTCTGCAGGTCAGCCAGAGTGTGGTGTCCAGCATCTTTTAGTCTCAGTGGGGACATTAATTCTAGGGCTCATGCAATTGCACAGTTTGTTTAAATATGTGGACAGATAGAGTCATCAGAATTTTGGTACCAGCAATTTCCTCAGTTCTTGAATGATACACACACACACACACACACACACACACACACACACACACACTATAGATGAAAACCTTTTTGTAGGTGAACATACTTGTGACTGCATGTTCATTTTGAGGTCAGAGATTAATTTCAGTTATCACTATGTGCTGCCCACTTGGGTTTTCTGGTTTTGTTTTTTATTTTGTTTATATTTTTTTAATTTGTTTTTTGAGCTAGTGCCTCCTTTGGCATGAGACCCCTTGATTAAATAAGGGTATCTGGCCAGTGAGTTCCAGAGATCTTCTTGTCTCTAACCTCCTAGCACAGTAATTACGAGTGCATAAATTCCACTTGGCTGTCTTTTTAAAATGTGAACTTGTAGGTATAGAACTCAGGTCCTCATGCTTGCTTAGCCATCAGTTCATGAACTGAGCAACCTCTTCAGTCTGAACAGTGCAGTTCTCTTGAGGGCATCTTCTCTAGTCTTCTTAACCACACCGAGTAGAAGATGTTACATCTAGACTTTCTGCCTTTCTGATACTTTCTCACCCATTTCTACTTGAGGAACTGTGGAGCAAAATCAGCATTCCTTTACTATCAAGTGTAAGACAATATGACTCCTGAGCCTGTAAGGCATCCTCCAGCAGACTCTCAAGACCTTTTCCTTTGCTGGAAAAGGAAAGAAACCATCCATTCTCATTATGGATGGTTCCCCAAGAGGATGTGGAAGGGGCTCTTCTCTGCTACATTGTTGAAAATTTTTCATCCTGATCCTCCTAGGGATGTTGGTCACTCATGTGAAATCAGCACCTTTACTAGTCCATCTCTGGGTACCAGGTTTTGGAACTGAACCCAGGACAGAGGCTATGCTACATCCCTCATTCCTGTGCCTTCCTGGCTCCACCTCTCATTACTATGCATAAACGCCTCTGTTTTAGTCAAAACCTAAAGTCCTTCACAAATCAATTCAGATAAATGAATTGTTGTTATTTGAATCTCAGTTTGTGTAGGAGATTGAAACTAAGGAGAAAACGAGATGTCATAAGAGCAGTGGCTTCTACAAGCCTCTCTGTGGGTTACTGGCTAGCATGTATAATGAAGACAATCAGACAGCTATCTAGAAGGGCTAAGCAGAAATGATTAATGTGATACTTGTGGAAATCACACGAGAAAGCTTCCGAATTTCAGTGTGAAAGCCTGTGATCTAGTTCTAGTTCTATGACTACCTACTTGCTGAATCCAAAGAATATATTTAAAGTCTCTTGCCACTACCTTTCTCTTTCATTAAATGTAGGTATATACACACACTAAGTCACTATTAACTCTGTGCTTCTGGGGAATAAATTTCTATACTGTTAGTTTGGTACCAAACATTGATGTATATCTACTTACATACTTGAAACCTTACTAGGTCCTAAACAGAAAGTCTATAAATAACCACTAAATCAATATATATAAGATCCCTGTTTCAAGCACAGCTTTACATAACACAAGATGAAATAAAAATATCTGAAAGTGCTAAGATACAGACTTTTCAACATAGTATGTTTAAGGCACACAAGTGCTTCAGATATAAATGATGTTCATGGGTGACTTTTGGATCCAAATAAAGCAGTAGAGAATAATCACCATGTACCAAGTGATATGACAGGAGGGGTTCTGGGACTTCCTGTGCATAAGGCAGATGTCTGAGAGAGGAAATCACTGATCCAATGTGCCCACAAGGAAGAACTAATAGGAAGAACTAGCCACATGTGTGGAGCACAGGGGATGGCAGGGTTAAAGAAAGTGAAGCTCTCTGTCTTGCTTGCTTGCATGTAATTCCAAGGGAAAGCATTAGTCTCATGCCAGCTTTCCCACAGAGCAAGGAAAGTTTTCTGCTTTTATCGGATGAAGGGCATGCATTCTCAAGATAAAGATTTCCCCATGAAGACTGAAATGTTGATTCCATATTAACCTTTAAATTCTGTATTAAAAGATGTGAAATGCTAACAGAAGAGCTAAAGGAAGGACAAAAGTAGAAGCTTTAAACACATCTCTGATATTCCCTGAGAAAGCTTGTGGGGGACCGTTCTCAGGCTAGAAGAGAGGAAGAAGCAACAAACAGGAATACAAAGTCTACATTTGGTTTGTGCCTTGAAGCCACCGGCATTAATTAAGATTCTACAGCTTCTAAACAATTATGACATAATTAAAGTAAGATTCTTTCTACAGTAAAACGATAAGAAATGACTTTTAGAAACCATGGGAACCATTAAAACAGCACATCGGCATCAAAATGAGCAATATTTACTAGTATTAACACTATTAAAACGCCTTTGAAGACAAACTCGGGCAATTATTACGCAGAACAACTCACATGTGGAGACAGAGAGCAGCGATAATTAAATCCCACACTCTATATATCTCTCTTTTTTGTATTTGACAGAACAGTCTTTAAGAGAATCTATTTTAATGGCGTTGAATTAGCAAGACATTCAAATAGAGAAAGGGCACTTAGCAGGAGGTTGGTATTCAAGGAGACACAGCCTCCATCATCATTGTTATTTTTTATTATTCTTACACTTTTGGAGACACTAAAGCTCCATTGGTGGGCTGCTACATGCACAGATAAGTTCAGTCTCTGGTCCATAAACTTTCTCTAATGGCGTAGCACATCCTTAATTACAATGGACAATGCGCAGCTAAGTCGAGTGAATTATGCAGGGCTAATAGATGGAGCACTTGAGACTTGGGTCATTGGCTTGGATCAGATGGCAAACATGTGTCCAGCTGATCAAAAGCAACTTGGAAAAGCACCAGGCCTCCCAGAAAATTTGAAGGCCATGAATGTTAGGTGGGTGAAAACATCAATCCGGTTAAAGGCAGTCTTAATAGAGACTGAAGATGCCTTATTTTCTTTCTAATGCTTATGTGTTTAAGAACACTCACAAAGGGATTGCACTGATAGTAGGTTATGTTCTGAGTAAGAAATGAAAGACAAGGGGTGCAGAGCCTGTCTTCCATTCCACTGTTCTGTGTGGTTACATCATCCTAGCACATAGAAAATATTTATAAGTGAAAAAGTAGGAATGTCAGAAATACTAGCAGCTCCCAAACATGTCAACATTTGTTTTAAAGACTATGAAATTATTTCCAAGAAATAACTAAATATCATACCAAAATATTAGTTATCTATATTGTATGAGAGAACATACAAGAAAGGTATGAACAAGAGAGATGAGAAGGAACCAAAAGCCTTACACCCTGAATAGGAACTGGCTACCTTCCTTAAAACATGTGTCTGCAAAGACAGTTGAAGAGAACAACTCATGCCCCTGGTGACCAGAAGTGAAGCTGTTGTCGATATGCTAAAAATCATTTGATTTTTTTATCTTTGCAAACTAAGGCAATGAGGTAATTGGTTCAAACCACTGTGAATTCAGCACTGATTTTATAGCAGGAAAAAAGCAATACATCTCTAGAATAAATTCCTGCAGCTTAAAGAAGAACTGGTCAATCATTTTACCACTCACCCCTAGTGATGAGTTATGTCAGAATTCAGGGAGTGGCTTTAGCATTTTAAATGATGCTAGCTGTTGTTAATGAGGTCCAGATTCATTAGAACTCAGTCTCAGAGTGATAGATTATAAATCACATAGAAACTTGATTCTACCTTCAACTTTTAGGAGAGATGTCAGGTAAAGGCAGCTGGGTGTAAGGGCACTGGGTACCCTTAGAGGGAAATATGATCAAGGGGTCATTATTACTTCTGAATACTAACTCAAATAACTCACTCTTTGATGTATTGAATGTCTGTGATCAGTACACTCTTTGTAACAATCCTTCTCCACTTAGATTGTTAGTTCCTAGGGGCCTGAATGTGCATGTTTAACTGTTCTAGCTGATTAGGAGGTGAAACAGAAGGATCACTTGTTAAAAGCTTGCATGGTCTTGAGAGTGAGTTCAAGATTGGGAAAACTGTGTTGACATTAAAAAGTATAGTGGGCTACATGTGTATTTATCTCAGTGACACGCTGGGTCAGATCGATATTACTGACAAAAAAAATACAATATTTGAAAGTGGTATGTTTTAATTTGAAAATTTAAAATCATGATGTTTGCATATGTCTAATGAGATATATTGAGGATGAGGCTATGTCTATACATAACCTTCATGTGCTTCATAAATATCTTACATATACACCTCAAGGTCAGTTTATACATTAATTTTGAGTAGTTTTGTCCATATTGACTGTGACCCTTCACATAAGGAAATGTCTGGAATTTTCATCTATGGTATCCTTTGATCATTCAAAAAGTTTTGGATTATGAAGCTATTTGCTTTTGCATTTTCACAACAGGGGTGCTTTGTCAGCATTTAGGAGCACACTAGGCCTCTAAAGCTCTAGCTCTATAGAACTAGAAGAGGTGCTGATACAGATGCTGTTAGCTAAGTATGGAACCATGAACCTGTTCTAAAATCATTCACAGCTTCATGAGAGGACAAAAATTGCCCAAAAGAAAAATTAGAGACCAATGTGGATCAGATAACCATCCGTCACTAGTTTCCATGTGGCCTTTCTGCCTGCTGGCTTCTGGATCACCCTTCTTCCTGTTAAGATGTGTCTAATATTGTCTTATTTGCTTTGTCTCTTTTATTTCATTCGTCTTTCCTGTTCTCTGCTTACATATGTCATCCACTTGGGAGTCCCACCTTTTCCTTCTCCAATAGTAGTTTGAATCTATACCCTTCCATTGTTGCATCACACAGTCACCTGACTGACTCTCTGATCCCTTTAGGTTGCTCAATTGCTCTTTGTGATTTTAGAATAAGAGTTGAATTCCTCTCATTCTTATCTTGTAGTCCAGCATACAGCTGGGCATGTAACATCTACAAGTTTTACAGGGCAACTGAATATTTTTACAAAATAATCATAGTGCATAGTATTATATAGATAATGCTGAAATATATGAAAATTATGCTGAAATATGAGAAATTTGAAGTGATTCTTCAAATTTTCAATGGTTTATCTATTAAAGACATATATTTTACCATTCCAAGGTATCCCGAAATTCTTAGTCTCCGGAAGAATTGTCTTCTATGACACATACTACTAAAGGCATGGGAAAGATTCAAATATTTAAGACAGATATTTTCATGACCTGTGCTTATATTTCATTGATTCACATAAACCATGGTAGGAAGCTATATCCAAGAAAACAGAAATAGATCAGACATTGTCGGGCTCAGTAAAAGACACGACATTAGTAAGCAGTTCTGCTATATTTATAAGAACGATTGTCAGAAAGCCAAGCATGAAGAAAGCACAGGACTTTTCTCAGATACGTTAACATTCAGGCAAATTGAGAAAAATATTCCAAAGGCATAATTTGGAGTCAGAGTAAAAGATATATACATTTAGCCTCCAATATCCACAGTTAAAGAATGTTGTATTTTCAGATAAAATTATTGATTTTTATTTCTTAAAAATCTAAGGCAAAATTGATTACTGTTATATTCAAGAAGGACCATTCTGTGTGAGTTGATATATCAAAAGCATATGAATAAAAGTATAGCAAACATGTTAACAAATAAAATAAGTGTGATATTTTATAATGGCAATGCTGGTTACAAATGAAATTCACAAAAAGGAAAGGTTTATGTGAAAGGCAAAGTTAAAAAAAAAACAAGTCTAATTAGATGGCGACATAGACTATGGATGAGAAGCATCTGACAAGGAAAGATAAGCAAACACCTTGAATTATTGAGTGTATACAAATCAGCCTGTCTCCACTCACGCCCGTCAAGGTTACCAGGAGCCAGACAAAGAGATGAATGACACACACCTTCATTATTTAGGCCAATTCTCCAGTCTGTCTGGAGGTGATTGGGTTGCCCAGATAAACCATTTAACGTTTATCCCCAAGCAGTGGGTCAGATAGCAATTTATCTCATTTGGTCTCTAAAGAAACTTAAAAGAAAGAAGGCCCATGAAATCGCCAGCTCTCTTATTCAACCATATTAACTCTTGAGTCTGACTGATCTCTGAGCATTTGCATGACTGAATCGTTGCTTACCCTAGCACACTGAAAATGTTAAAGGCATTTTAATATATGCAGATTTGGTCAGAAAAAATGTCTAAGCGAGGGGGAAGTGTCTCTTAGAGAGCAGCAAACTATTCTATAATGTTGTTTTGACAATAGATAGAAAGTCTTGAATAGGTTAGACATTGACTATTAAAACCAGAAGTGTACATCCCAAGTGACATTCCTGTGAAAACACACAGAGCATATCAGAAATAATATTTGTAAGTCATCAGATAGAAAAAAAAAAAAAAACCTCTGGAGTTTGAGAATATTTTGTGCCTTACTTATTTCTGGCTGCCATTTAAAACACCCCAGCTGACCCAGCTGAGACTTACATTTCTCCCTTCTTCCTTAGCCTTTTTTAAAATGTTAGCTTGCCAATATATTTTGACTGACTAACATATTGAGGTTTTCAACTTCACCTTCCTCCAACCATATTCATGTTTGATTTTTTAACTCATTGTGCTTTCCTTACATTAGTGTTTTATGTTAGCTTTTTTTGTTTCTGTACTTCTTTGTCAATTGTGGGGAAACATACAGGGAAGACAAAGATTTCTTGGTTGTGCCCTGTCCCTGGTGTAATATTTATTAAGTAAATTCTACATCTTGGACATTTCATGAATGTGAAACCTCTTCCTCAAACATACATGCCACCTTTAAAGCTTTTTTCACAAGACTAATGATTCTTAACCCTATGGCCACATCTCTACCTGTATGGCCCCAGTCCACCAGACAGCCCAGATGATATCAATAAAGATTTCTCACTCCTGTTTGGTAGTTTGAGCATGAAATTTTTCAGTGTTATAAACCACAACTTAGACACACATTTATAAAAGCATCAATGTAGGTAGTTCATACTGTGTCACAAAGCCTTTAACGAAAAAGACCATTTAGTGGCCTGGGCACAGAACTAAAAGTTTTACCATGGAAAATCTCAGCTACCTGTTCAGTCTCAACATTAGATGTCTAGCCAATCCCAAATATGAAAAAACAAAACCATCCATTGGAAATATCATTCAACCTTAGCAGATAAACCAACTATTTCTAAACCTACAGCACTAGAAGATTAAGGAAAGAATACAGAAGGCTCTTATATTTACAAATTCATTCCCTTTCTTATAAAGTGACTGCTCATAACTGGTTCTCCAGTAACACAAACTCTCACATGTGCTCTCAAGGAATCTGTCTACAAGGACAAGCAGAGTAATGAAAGAGAGCTTTCAGACAGAATTCTGTAGGAGATTAACCTAGGAATCCCTATAGGTGCCACATCTCTACTCCTCCCTCTAAACCAGTAAACTGAAAATGATATAAGGTCTGACTATGTTCACTATTTCCCCAGATTATGGAAATAAACTTTTAAGTTTTCCTGCAACTTATTTTAAAATGTTTTTATAGACAGCTTACCATACTTTACAGGACAAATCTTGGGATTACTGAACTAATAAATATTATCCCCAACCTCAAATTTAATAAAGAAAGATTCTTATTATAATTTCTTTTGATAATTTGCCAAAAGGTACTGTACTTAACTTTTGTGATTATATTCATAAATTAGATCTCCATCCCACTAAAATAACCATATACAACATTTTATTCATGTAATTTAAACAAAATAAACAACTGTATTTATGTATAAATATCTGTCTCCTTTACAAAGCTTTGCAGCACTCCTTATGCCTCAGCTATCTCTGTTCAGAAGATTCCTGTGTGCTCCTCTCATTCTCCTTCCCTGATTGAAGATGCTTCAAGGGTGTTGATAGTAGACATTACCCAGCCCTACTTGGAGCACTTTCCTATGAAAATACAGAGTTAATCCTTCCTAAATAAATCCTCCAAAGTGGTCAATGTCTTCTATGAATGAAAATCCTCGATCTGATTTGGTTTTTCTTCAAACATAAGCAAAAGGCAAGAAGCTGAAAGCGTTGCTTAGAGTTAAAGGATATCTGCAGCAGGAAAGGCAAATTCAAAACTGAAATTATCACCATCCCTCCAGCTGTTTCTTCCACGCTTACTATGAACTTTGGTTTAGTGCATGAAAATTAAATGGAGTTTTGTGCCGTTCATCGGGGATAGAGCATGTATTTCCTTTAACCAGTGAGAATGCTTGGATGGGATGGAAAAACCATTTCCTCGCTGAATGCTACTTTTGGTTTGTATTCCTTGTCTTCTGAACAAGCACATTGTGCCTCCAAGTGAGTATTACAATAATCCCCTAGTATGTAGACGTCACTTCTAATTCTGTACTACCTCCAGTACTCAATAGTGTATTCAGTGGTCTTTGACCTAATTTGAGGTTCCTGTAGTTCAGATTTAAGAACCAGGGTATCAGCTGCAGTAAGTTCTGCAATATATCTGACCAGATGTGGAAATGTTTCTGTGTCACTCTGGCTACCCCATCTCTGGCAAATGCTGAATTTTATTTTCCCAGGCCCTCTCTCTTTCAACTATCTTCAGAACTTCAGGGATCAAAGTAATAAAGGCCTAGAGAGGCTACAGGAATGTGGATATCATTTCTTTTTCATTTGAATTCATGCTTGTTTATTCTGTTGCTTGCTTTCCCACTTATGAACCTCTCTGTACCATATGTAAGGGTTTTTCCTTCCTAACACACTCCATCCCTCAGTTTGCATTCTTCATGGACTCATAGATGATTTTGTTATATGAACCTAAGAAATATGAAATGAAAATGAAAGCCACCCCTCTATTTCCATAGGTAATTTTATTAATTTTTAATAAATCATCTGTACAAGAACAAATACAAAAAGAAAGTGGAAAATTCAAAACTAAAATGGAAACACATTCCTGATTTTGTTCCATTTGAGACAGCAGTTTGCCAGCCCTGGAACATATTACTGGAACCTGGCAGCCTCTGTTTGTTTTTAATACCAGTGTGCTTGTCATATAATATAACAGCTTTTTATTTTCAACGATATTAACTGTCTGCAGGGAGAAAGAGGTAGAAGACCTCTCCAGGACCTGAGAGTCTTATAAATAAATGAGTTTTTTAACCTCTGCTGTAATACAGATATCTTTTCAATATAATATTAAGAACCTTTGTGACAGGATCTGTCATTTTAAATACAAAAAAATACTATACCCATGGAATAAAAATACTTACTTGGCAGATGAAAAATATTTATCCACCATTTTTACTTCATTTTGCTCACAGTTTAAAATTCATTTGCCACTCTATTTGACCATAGTCACAGGAATCACTGAGAATCACTAGACGGAGCAGGAGTATGGAGATGTCAGTTGAGAGATGGTCAATGCTGGTGAAAAGCTCACCAATACTTCTATTTCATGGGATTCATTCATCACCATCTTAAAGGTTAGACTGACTTGATACCTCTGGAAACATCAAGGAGTTTCAGAATGTTTTTTGTGGATTACAAAAATGAGCACAAGAAATACCATTATGACATAGCATTTCCCAGGCTGCATCAGTATCATTCTTATACAAATGTAGAAATCTGGTCACAGGCATCAAACAACTACATCACACTCTTTGGTATAGAACACTCAACAGTGCATAATTGGGACATCACTAATGACCAAAGAGTTTGGAACATTTATTATGCTTAAAGTTACATGCAAGGTATCTTTGGTCTCAAAGCACCCTCTGCTCTGAAGAAGCTTGATTGTCTGATATATAATGCATCATCCTTATATTCAAATACATTAAAATGAAAATAAAATAAAATGATAGACACATTTAGAGAAGATAGATGATAAATACATAAATAAGTAATTAAATGTATGTAGAACATAATTATTCCTTATGGTGCACCTGCCACAGCTGTGGAAGGGATAATGTTATTTTCTAGCGCCATATAAATTAACACTTCCAACTATTGTAAGGTTTCATAAAAGTTTGGAAACGGAGCACAAATTCAGTACTTTTAACCTTCTCTTCTTGGTTTTAAAGAAATGTTCTGTGTCTCCTATCTCTTTGACAGGATGTGATGAAGTCTGTCTTTGGTCTGCTGTTTGTCACTTCTTTGGCTCAACACAAAGGGGACCTCTACTTTGTTGAAGCTAAGGGGTCACACAGTTAACATCAAGATACTACAGTATTTGTAAAGGTACCACTAAAGGAGCTTTACAAACAATTGATGTTTGTGTTATTAAGCATTATTTTAAATTTTTTTCTTAATAATTAGAATATGATTGTAAAGAACTTGCAAATAAATACATCACCCAATGTGTTTAGCCTGACTTGAACTATACACATCTCAAGACCTTCTACAGGTTATAACTGTGAAGTTTCACAATGTTTTTTACATCTTCACTGTCAATCACTGAGTGTAATTTTACAGCAAAAAAATAAAGTAAAAAAGGAGCAAAAATCTAGGACAGAGTTAAAACTAGAGAAGGAATTAGGTCTATATTCTTTTTCAGGATGTATCATTTACTAGGAAGTATTCTCTTAAGGGAGCAAGCCCCTAAGGTAATTCTTTTACAAGTAGTTAAGTTTTGGATCACAGTTTTAGAGATTTCTGCACAAGATCAAACTGCCTTGTTACTTGAGGCTGTGACAGTGTGTCATCATGGATGTGGTGGTTTGAGTAAGAGTGGCTCCCATAGGTTCTTTTGTTTGCATGCTTAGTCACTAGGAAGTGGAACTTTTTCTTTCATTTACTTTTTATTTGTTATTTATTTATATTACAAATGTTATCCTCCTTCCCAATGTTCCCTCCTCAAACCCCTATGCCATCCCTTTTCCACCGCCTGCTTCTATGAGGGTGCTCTCCCATGTACCCACCCAATCTGGCATCACTGCCCTAATATTTCCCTATGCTGGGGCATCTTGCCTCCACAGGGCCAAGGGCCTCCCCTCCCACTGATGCTAGATAAGGCTATCCTCTGCTATATAAGCAGCTGAAGCCATTAGGTCCCTCCATGTGTACTCTTTGGTTGGTGATTTAGTCCCTGGGAACTCTGTGGGGGGGGGTCTGGTTGGTTGATATTGTTGTTCTTTCTATGGGGTTGCAAACACCTTCAGCTTCTTCAGTTCTTCCCCTAACTCCTACACTGGTGTCCCAGTGCTCAGTCCTATGGTTGACTGTGAGCATCCTCATCTGTATTGGTCAGGCTCTGGCAGAGTCTCTCAGAGGACAGCTATACCAAGCTCCTTTCTTCAAGCACTTCTTGATATCAGCAATAGTGTCTGGGTTTGGTATCTGCAGATGGGATCAATCCCTAGGTGGGGCAGTCTATGGATGGCCTTTTCTTCACTCTCTGCTCCACCCTTTGTCCCTACATTTCCTTTAGACAGGAACAATTCTGGGTTAATATTTTTGAAATCTTCATCATTCCTTTCATCAGAGAAATGTAAATCAACACTTCTTGGTAAGAATGTGGAGTAAAAGGAACACTTTTCCATTGCTTATGGGAGTACAAACTTACACAACCATTTTGGAAATGACCTTGGTATTTTCTCAGAAAACTGGGAATAATTCTACCTTGAGACTCAGCTGGTCCATGCCTGGGAAAAAGTTGTTTCACCGTCCTACAAGGACACTTCCTCAACAATGTTCATAGCAGTTTTATTTAATGTACAGGATAACCATGCTGCAAGCTACAGACCTAACTGTTTTCTTTTATGAGACTTGTCATGGTCATAGGTAATGTTCACAGTACTAGAACCATGAGTAATACTGTGAGTATCCAAGACAGACAAATTATGTACCTTATGGCACATGACATGAGGCAGAAGTGGAATCTAGAGATCCCAAATTCCCTTGAGGATGATCTTTCTCATTATTTTCACATATTCTCCTAAACTTATCCTACTACAGATCCCACACGTCCCAACAGGGACATGTAGGCATTAAGCAAGTGAACTATTCTTAGTGGTCATTGCTGCTCAAAAGACTGATTCAAAAAATAAACTGGAAAAGAAAACTCAAGAAATGATCTGTTTTAACTATAAGTAACACTCACCTTGTGGCATCTGTTAAGTAAAACCATACTTCAGCCTTAAGAGTGTAATCTATTACAGCAGGCATCTTTCATAAACTCAGATAGTTCTAGAAGCATCGTTCTGCATCTCATCCTTTTCTCCTTTCTTGCTTCACTCTCATTATCAACACTTTGCTGTGGAGCATATGAGATTTTAAATTATAACCTTGGAGTAAGGCCTGCTGTGGTGGCTGATATTTTGTGCCGTATGCTTATATGAATATGGAAAGGATTTTTCTCCCAGTGACCTTTCTAAAGGTTTAGGTTATTAAGATGAATTTAAATATATTTCTTTTAATTACTGTACTCTTAGAATATGAAGTCCAAGTTTATTTTCAATAGCTAAACTTGGAAAGATCCTTTAAACTTGTTGAATTTGGCCTTTGTAAAATTGATTTTTTAAAAAAAGTCAAAAACTAAAACAATCAGGCCATTTTCCATTATTCCTGGCTTCAGTTTGGATTGAAGTATTTGGAAATGTCACTGTGGAGAGAAGCTAAAACATCTGAAGTAATGGTGTGACAACAGCTTGGCATATTGCACCTTCTCCCACCTAGAAGAGAAAGGGTTTTTTTGCCATCAGTCACATGTCACAGATATTCTTCTGTGTGCAACTACGGTTAGAGGAAGCTGGGTAAAAGCGTCCTATGCCAACCATTTCTATGCTCTATTAGGCTCATTTCTTTGAATTTACTGCATGACAAACAAATTTCCCCATGTGAAAAAAATCTGAAAAGAAGTAAATATACCAAACCAAACAGGTAGAACAAAAACAAATGTGTGGAGAGACGTTGAACAGTGCATGGTGCTTTGTACATCCTGGACACCACTTCATCCAGGTACACTCTTCCAATTCATGCCCATCTCCTTTGCAGGTTTCCTCTTCAATGTCTTGGGATCAATAAGTCCTATGAGAGCATTTTTAGACATCCAAACATTTGTCTCCACTGTAGTTATTAATTCCTCCATAAAATGTTTCCTCATTGTCTTTTCCAAAATCATCAAGAACACTACTCTAGGAGTATCCATCCCATCTGCTATACTAATACTAGAAACTGGGAACTTTCTGTAAGAATTGCTGCCTGCTCTCTCTCTGTGTCTTTGTCTCTGTCTCTTTCTCTGTCTGTGTATATGTGTGCTTGTGTGTATATGTGTGCTTGTGTGTGTCTCTGCTCTGTCTCTCTGTGTGTTTGTGTGTTTCTGCCTGTCTCTCTACCTCTTTCATTCTGTCTCTATCACTCTCTGTATTTCCCTGTCTCTCTCTGTCTCTCTGCCTCTCTCTGTCTCTCTCTCGGTCTCTCTCTGTCTCTCTCTCTCTGTCTCTCTTTCTCTCTCTCTCTCTCTCTCTCCTCTCTCTCTCTCTCTCTCTCTCTCTCTCTGTGTGTGTGTGTGTGTGTGTGTGTCCTGTTACTATGTTTTCAGATCTCAAATTGGGAAAGTCAGGGGAAGAGAAATCTGCCTTGCTAGTCCTGTCCCCATCCTGCTATATTTTCTGAAATTCAGTCACTTATCTGTTGCTTTACAGGGTTTCTGTAACACCTGGTTGAATGTCGAATGAACTTCTGTGATCATCTGCCCCTGGAGTTGTACAGGATGCATGTGGACAGGTGCAGCTTCCAGTGGTCACCTAAGTGTGACTGACTACTACGAAAAGCAGGATTTCTCTGCCCTGAGCCAGATCCTGCCATCATTCCTAGATGCATTTGCTCCATCCTCACTGCCAGGGTAGGGATCACAGGCAGTTTCTGTTCTCAGTTAAACAGAAGTTGGGATCTGCACATTAACAAATAAGATCTGACTTTCGTGCACAATTAGAAATAAATAGTAGAATTTCCATGATCTATTATCTCAAGCATATGCTTAGCAGAACCTGGAATTAAATGTCAGCTTTAGAAATGTGTATGGAGTGACCTTCTTCCTCTACAAAGCAGAAAGATAACAACTTATACGCTCACATATTTTTGTAAAGTAACTCTGTAATATTTCAATTTGTTTGTCAGTTAAACATTGCTGGATTTAAAAGTTTTACCATTTCATTATATCAGACATACCTTCCTGGAGTGGAATGACAGAAATAAGTTGATACCTATCCACTAGGGAGCCACCTTCTGTGCCAGTTGTTCTATGGACATTATCTCTAGTGAAAAGTTCTTTGTTGCACTTTTTCATGTACCTTTGTGCAAAGTGCATCCAATCAGCCAGAGAATTTTCCAATCCCTCCCACGTCTCCACAACAGCAGCCCTTTTGAATGGCTGGTAATGAGGAACATTCACTATAGCCCTCCTTATTGTTCTTGTTTGGAAATGGGCAATAAAACTTTACCACCTCATCATTATACATCACTTTAAAAAATAAAATAAAAATAAAATAAAATCTAATTTACATTTTGTTCTGACTGCCTTTTTTGACTGACAGTTGTCCACACCTCACTGACTGTTCTGTTCGGTGTACTTTAATTTTGAGCTTTCCGTATTTGAGAAGCCCATTCAGAAGTAAATTCTCAGGGAAAATTGAGCTCTGTCATGGATGGATTAGTACTATAATAGTTGGTCACATATCTTGCATGAAACCTTTCAGAAGCAAGGCAAATGAGAAGGAAATGAAATTCATTTCATACTTCTTCAAGCACGCTAAGAGACTTTCTCTCCAAGTAATCTGTGAAGTAGCGCCGGTTTATTGGAGGTTCGTATAACTACCATTACATTATACCTTGTCACAATCTCATGTACTGGGTGACTGCTTTTTCTGAACGGATGGTACCTGAAGAGTGCTCTCTGAAGGCAGTGAACAGCAAGTGTCGTTTCTTTGATCAAAATGTATAGGTCTAGGGAATAGTATAAATAAAAGTACTTGAGCTAAATTGGGCCATTATAGGTCAGAGGTGAATGAATTCTGGTATATATATATATATATATATATATATATATATATATATATATATATGTGAGAGAGATCATGTTTGCTTTCTGATATATTGATAAGCCTAAAACATAAAAGGAAAGGTAACAGAACATGGAGAAAGGGAGAGAAATAGTGGAAGAGAATTGTTAGCATGACCCATGGGTAAAAAGGATCCATTTTTATTTTCATTAATGAGTGGTACAATACCATAATGTAAACAATAAGAAGAGTGTAAACCGATGTCACTTATGTGTGCTAAATGATGTACTTTAAGGTAAGGACACCCCTGTATAAGTTATTTGGAAGAAAAAAAAACGAATTTAAGAGTTTTATTTGGGTAGACTTTTGATTCTTCATCTCTTTCCACCAATGCGATTTCTTTTATTAATTAAATTACTAATTTTTCTTGTAGCCCAGGATGCCCTTGAACATACTATGTATTGGAAGATAACCTTAGGTTTTTAGATTCCCCTGGCTCTACCTTCCATGTGTGCTCCACCACTCCTAGCTTTTGCTATCCTGAGTATCAGGTTCATACCTTTGTTATGCTCTGCCCTTGTCAAGTGAGCTACTCTCTGGTCCATATTTTCTAAGGTTAAGCAAAAGGAACAAGAGAGCAAACAAAACCCATGAAAACACAAACTATAGAAAACCTGAAGAGAAGATTCATTGACCAATTACTTTCTTATGAAGTCTAACAAAATAAAATATATCAAAACAAATGCAAATGGTGGATCAAGCTTCCTTGACTGGAACTGATTTTTTTTTTTTTTTTGGAGTGGGGGGAGAGTGTTCGTGCAAATTTCTTCCTTCCTATGTCTGATAAGAACCTGAAAAGCATCCTGTTAGTTCTTGAAAATAGTTCCAACACATAGAAAAGACTGAGAACAAAGGAGGGATTTTATTCTTTTGCCCAATGGATTAGCCTCAGTCAGTTTCAGAAGAGATAGAGTGACTAGTTAAGCAGGTTTAATGTGACCAAAACTTTCAGTATCTGTATATGTCTTACCATTAGCCAAAGAGGTGGTAACTGCAAAACTTGCCTAGATTGAAGAGGGATCACTAGCTCCCTGAATCTAAAAGTGGTCATGTGATGTCTCAGTGGCAATCACTGGCTCTATGTGATGCCATTGGTGACTTCATTACATTTGTTTCTAGGAACTGTTAGAAAATGAGTACTTCTCTGGTGTTCAGTGTCTGAGATTTTAAGAAAGAAAGGTTAGGTCAAAGAAAGGAAGAACAATAAAAAAGTTTTACAACTCATGTTTGCCTTGTGATTCTCAAGTAAATGCACACATGTGTGCATGTGTGTACGTGTGTGTGCATGTGTCTGTATGTATATGTGTATATACACATGTATAATTGTGCATATATACATAGCTACAACCAACATATAGTATAACACAGATCCAGATATGATTAAACAAATAACGATATAAACTCAGATAGGGGCTGTTGGACAGGCCAGTACCGAAGTGAAAAAAAATATGGTTTTACCTACAACTTGCAGTATTTAATTGTTCTTTGTCAGTAGACAATTCAAATACTCTTTGTCACATATTTCAATGAATTTGGTTGCAATTTCCTACTATTTCATTGAGACTGTTGTCCCTAAGCACTGTATGTGAAAACTATCAAAGGAAACTCAGTGGGAGAAGAGCAGGAGAAGTGCTCACTGATGTCTTCTCTACCTCTCATTGGAAGGTTTCGCTACTGGCACAAAGAAAAGGGAGAGCAACATGTCCTCATGAGTCTCAGATCACATTAACCAATTAAAACATTGCTGATGATTGGAAGAAATGTTCATGGACATTCCACTGCAGAGTGATAGCCATTGTATACCTTGATTTCTTCCTAAAACTGGAGTAATTCATGAGTCGATTTTAGCTGAAGTTATATTACAGTACAGAGGAGGTGGTGGAGCAAGCAAGTCAAGCCAGGAAGAAAATTAATGAGAAAGTTAAGGTAAAGCCACCTGCTGAGATATCTCATCCTGTCACCTAGCCTAGTTTAAAACCTGAGGGATTATGGGAGTCCTGTGCCACTCTGGTGGACTCCAATTCAAACTGAATGGAAGTTGCTTTGAAAACCTGCCTTGATTTCACACCTTCCTGCTAAAAGATGTTATCACCTTGCCAGCTCTCTGAGGGGAGAGCTTGCTGGGAGAAGGAAAGCAGGTTGACAGCCCAGAGATGCGCCCTCGGTTTTGCAGCTGGCAAAGGCAAAGATCAGAGTGTGATTTGAGACAATTCTGTCCCACATGAGTTCTGATAAACAGGCACACTTTAGAACATTAAGCAACCTTTCTCAGCAATCTTCCATCCTAGTAGTTTTTCTCTTCTTGATACTTTCTTTTATTAGCCACGGTGATAATGAAGCTAATAATAACCTGCTCATTCCAGCTTCTGGAGTAGTGCTTAATAATTTATGATCTTCATTTTTTTGTCTAAAATTCAGCACAATTCACCCTTAGAAAAAAAAGAGAGAACGAACTTGCACACAGAAAAAAATGAATTATGCACTAAATTGTAAATATTCCATTTCTTTTGCTGATCTGAAACTCCCCAAAGAAATATGAACACTTGATTTAAATTCAGTTGCAGTGACATTTCCTAGCAGAGAAGAATGCTAGCACAAGTTCACAAGTGTTTGCAAAAAGATAACCTTTTTAGCAGATACTAGTACATTTTAATGTGTCTTTTTAAAAACTATTCTGTTTGTGCTTAAATTCCCCAAAATGAATAAAATATTTCTAAAAGGAACTCCATTCTAAACAGAGGCTTCTTATAGCATTTCTGCAAGGTGGCCATTTGCATTGCTATAGAGGACTATCACCCCTGCAGCTTCCTGCCTTGAGAGAATCACAGATCCTGAAAGCAATTCCTAGCACAAGCCGCCTTAACAATTAGTGCTTGGTCACAGCTAAGATAGGATGAATGGATGAAGTCTCAAAGAGCTAATGATCTTTCTTTTCTGTTGGTCTTGAATTGTTTCAATCATGGCTTGGATATAGTAGAATACGTTTCTATTCTTGACTGTTATACAAAATTACATACAATAAAGAAGATACAGAATCTGCCCAAGCACTTCAGAGATGTGGAACAACAAGATGCAAAAGGAAAGAAGGCAACATACTTCTTTTATAGTTTCTATTTTGTACACATCAGATCTATAGAGGTCTTTGAGACAGCATGACAAGTTTACATTACTTCACTGGCAGTTTTCTATGAATAAAATGAAAAGTATGGAATTTTCACATTAGAAATCTAGTTCGATTCTTAAATAGTTATAATAATTATCCTTGCTAAAGAAGTCTGTAGATGCATAGAGTCAGTAGCACAACTGACATTCTAAAACTGCACAGCATAAAGCTCTAAGATAGGAGGCAGTCCGTCTGAAGAAATGTAGGTTCAAGACCTGATAACAAAGCAAGCATCTCAAAAGGCTTGCTTCCAGTAACCCGTTCTTAATGTCCCAGCGTTGACTAACTTACTAACAAGATCAATTCTTAAGTGTTCAGCCAACCAAGAAAAGAATTGCAGATTCTGGCCTGCTCTGTCATGCGTGATTGTAGCAGACTGTAGGAAGTATATCACAGGATAGCCTTAGAGTCTAAAGAAAAGAAAAATTAGAAAGATGGCTGGAAGGAGATGATCAGGAATGATTACCATAAGAATGATAAAGATGCACTTAAACCAAAAAATTTGTCTTTGTGTGTCACTTGCATAGAACACTATAGCCATGTTGAACGATCCCACATTAGAAAAGTAACAGAACAAAACAAATGACTAAAATGTGCTATCTCTCTCTCTCTCTCTCTCTCTCTCTCTCTCTCTCTCTCTCTCTCTCTCTCTCTCATCAAAATCTTAACATATGCTTATTTTATAGATGCTTATTTGAAATAACACGGTCATCATAAATGTTTTGCATTGATTAATAAAATGTGTGACATTTGATCATTTTGTATTTTCTTTAAAAATTATAATTTAACTGACAGTTGTGATTTAGTGTACTCAAGTGTGACTTTCATATTCCTAAGAAAAAAACCAGAAGAAACAAAATACATAGGTTTCTTATCACAATTCCTTTTCCCTAAGCAGGCTCCTTTATTTTATATCCAGGACCAATTTCCACCTGTGTGTCTCTGAACATTTCTTCGAAAGTGCAGACATTCTCTATGTTCTTAGAGAGCCATTTATTCACTCTTGGCAGTTTTTATGTGCTTCTGAAGAGTCCAAGATGGATATTAACATTTTAAGCTGCCCTTTTAAACATTTTCCACTGATATGGTTTTAAATTTCTGAGAAAGTTAACTAGGTATCCATGAAAAAGCATTCTTACACACACACATGCACACACACATTCACACACACCGAGAGAGAGAGAGAGAGAGAGAGAGAGAGAGAGAGAGAGAGAGACGCACAAACACAAAGAGAGACAGAAAGTGAGAAAAAGAGACAGTGAAACACACACATATATGTATACGTATACATATATATATATAATTATTTTACTGGAAAATATTGAATTATCATTTTTGATGATTATTCTACAGTTTAGTTTTTTTTAAAAAATATATACTCAGTTTTCTCTAGACCAAGAAAGTAGGCTTCAGACATGAAAATGACTTTGGGCTAGGACAGGGAAGTAGGCTCAGATATTTTGGTCATCTTGATAAGCCCTTAGAAACAGTGATCATGGGAGTGTTCGCAGAGCTTTCTTTATTGCCTTGCTTGTTCTTTGACTATGTTTATTGTCTTGCTTGTTCCTTGACTATTTGCATCTATTGTAGTGCTAGTTGCTCAACCTAGAACTGACCTTAATACTTGCATGTAATTAAAATGTCATTAAAAGCAAAAAGGAGGAGGGAGGTTGGAATAGGGGTTTTCTAGGGAGGGGAAAGAGGGAAAGAGGATGACATCTGAAATGTAAATAAATAAAATATCCAATAAAAAAATAAATGTTAGACTGGGACTTATAGAGAGAAAGGGTAAAGGGAAACGGAGTAAAAGTGACTAGAATGCATTGTACACATATGTAAAAATGTCTAAGGACAAATTTAATTAAAACTATTTTAAATAAAAAAGAATATGTGTGATGTTACAATTTCTTAATGAGGGTTACTATTGCTGTGATGAATCACCATGACCAAAGCAACTTGAGGAGAAAGTGAGTTCATTTTACTCACAGTTACCAGTTCATCTTCAAAAGAAGTTGGAGCAGGAAAACTCCTACAGGGCAGAGAAACCTGGAGACAGGAATTGATGCAGAGGTCATGGAGGAATGCTGCTTTTACTAGTTTCCTCCTCATTGCTTGCTCAATTTGCTTTCAGCTAGAACCTGGGACCACTAGTCCATTTGGTCCACAATCAGTGGTTAACTCCCCATCAATTTCTACTTAAGAAACTGATCTAATGGGGGCATTTTCTAAATTGAGCCTACCTAGTCTCTGATGACTCTAGCTTGTGTCAAGTTGGCATAAGACTAGCCAGAACACAGAAATACACTTGCTTCAATGTTAGAGAATAGCCAGAAAGTGACAGAGACAGGGACATATTGGGGATCACATCTCTCGTCTAAGAGCCTTTCACTAATATGAAGCCAGGTCTTCTAGTATGCTCATTTTTGTAAAACAAAAAAAATTAAACATCTTTTCTATGAATTTGTTAAGTCTTAAATGTGGGACTTCTAAATTTCTATATACAACAAAACCCAAAAATCTCATCTATTAATCATATCTTGTAGTTCAAGTTTACAAATTCAATTTCATAGAATTAGGTAAGGAAATCCATGACATCAAATGGCAAGAATCTCCTCTTATCCAAGGCTTAGAACATGATCTAATACCTTTGTCTTCTTGAACAAGTGTACATATTTCTCACACTGACTTTTTGAATCTTCCAGTTTAAATTTTCTTGAGCCAAGCCACAGGACAAAATGTAACAATTTCCAATTGAATCTGAATTGAAAGGCATTAAAATGCAGACAATATATTCATTGGGAAAGATGACATAAGCTTCTTATATGGTTTCTCTGTCCAAGGATCGTTAAGAGTGAGAAATGGGTATATTTTGTCTCATGTTCATTTTTAAAGATTACTGATTTTACTATAGAGTCTAGACAGATTTGCATGATGGTAGCTAGTCAGATCAAATTTTTAATAAAAGAACTGCTTTGTTTTGTTTTTTACTTTGGTCTCTACTTATGGGAAACAAGGCAATTTTCATCTCGATTCTATATTAGAAAAGACTGGGAAACACTGAAAAATATGAAGGCAATGAAAGTCCAGTGAGAGTAAGTACCCATGTTTGACATTTAGACAGGATACTAGGACAGAAGTAAGCATACAGCACAGAATTTAATCTCTGCAGATATAGAAATACCTCAATCCCATGTTAATCAAAGTACAGTAGTTGGGCCACAGCAAAGTAGACTTTGACAGTTGTAGAACTACAACTTCCTGTTTCCTTATGAATTCCACTTGAATATAGACTATTCTGCTATAGAGAAAAAATGATTTTTACCATTTCTAGGTTGCATTTGGATTTAGTAAATTTAGCATGTGGTCATTTTTTTTCACTTGATTTTAAATTAAACCTGTACTTTGCATGAGTGAAAAAGGAATCTCTCCTCAAAAGCAAGAAGTGACTAAGAGTTACCATATACCTTCCTGCTTTGATATTAGCACATACTCCTAGTCTCTCTTTTTCTGTATAATTTCCACATATTTATAGAAAGGAGGCTAAAACATATTAAGGTAATAGTGTTTCAACAATCACTCCAAATAACAAAAGGGAGAAAGGAACCTAAGTTACATAAGATTAAGTAGTGAAATAAAACAATAAGATGCATTAACAAAAAATACATTTGTATTACGTATTGGACAAAACAAAAAATACAGTGAAAAATGACTGGATCCATTGCTCAGCTACAGAGAACATGCTTAGCATTAGATCCCTGGCCACTTCTCCACAAAGAAAGTAATTGAAAGTGATTATCTAAGTAAAACAAAAGTGAACCACCAGTGAACTGACATTTTAGACAGAACTTTGTGTCTGTGATAAAGCACTTGTTATTCCTTGCAGCATTACTTACAACCAGGGAACTTACTTACACCTAAGGATGTACAAAAGAAACAACAGAGGAGAATTGCTTGATCACTGGCTGGTTTTCTGGCTGGGTCCCTGGCACAAGGTTAGTTAGCTTTTTGACACAGCCCACAAGCCTACAACTACCTCCATAATGAATGTTACAACCTACAGTGAAATGAACCATCCAATATCAAATAATAATCAAGACAATCTCTTACAGCCATGATCACAAACCAAAATGAGCAGACAGTTGGTTTTTCTTTGTTTTTTTTAATTTTCATTTTATTTTATTTTATTTTATTTTATTTTATTTTATTTTATTTTATTTTATTTTTACTGAAGACTTCTCTCAATGCCTAGGATTAGTGGGATGTATAGTTAAGGGTAGCAGAAATAATGTGTTACCTCATTAATTCAAGAAAATCACTCAATAATAATTTTTTTTACATAGCAGTGAATCTATGCCATGAAATGCATCATGAGTAACAGTTAAATTTTTCTTTGATGTTACATAGAGTAGAGCGCAAATCATATTGTGACTTATACTATGGCAGTGGAAAACTTTGTTTTAGTTTCTAGATTATTTGACCTAGTAGTTTTCTCTCCCTCCTCCTCCTCCTCCTCCTTCTCCTCCTCCTCCTCTTCCTCCTCCTCCTTCCTCTTCTTCTTCTTCCTTCTCTTCTTCCTCCTCTCCCTCTTCTCTTCTTCATTATCATCATCTTCACCTTTTCTCCTTTTTTCTGTGATGTGTGTGTGTATGTTAGGGTGTTAAATTTACAGGTATTTGCAAATATTTGTATGACTGTGAACATGTTCAAAGGTCACACAAGAATGACTACTGTCCTGATCTACTCTTCTTTTTCTTAGTCCTTTGAGACATGACCTCAATGAATCTGTAGCTAGATTTTTGAACTTCCTTTTATACCATGATCCCATTCAAACAGCTGGAGTTACAGGCACTAGTAACCATGCCTAGATTCTTTGTGTGTTCCTAATATTTAAACTTAGGTTCTCATGCTTGCTCAGCAACTACTTTAATCTGTTGAGCCATCTCCATGGCCTCTGACCTATTTTTTCTTGATGCTAGTATGACATAATTAGAAAAGCCTAAACAAAACTCAAGTGAAAACATAAATCATTCAAATTTTGTAAAACTCCTTCTACTGATACTGACTCAAATTTCCTCAAATTCCTCAAAATTAAAGTCACTCATAGTGGCAGATAAAACATCTTTCATATAGAGGATAGGAATCTCAGAGGCATCATAAAAGTGTCAATAAAATATGATATTCATATTAGAAGGCATAAGTATGGAAAATCAGACCACAGTGAAGAGAGAGACACTACTTCATGAACTGGTAATCTGGCATGGGTATGACAACCTGATCTAGAAGTTTCAGAATGTCTCTTGGAAACCAGTAGTGGTAAGCACAGACTTCACCATGTCCAGTTTCAAACAAGACTCAAGATGTGCAGAGTATTGATGCTGAAGCAGGGCACACAGTGAATAAAACTTTGCATAGTATGCTAGAGTCTGGACTAGATAGTAACAAATTTTGTACAATAATCAAGTCCAAATCATTGCTAAAAAACAAAAAAATTATATGACAAATGACATTTCATGAAGTAAAACTATCAGTAGAGTGGAGAGTTTATAGTATGCTGGTTAGAAATTAAAACTCTTCTTACCAAAACTAATGTAGAAACACACATATTCACATGGGCACATACACATACACATATACAAATTATGAGGTGGGGCTCAAATCAGTGGCTGAATACTTGCCTAACATAAAGTCCAGGAAAGATAACAACCACTAGTGACTAGTTTTCAGGTTTCTACATTCTCAGAACTTTTTAATAAGTATGCGGTGACTTTGAAACACAAATCTACTTTCCTTTGAGTAGAAAGCTAACATGCGGGGGTTGTAACTGAGAATTTTCCTGGGTTAAGACTATAAGAAATATAAGATGGTAGAGATTTGGGATGATTGGATATAACTTGTGGATAGTTCATCCAGATAATAAGGCCGCTGGGTGAGTTAATTTCACTGATTATCAGGTCTAGCCCTCAGCATGTAAAAGTAGGTCCAGTTAACAGATTAATTGTCAAACTTGTTGATACTTTATGGATCACGTATGTGCTCTCAGGAATTTGATTGGCACTCTGAGAGACAGAAGTTCCAAACTGAGTAAAGAGGAACAATTCTGTTGGAGACAGTACAAGATATGATATTTATGACTAAACTTAGCAATTGACTATTAAGTTTTTGCTCCCAAATTTACCTAAAATTCTTTTCCATTTCACCAAAAGAAACATGAAAATATTCATTTTAAATTGATATCTTTCGGGAAAACAAAATTGAAAATAGCCTATCTTTTAAAATATTGGTTAAAAAAAATGAATGGGGACCTATAAAGTATGCATATAAACCACACTTTTAAATAACATTATTTAATATTTTATATATAGTTTTATTAGGCAATTGCCCTTTCAAAGCCTGAGTAGTGAAAATGGGTTTGTGAAAAGAATCATAATCTAAATATGATAATTATGTCTTCAGAAATGACATTTATTGGTATCCAGATCTCATTATATATTCTCATCCAAAAAGGGAACTAAGAAAGTTGGTGTTCGTTAATAGGCAACAGCATGATTTTCCATTATAGAATATTTAGAAAGTTCAGAGTGGGTGTTTCCATGGCAACCACCTATATATTTTCCTGCAAACAAGCATCCAAAAAAGTTTGTTCATTATTTGAGATCATATTTGAAAGACATGAAAATAAAAATATCTTTACACGTTCTCTTCTATTTTTACCAGGATTTTGAATTTGCATTAAAGAGCTCCTCTGTGTGGTCTATATAAGAAGAATTCAAGAGAAGACATGGTTTTATTAGCTCTACATGGATCATTCTACTCTTGAAAAAACAAGTAAATGACATTTCCTAGTCATTTATGCCCAATCTTTTTTACCTCTAGCTGACGGATAATTCCAGTGACTAAAGGAAATATGTCTGGTGACAAAAACAGAGGTTTCCTAAGTAAGTTACAAGGCCCAGGCTAGAGGAAGGTGCATTCTGGGAGTGCCTGGGAACAGCAATAGTGAGAACATCTAAAATTTGCCAAAGTGCTTATTTTCAGGGTCCAGACCAGTTGCTAAAACTGGATCTCTCAAGATGGAGTTCAATGCATTCTACATCAAAATGTCATTAGAGGTAGACCCTCAATAAAACATGATTCAAAGATTGGAGAATCTCTGTATTTGTGGTATGGAAGTATGTGACTGAGTTGTGAGTTGAAGGCATAGTTCTAGGAGCCTAGAATATTCTAAGTCACTGTCATGCGAATTCATAACCTGGCCGGAGAAGTCATCTGTTACCCTACACGTTGATCTCCACATGAGATTTTTCTCCAGTGGACTCTAAGATCTTTAAAAGTAGAAACCAAATTTTAATTTTCTTTGTTTCCATGAGTTGCACAAAGAGAACACTTAGCCATGAAAAATGGGTCTTAGAAAGGAGCAATGAGTATAAAAATAGACATAAAATTGTTTTTAATACAATCAAAAGTCCTTACATCATAGTCAACAATCCTATAGATATGTTGGGATCTTTCCCTCTGGTATTGCTTCAGTTTTTGCATTGTCAGCTATCAAATGGCCATGGGAAATTCTATTACAATCATGTAAGTGTCAGGCAGAGGCAGGAAGATTACTATGAGTTTTCTTGTTCTACACAATAAGTCCTAGGTCAGCTTCAGTTTTCATGTCAGACAATGTCTCAAAAACAAAACAAAACAAAACAAAACAAAACAACTATAAACATGAGTTGAAAGACATTCAGCAATTCACAGCGCTTGGTGTTCTTCCAGAGAACTGGAGGCCAATTCTCAGAACCTATGTTGAGGAACTCACAACTGTCCATAATTCCAGTTCAGGAGATCCCAATCCCTCTTCTGGTCTCTACTGCTGTCTACCTGTAAGTATGTGTATACATACAGACACACAATAAAAGACGATATCCTTGAAGGTACTGAAAATGGAATCAAACAAAGACAGGGATGAACATTGTGTCTTGTAAGTTGAAAGTGTCTGATGTTTTCTGTGATACAGCTTCATAGATGCTTTTGAAAAGGAAGATGTAGTGGTGATATTTTTTTATAGAATCAAATACATGGTAATTCTAAAATCAACATGATCTCTACGTTCCCTGTCTCTGCTTGTTTCTCATTTGGTAGAGTAACTCGTACTCAGTCTCCTTCCTGCATGGACTTTGTCTCTCACTTTGTTTCCCTGGGTTTCAGTTTAACAAACTTCCTTTCCCACTTAAGGATTTCAACTGGCGACATTTACAGGGACCTCAGAAGTACTGGCTAAATACAAAGCAATAAGGACCTTATTTAAAACACAACTTAAAATAAGCAAAATTGTTTTCTGTTTTGTGGATGAGGCTCCAGAACACAGAAAGATACAATTAGAATTTACATCTGTATGCAGTTACTGAATACCAGAGAAGGAGATTACATCATAAGAGGCGGAGGCCCATAACAGAAACATGCTTCTCCTTCAATTCTACTATATTCCCAATGGTCTCATTCCTCTCATAAGAAAATAAAAAGAGGCATCATAAAAAAATCCAGCTATTCATACTTCCCCAATTGTATCTTATTAAATTTTAGGCCTGTTTTCTGTTTCGTTCATGGTGTTTGGTACCAGTTTTAATCAGTTAATGCTTTCAGAATGATGAACTTACAAACGTATTTAGAAGCTCCCATGTTAAACTTATGTGCAAAATCAGAGTATTATTGCTGAACACAGTTGAGTTCCAGACCCAAGTATGGGTTTTTGAGGCACTTTTCCTTAACAAAAGCTTTGTTTGCTTGTTTGTTTAGAGAAGAGGTTATCAAAATACAGTCACATTGAAATGCATTGTTTTTGGCAAGAGGCAATTAATGATATATTTTAAATGAGACAACCCTGGCAAGTGAATACATTTTGAAAATGAAACATTTTGTACTTAAATGGTAAGTTATGATGTTCTGGAAAATCCAGTTATTTTCAACTCTTCCTTCACGCAATGAGTACCCAACAAATGATACGTTGTTCATGTCCCTTTTCTATGGGGCTATTGCCTCAATTATCTGTGTGATTGCTTCATTGTGGAACTTTACTTTGCCTATGCGGGGCATTGCCCTGGCTCATAATTGCCTGGCCTATTATTTGCAGCACATGGATAATTACTATGCTGTGAACATCAATTTTGTTGCATTGTGCTGAATGGCGCTTCTTCCAGGGGGAAATGATGATAGCTGAGATTCTCAGTAGGGGGTGGGCTGTTGCTCAGGGCTAGAGCACTGCCCAGTAATTCCCTCTTTACAAGTAAGACTATACATAGTACATCCTAGAAGTCCTTCATTACAGCATTTGTTTTCTGCTTGTTAACATCATTTCACGCCGGATGGGCACCAGTGCAATTTTCCATTTTGTTTCATCAAATTAAGAGAAGAAAGGAGGCTGTCTTGCAAGATTTTTATTTTATAGACAGTTGGTCATTTCATTAACACTTTTCATATTCTTGTTTGCCACGATAGATGATGATGGTAAAAAAGATTTTTCCCTATTAACATATGAGAGAAGAGAATATTTACTTATTTATTTATGTATTTAGAGGGAGAGGGGGTGAGAAGTATTGATCGGCCATAAAGGCCATTTATTAAAATGTAACTGGCATCATAGTGCTTGCAAGTAGCTCACACTTTATCCGATTAAATAGTCATGGAGAAAGCAATCAATACATCCTGGATTCCTCTGCTTTTGCCTCTGCCAGCAAAATGGCCTGGCAAATTAAGAAAGAAATAAACAAATGTGTTTGTTCTGAATGTTTAAAGCACTTTAATCAGGAAGTAAATGCATTACTAATATTGGTTGAGTGGGTGGTTTGGATGTGGGTATTCTTGTGCAATGCTGGGAATAAGTAGGAAATACAGCCCAGGAGTTCCCTATGGCAGCTGGAGGTAAAGTGACTTGATGGTAGAGATGCTTCCAAGGCCACCTGTACAACATGAAGTCAGGAGACCTTTCTAAAGCTAGTATTATAAATGTTTGCTTCTTTGTTGCTGTTTTACTTTGTTTTCTTTCAATGTAACTGATGTTGACTAATTAATTAATTAAGTGAACCCCGATATACAGGACCAATGTTTGACCTCAATGCTGTAATAAGTAGTACCTGGAATCAACAAAAGATATGTGATAGAAATGAAAGACCACATCATTGATATGACTAGCTTCTGTAGTCAGTAGGATTCACTCTCCCCATTCAGTGCCTTAGCACAAAATCTATCAAGTAGAAATCCTCATCCTCAATATGTTCAGAGATGAGAAAAATCATCAACCAACTGGATTATCCTTTTAATATTTGACTTACAGAACCTTCTTAACACTACCATTATATTGAGTGACATGTTACAGACTTGTATAGATTTGACTGCCAAATTTCATATACCTGTTTTAATTTATTATTAAGGCTTCTGTGATAAAATGTCTGACAGAAGTGATAGTTGAAGAACTGAAAAAATACCACCAATATAGCTTTAAGGATGTCCCAAACCCAGAACCTAGATGCCACAGCACAGTTACCTGTGTTCAAATGGCCCCAGGGAAGTGGTACTATGGCTAGAGAATCTACATCTTTAGTGTACCCTAAAGACTTGCCTTATGGCTGGACCTTCTTTGAAAATAAATTAAAAATGTTACTTTCTGGAGAAATGGCTTACTCTAGGGTAAAATCAATTGTGCTAGTATCAACGTAAATGAAACAGATATGATCTGTTTTGACTTTCTCATATTTAGATAGTCTTTTATAAATGACAAATTCAGTTGGAGAAATTATAATATCTTCCATTAGTATGGAAATTTTGGTTTTGGTCCATAGGAGAATGGAATCCACTGCTATGGTTTAGCTACTTTGTCTGCTCCCTCACTGTATCTACCAGTGCCAAGGCTAGAAATAGAAATAGGACACTTCCCATTTAACTGCTTTACCTACATCTGTGCATTCTTTCAGGACCAGAGTGATGTTGCTGCTACACAGAAAATCCATCCTTATGAACCTCAGATGGAGGATGTACACAACTTCATGCTATCCTCTGCATATTGGGTACATTCTCATCTTTATCTTGCACTTAGATCTAAGTGAATGTTACATAGATATTAGAGAAGGGTATACTCAGCTTCTTTCAGTGAATAGGATGTATATTCAGAATTTTTGAAAGAAAATATCAAATTCTTTAAAATCTTATTTAAGCAATGTATTACAATTTTAGAATTTATGGTGTGACACCTTCACATTTAGGTGATTCCCAAATTTTTGAAGTATATGTCAACTGTTTATTGTATTTATTCTTATGTTCCTGATATTGATGTTTCAGGAGGTTCCCTCATAGTAGCACTTAAAATATGTTTATAATGTTTAAGGCAATGTATATATTACTAATAAAGAAATCAAAAATGAATAATGCAAAATAAAAAATGTTGCATAGACATTAGAACTTCCTCATGTAATGGAAGCTTGCAAACTCAAGCTGCATGGGAAAAGAGACAATGCATGTAATATCATTAAGTGACCAAACAGTATAGGAAGAGAAACTGCAATCATTATTGGCTCCTAAATTAGAATTGAATTCATAAAAGAGCAAAAGTGGAATTTTCAAATGCTTTAGAGATATTTCTAAAGCCAATCAGTTAACAATGAACAAAGAAAGAATCCAAAGAAAAAAAGTACCAAGTTCTGAAATCAGTAAAGATCTCATAAACCAAAGATAGATGAAAAAGCAAAACAAAGCAAGAAATAAAGCCTGTAAGCTTAAAGAACAAGCAGAGGCACCAGGCCGGCAAAGATAAAGGAGGTGCTGCACAGGCTAAGAATATTATCACTTCACAATAGTGCTAGGTATCTCCCTTCTCCTACTAGATAGGGAAGCAGTGCAAAGATAGCAAAGGCCCTATGGCTGCTGAAAAAATCTTATTTTAAGGCTCTTACAAAAGCATTCTCCTCGAAGGTGCTCATGTTTGTGGAGTTTTGCATGAGGGTGAATGTGTGCATGTGCAGGTTTATATAATCACTTCTTTGCATTTTGTCCTTTCACATTTGCTAGAACAACATGCAAGCTAGATTTAATTTAGTGTTTTCCAGAGGTCTGTACAAAATTCAGAGGACAGCATTTTGAATTTGCTGGCTCTGGGTCATAAAGTTATCCTATAACTTCTCTCTTCTCATTCTTACATGGCTGCTTCTTTTCCATGTTTAAACATTTTCCTTCTACACATAACAGAATTCCTAACATAAGGAATCATATTATTCCTACACAATGAAATTCTTATTAATTGTATTGGACTTTAGTGTTTCATTCACATTTTCATGAGATAATTCCATTACAAATGATCTTATTTTAAGGTGTGAAGTTTATCTGCTTTGTTCAGTATATTCTGTATTAGAGTTCTGTAGGGACATAGAATGAATATATCCTGTATAAAGAAGATGTTTGTTTGTGTGTTTGTTTGTTTAATGAAACTAGCTCATGCATATAAGTCAGTCTACGTGGCATGGCATATCATGCACAAGATGAAGAAGCAGAATTACGTTTGAATCTTAATATTTTAGAAGAGGAAAGAGGGGTATTCTATCTTAAGAAAAAAATGAGGGAGCAGAATTTGTTCTTAATCTGCCATTTTGTTGAGCTTCCAGTGATGGATCGCCTCACCTTGGTGACACTGACCTTTCACTCTGTCTGCTGACTTAAATCCTAATATCTTAACAGAAATCCCTTTAGAGACACACCTATCCAGAATCCTTCCTATATCTGGAGTTAATATAAAGTGAGTTCATTTAATTACAGTCAGTTTAAAATGAAGACCCTTACCATTGAGTAGGAAACTCAGGTATAAACCATCTATTCTTTGCATTTATGTACTTAGACTCTGATCCTGAACATTACAAGCAAGAATAATGAAATAGGCAAATTAACCATTGTGTCCATATGTCTTGTGCTGGTTGACTAGCTGATTAAACTTGTTGACACATCTAGAGTTTTCTGGGAAAAGGCAACCTCAAGTGAGAAAATGCTTCCATCAGATTAGCCTGTGGGCAAGTCTGTTTACCATTGTCTTGATTTGTGCTTTGCCTGAGAGAATCCAGCTCACTTTTTGTAGTGCCATACCTGGACAGGTAGAAAGCAAGTTGAGCAAAGAATGAAAAGCCAGCCCATAAGCAGTGCTTTTCCATGACCTGTGTTTCAGTTCCTGCCTCCTGGATCCTGTCTTTACTTTCTGAGTGTGCAAGATAAAATAAATCCTTTCTTCCCTAACTATTTTATAGACAGGATGCTCATCATAACAATAGAGAAACAAACTAAGGCAACTTTCTTGACTTCCATTTAGGCACAGCTATCTATGAAACACAGACTATAGCCAATTCTTCTATCCTTTGATTATACTGTGTCTTCAGTTCTGTAATGGTGTCTAGTGTAACACAGATTACAGAATTTATATACTGCCAAAAAAAGTCATTTCTCTGAAGATTGTCATTCAGTTTGGAAGAGCTTAGTTATAGGCACTGTATATTTTTATTGACCCCTTTTTGTTACTATTTTTTAGATGGAAATGACTTACTCTTTTTACTTCTATGCTTTGGCTGAGAATTTTTGCAAGTCAAAAGTGATACCTGTACAATCCATTGATCTCTGGTGCTAAATCAAGAGCCATTACATTGTCTCTGCAGAAGTCATTAAATGTTACTGAGTCACATAGGAATAATTATTTTTTCTCATTCTTCTGTTCCATCCTACTTATTGGAAGACAGAAGTCTGTCTTGGAGGCTAAGAAGGATGCTATATCAAACAAAAAATATTTCTTAATGAACGTACATTTACTTCAAAGGTTTAGACACACAGAAAGTTACAGCTAATGATTTAACTATATTGACTCATTTCTTTTTATTCTTAGCATAACATTTAAAATCAAACAGAATGTTACAAATATTTAGAGTTCATCTACTAATCTCAAGAAAATCAAGTTTCTGAATTGAAATTCTGAAAATCTCTTACATTTTTGCAGACTTTCCTTCATACTCCTTCAGGCTGGAGGATTCTTCTACCAAAAAAAGTAGATAGATAATCATTGAATAACTCCTTAATTCTAGTGTTTATCTTTCTTCCTGCTCTTTTAATATATCCTTACAAAAATATTCAGTTAAAGAAGAAATTACTTTATTGACATAAACAATTACCTGGGAGTAGCTATGAATCTGGAGGGTGATCTAAGTTTGTAAATACTGGCGAAAAGAGAAGAGAATGCTTTAGGTCAGTTAAATGGATGTATCTAAGCACACATACACCTTAAGAAGGGAGTATAAGAATCAACTACAAACTAGGTATTCATGTTCTTAAAACTAAGGCAGTAGGTCATTTTCCAGTTGACAATGTGTTTGTTGACCAAGGGTTGATATGAGTTTGACTTCAAGGTTCCATATACAAATGTAGACATAGCATCACATACCTGTAGTCTTAACACTAGGGGTTTGAGACTAAAGGATCCTTAGAACTCATTATCCATCAAGCCTTCTCAAATTAGTAAGTTTTTGGTTCAGTGAGAGGCTCTGTCTCAAAAATAAGTTAGGGGATTGAGATAAATAGCTGGTATTCATCTCTGGTTTTCATCATCTAGATATACAAGGTCATACACATACAACTTCAGATGAAATTATACAAATATATTAATATCAGCTCTGACTATACAAAGATGGTAAAAACCTGCTTTACCTGAGACATGCACTTCAACTTGGTAACATTTATCTCAGTCACCATCTGTATGTAATTCCATTGCATAGAGGGTGTGCTTGATCACCATTTAGATTAATATGAATTAGCTGTAGAATTGCATTAATTATTTTGGTAAATCTTTGGGTTTTCATTTACAGAAAGTTCATTTGTAACAGGATTTGAAATTCTTTCTGTCACATATCCTTCGAGTATACTCTAGAAGCCTGGTTGCCTGCCATGCTTGGACCTAGTGATGTAGTGGCTGGAAAAGATATGGAAGTAAAGAACCCTTGGTAATTGTTATCACCCTGTTTCCCAGAAGTATAATCAGTCCACTTTTCAGCATATTGTAAAAATCTCAACAAAACAATGATAAAGAGAAAACTGCAACAGCAATAAAAGTCCCCTGCTCTGAGAATATGTTTAATAGTTTCAACATGTATAACATTAAAATTTTATCAAGAAATCAGGGAAAGGACATTTTGTACACAGAAATCAATTTACCTAGCTACTATCTGCAAGACTTGCTTGTAATTTATTTTGCCTCAAAGAATACACTGCTTTTAAACCCAATTCTATTCCATTTTAGTGTGTGTAAAGAGAAAAGGACGAGAATATATTCGCTTCAAGCATAAGTAAAAGATTTAGAAGATCTCTAAATGTACCAGATGAAAACAAAATCTCTGGTGAAACAAAATGAAGTTTTGTGATGCCCACCATTTCTTTTTGAGTGTATATATATTTGAAAATAATCTTTGTACTTATTATAGGATTCTGTGTTACTTGGAATGATAACCAACCTATTGACCAATGGGAAACAAAGAACCAAGTCAAGGAATGCCTAGAAAGCAGTATGCCATATGAAACATTAGCTCCAAGTGAGTATAACTGAGGTGAGTCCTGGTGTAGTCGTCTTCCTAGGAAAATATATCACATGAATGAATTCATAGATGGATAGATAGATCGATCGATAGATAGATAGATAGATAGATAGATAGATAGATAGATAGATAGAAAGACAGGTGATGGAAAGACTCACAGATCAATGGATACACACATTAATGAAGAGATACATAGATGCATAGATATATCCTCCCAAGCCTGGTCAAATTGGCAAGTTATATAAGTCTGATATTAAGTATTAATTTTTTACCACCTTATTTTTGTACTTACTCCTAAATGCAATTCAGTTTTGTAATCCAGAAAATGTGCACAATTTACTATGTAGAACATATGAGGTTGCTCTGAGATTTCATTTATTTCACACTGAAAAACACTAGCATAGTATCAATTCCATAGTGGGGAATTAATAATTACTAGATTCTTGCTGATCCTGAAGTTGTTTTAAGGGTTCTTCTGACCATGTGAAACCCAGTACTGTATTGGTTAAGAAACACAATCAGTGGCTGTCCCTGCAAGTATGAGCCTCTCTGGCTCTGAGTATTAGAGCAGTATTTCCCACAGGACTTCGACCTCCATCACAGGGCTGGAGGACCTCTGTGTAATACATCTGAATGCAGTACTTCCATGGGATGTGGCCCAGCCAGCCCTTACAGGGCTTTTTCTGCTTTATTATGGCTTGTTCTGTACTCTACACACGGTCCCTCAGAGTAGTCCAGTCTCTGTTTTTTTTTTTTTTTAATCTTAGTGAAGAGAGCATGAAAGCTGTCATAGAAAAGGAAGTACCTGACTTGCCTATAGTGTCACGATGGGGTGGTAGATGATCAATAACCAGCCACAGTTGGCCAAAGACTTTATTTTTGGGATGTCAACTGTTGCTTTCAGGTTGATGACAGGGTCCCAGTCCCCAAGCAAGTTCAGGTTAAAAACAGTGAAGTACAAAGGGTAAGCTAAATAAGTCCTTCATGAGGCAAACCAACAGACAGATCTGCCCAGAAAGCCTCTGGAGGTAGACATGCTGATGCTAGAGTTGAGAAACAGTGATATATGGGAAGCTTCTGCGATGATGGTGATGATGATAGACTCCTGCCTCAATTTGGACTAAAGGGTTTGGGATAAATACTCTCAAGATAAGAGTTGGCTGTGGAGATGAGAAACAATCACAATGGCTATAAATAAAATAATCATCTAGATAAAATTATTTTAAAGCAATTGGTTATTTTAATTTGTATTTATATTAATGTAACATATTACAGATTCCTAAAAGTTTCATATAGCTGCATAGAAATTGACTATAAGATAAAAGGCCTTACTGAAACGAATGTCATTATGCCTAGCATCACTTTCTCTAGCTAAGCATACAGACTCACACACATTACTTATGATGTTACTGGTAGAGGATGAAGGCATTGATATGACATTTGACTTTACTATTTACCTGGATGCCCAGAGGAACAACTCAACATTTTGAGTTTAAGTCCTCTAGAAAGACAATACTGAAAGACTCATGTACCATATTGGTTATGTTGTATGAGCTGTTGTATCCAAAGCCTGCAGAAGAAAATCATTTGCATAACATTTTAGTCATTAAATATAGTTTATTAGAGGATATAACTCAGTATGGTAGATAATTGTTCTTTTGTTGTCCTAATTTTCTTAAGAATCTAGTTGCAAACATACATTGAATTCTTGTTCATCTAGCAATATGTGAAAATATAGGCTAGAAATGAAAAGAATCAATATTAATGACAATGGCATTTTAAATAACAGGAAAACCAAAACACAGAGCATTATTACTCATGGTAAAGTTGTAGTATCTATAGATAAATCAAGATGATAAGCCATTGGATTTGGAAATAAAACAACTTGCTGCCCATGTCAGAGCTCTTAGCCCACACCCATCTACACACAACAGCTGAGACCTTTGGCACAGTCATATACTAGCAAGCTGGCTCAGGGTAGCCCCAGGATGCACACAGCTCCACAAAAGGCCTCATTGCCCAGTTCTGAAAAGCACATTGCTACTTAGGAGGCAAAAGGGGCTCTCAGTATAATGGACATTGGCTGCAAATATGTGGGCTTGATATATTTATGATCAGTAACCCCCTGATGGGATGCCTCTCTTTGGGTAAAACTGCTTTAATGAGGTATATCCAATGTTGCTTGGCATTCTCTGACCAGCCTAGAGGGAAACATGTGGCAGAGAGCCAGCTCAGGGCCCCTAACCAGTGCCTGCTCTGCCCCTGTGCCTACAGATTTGGAAACACAACAGGGGAGGCTGAACACTGTTTTTATCTTTAAGTATGGCTGGAAACAAATAGTTTTCAGCCAGATGACATGATTCAGCCATATCTAGAAGTGGTTGGAGTGGGAAATATATCCACATTTTTTTTCTGCTTTGATGATTCTCTGTCTTAGTTTATGAAGTACATTTTTGGAGTTCTTGATTGATCATACTAAATAGATTAAATAATTAAAATATGTTATAAATTAATATTTCTAAGAGCTGAATTGTCTTATAAATAAGGATCATCAAAAAAGTTCCTGTGGCTAATTGTGTGGTTAGCAAGTTAATAAAAATAATATGGGCCATTTTCATAATGCAATGGTTATTCTCATACATAAAATAATCTATATCACATATGCATTGATATACACAAATATATCTATATGAGCACATATATATATATATATATATATATATATATATATATATATATATTGCACGTATGTATTTTTGTACACATATGTATACACACATACATACTCACATTCAATTACTGTCACAATAACAAAACCACTTTGGAATTTCTCAATGTAGGCATGTCTTACTAATGAGGTTAGGATTGACACCTTTGCTAACTTACCTAAAGATAAAGATGATTTGATTATAAGGTATTCATTAATTGCAATTTTTCATTATCAGAACTAAGTGAAGAACTTACCAACATGAGATGACTGACTCTTTGTGTACCTTCACAGTGAATTATCCGACTTTAAACCGAGATATCCCTGCATTTTCTGAATTTGGGAATAATTTGATGTCTTCAGAGGATGGCACCTATTTGGCCTTACTATTGCGCCTATTATAACCACAATTTGTTCTATTCATCTCTGATATCATATCTGTTGTTGTAGTTACTGCTGCTGCTGTTTTTGTGTCTTTTCATTCTTTGTTTTTCTTTCTCATGTAGATCATGTCTATCATAATAAAACAAAAACCTTAAAAATAGTTACCTGTATCATTCTAAGGAAGTATTCAATCTGAGGGTGTGTCAAGTTGTTGAAAAGTCACAAATTTTAATATATTTGATCAGAAGTCACAAGAAATTTGAGCCAAACCAACTTACAGTTGTTATCTTAATTAGATAGCATGGGCAGTTATTACATTGAATGTTGGGTATATTGTTGGTCTCTAGTTATTGACTATTATTATAAAAGATGCAATTTTCAAGATATCTTAAAGTATATTCAAATTTTTCAAGAGAATATTGCAAAATTAGTATATAATTCAATGTTTCCCTTGTACACCATGAAGCACTGTTGACCATTCAGTTTATAAAATCACTTTATGAAAACTTAATCTACATATTTAAATGGTATTCAACAGTCTCATGTTATTCATTTGTAAGTAAAGGTATAGGAATTCAACACTTAACCAGTGAAATTTTCCTGAACAGAACACCAATGGCTTATTGTCCCTTCTTTCCTCCCTTCTTTTCTTTCTTTTTCCTTTCTTAAATGTTTTCACCTCAGATGCTCATTGGAATCTATTAACATCTACAAATGCACTTTATTATTTAATAAATTTAAAATTACTTATGTATTATTTTTCATGTGACTCTCTAAATCCTCAGAAAGTTGGAAATAATTCTACCTGAAAAGCCAGGTAACCCCTGGCATACACCCAAAAGGTACTCCATCATACTTCAAGAATGCATGCTCCACTATGTTCATAGTGGTCTTATGTGTAATAGCAAGAAGCTAGAAACAACCCAGATGTCCCTCAACAGAAGAATAGATACAGAAAATGGGCTTTGCTTACGTTATGGAATACTATTCACTTATTAAAAACAAGAACCTCATTAAATTTGCAGACAAATTGATCAAACTAGAAAATATCATCCTGAGTGAGGTAACCCAGACCCAAAAGGACATACATTGTGTGTACTCACTGATAAGTGTATATTAAGCAATAGGTTCAGAATACCCATGATACAACTCACACTCCGTAGGAAGCTTAATCACAAGGAAGGACCAATGTGAATACTTCAAACCCATTCACAAAAGGGAACAAAATAATAACAAAATAATCATTGGAGACAGAGGGAAGGAGGGATCAGGGTGGGAACAAGGAGGGGGAGGGGAAAAGCAGGGCAGGATCAGGAGTGCGGGAAGACAGGAGAAAAGACCAGAAGGACAGGAGAATGAATCAAAATATGCAGTAGTGTGAGACAAGGGACAGAGATAACTTTTGAAAATTCCAAAAACATGGAATGGGGTAGGCTCCCAGGACTCAATATGGGTGACCTTAACAGAAATGTCCAACAGTGGGGAGATGGAACCTCAAGAGACCATCTCTAGTACATAGAAATGGGCCCAATTGAAACATGGCACCACCCACCCATCTTATAAATTTTTGATCCAGAAGTGCTCCTGTCTAAAGGAAATACGGGTACAAAAATGAGCAGAGACTGAAGGAAAGGTCATCCAGTGACTTGCCCAACATGTGATCCATCCCATATGCATGCAGCAAACCCTGACACAATTGCTGAGTCATATTGTCCTTGCAGACAGGAGCCTGGCATGACTGTCCTCTGAGAGGCTTTACCAGCAGCTGACTGAAAGAGATGTAGATACCTATAGCCAACAATTGGTTTGAGATCAGGGATCCCTATGGAAGAGTTAAGGAAAGGACTGAAGGAGCTGAGGGAGATTGAAACCCCATAAGAACAACAGGATCAGCTAAATAGGACCCCTCAGAGCTCCCAGATAATAAGCTACTAACCAAGAAGGACACATGGGCTGGACCATGGCTCCTGGCACATAAGTAGCAGAGGACTGCCATGTTTGCCCTCACGCGATATGCCTAATCCTATGGAAACATGATACTCCAGGGAAGAGGGATGCTGGCATGGTTGAGGTGAGTATGAGTGGGCAGATGAGGAAGCACCCTCTCAGGTTCATTGGGGGCTTTTAGATGGGGTGTTGAACCCGAGAAAGGGGTATCATGAATGAGGAAAACATTTTGGAATGTTCTAGTCAGTCAGTAGGGATGAGTCAGTGATTTGAGAGTCAATTTAATTCAGGCATCTCAGTGCAGATAAGCAGAAGCTGCTAGAAACCAATTTGAATCAGTCATCTTGGAGAAGAGTTTGAGCAAGAATACCTTAGTTGACTTAGCTAACCAGGGTTCACAAAGAGCTACAAAGGATGAGCTTATTCACTAGTAAGCCTATGAGACAACAATTACATCAGGTGAATAAAAGTTATTTTTACCACAGGACGCATTGGGCCAGGTACATATCCTGAGATGGTAACCATGAAGGAATACTACTGTCTCCAGAATTCCCTATAGTACCAGAGCTCCAAGGGCACAGCTTTAGCAGGAGGATATGGCCAAGGGATACACTTGTTGAATAAGTCTTCATTCCTTATATTCTCCAGTCCACAGTAGTGTGACAAATAATAGCTGGTGACAGTTTGATAAGACTCCAGTTCTGTGTTCAGTTTGTGTAAAAACTACTTCATCCCACATAATCACCTTTAAATGAATAGATGAACCAAAAATATGTGTGTTTAACTCCAAGCAGCTATTAGTTAAAGAGTGCACAACACCATGATCTTAACTTGAGTCTCTTTGGATGCTGCATGGGATCCTATAACCAAGAGAAACTTTGGCATCTCTTTCTCATTCATGTGTATAGGATAACTTCCTGCTTATAGAAATTATTATTTTTACCCATTTTCATATATGTGCAATGGTGATATTGATATGTGTCTTCTAGTATTTTTTTATTGGATATTTTATTTATTTATGTTTCAGATGTCATCCCCTTTCCCCACCCTAAAAATCCTATCCTATCCCCCTCCTTCTTTTTGCTTTTATACCATTTTAATTACACACAAGTATTAAGGTCAATTCTAGGTTGAGCAACTAGCAAGACAATAAACACAAATAGACAAAGGACAAGCAATGAACAAAATTCCGTGAACACTCCTGTGATCAAAGGTGGAGTGGCAGAGGGTTTCGGGGGCTGCTTAGTAAGGATCTGACATAGGATAAGGACAAGGAAATGGGCTGCTTGACAGGAATATGACATTGGCCAAGGACAAGGAAGTAGGCTTCAGTCAGAAATCTGACATTAGGCTAGAACAAAGAAGTAATTTCAGGCAGAATCTAAATTTTAGGCTAGAACAAGGAAGTAGGCTTCAGATATGAAAATGACTTTGGGCTAGGACAGGGAAGTTGGCTCAGATATTTTGATCATCTTGATAAGCTTTTCTAGTATTTTTAAGCATTGAGTCAAGTAACAGAGATAGTACTTCTATTCTTATAGGTCTCCCAGAAGAATGGCAACTTTTATTTATCAAACAATTACTTTTTCTAACACTAACTCCAGCCTATTTCACCTTTTCTTCCACATGGCAAGCACAGTCTTTTTAAACCTCCATTGCTATCACATGATAGCATTGAAACACAATGGTACTTGGTACTGACTGCTGCTTCCACCGGAAAGTGATCTCTCTAATACTAGAATAAATCCTTGTACTTTCACAATAATGCTGTCTTCTCTTCTTTTCCCAGAGAGAGCGGTTAGTGTTTTACTAATTTGGTTATAAAACTAGACAGAGCCTAGCACATAGTAGATACACAGAAAATACCAACTTGTAGTTTTGTTTCCTCTAAAATGCAAATTCCTTTAGAAGCACAAAGACCTTTTACAGCTCTGAAATCCTATTACATTCACCCTTGTCTGGAAGAGAGTGCTCAAAACATTTCATGAAATGGATGACCAGAGCTGAACTATGCCCTGGAACTGAACAGTAAATGTGGCCACTCTTGGAGAGCTGAGCATCTTCCATTCCTTGGAAATTCTCTCTGGAATGAACTCCTTCATACCATCCCATTTGATGGCACACACTCATTTATTGATTAAAAAAATACTTGTAGTTTTATGTGAACATGTGTATTGACTATAATTGTAGAAGTGTCAACCTGACTTTGCATATTTTCTTGTCCACGAACAGTCTTTATTAACTGTAAGGTAGGTATTTAACAATGTACAAGCTTTCCATCTCTCCTATCAATAAAGGAAAACACTGTCAACAAAAGCTACTTTCAGTCTTTAATACACAAATGTTTGAACCTATACATCATTTTTGAAACATTCAACTGTGAACTGACACAAGAAGAAATATCAAACTCATTTCCTGAGGTTAGTAACTTAATTTTTTCTTCAATGTTCCTCACTGTTATTTATGTCGCTCAAAAGTCTGCATTCAAAAAAATATCAAGGTCGTCTTCATTCTCTATTAACATATTGATTGACAGACTAGTCCTCCTGTGTATCTCTCATACCTATTCCTCTATACTCAGTGACAGGGAAGTGAGATTTCTTCTAGCCCACTTAGTTCAAATTTGCACCCCAAATAAGTTAGATCTCTTATTACCCCTTCCCTAAGAGCATGGGGGAACAGGAAATATACTTTACTTTCCCTTCAAGCCTAGATTGGGTTTCTTATTTAGACAATACATTGTTAACATTTTTCAAATACAAAAAAAGATACTTTCCTAAAAATGTTCTTATTTCAAAATCAATGTTTCTTTCTCACAGTACAAGAATCTTTCCATTTATGTTACTGACCATATGTTGTTGCAGTGCTGACCAGAGATTATCACAGTGTTGACTACTAGTTGGTTGAAAGCAAGTGATCAATTCCAGTTTACTGATCATTGAAATCTTTTGTTAGAGACACTGTTTTTTGAAGTTATACATACTTGTCTTAGCCACTACTTTAGGATCCCCATCACTTCACACCATAAACTTCCCAAAGTTGGAAGACTGACTTTATGATAGTGTCCCATTACAGTTGCATTTTATATTAACTAAGAGGAGGACGTCAACTACATTTCTGGACCATAGAGGAAAAAAGAATCAGCTGTATAAACTATTGAAGTATTTACTGCTTTTTGAGAATGGTATTTCAAACCTTGTTAGAAGAACCATTGGGAATGTTGAAAGCACTTGCTTGTTTTATTTTCAAAGAATTTGTAAGAGTGTGCTGCCATGTCCTTGAGTAGTGTTCCTTAAAATGATCTCTAAGGAAACTAGTTTTCTAGAACAATTCCTAATAGCTTCCCTACTTCACAGTTAAAATGTACTTGAAAATTAACAATAAAACACAAAATTGACATGAAATCTCCAATATTTCAGAAATACTCTTGATCTCATACTGCACTTGCTATATCAAACTATTGAAATGCAACATGCATAGCCAGTGAACCATCCATTCACAGATTCCTGAGATTCACAGACACAACAGGGGATATGCAGGAAGTGTTGTCCATGGCATTGACTGTAACTCGAAAGCTTTCTGTGGCTTCTAGTTACAATTCCTAAGCACTGCTTGTTCAAACTCCGCTAACTTCCTATTTCTAGACAATGAGCTAAATGACTTTCGAAATGGAATTATAATGAAACTCAAACTCCTAGCTATTAATACAGAATTGCATGCTATTCATAAAAAAATCTAATAGAAACAGAGCAACAATAAGTGACATTATTAACATGTCCTAAAGTTGTACCATATTGTTGATTTGTGTGTTTTCTTTGTAAATGAATATTAAACATTATGTGATTTAAGTTCTCATTTTCATAGCTGTCACTTATGTATTAAAATATGGTATTTGCACTCAAATTTAAGAAACACCTGTTTCTGCTTATATTATTTCTCCAAGATAGTAATAACATGACAATAAAATTTCCATGAGCAGTAAATCACAGAAAAATTTTCTGGTAATAAATATTGCATATTTCTTCATTATCACAGACTATTCATTACAAAAATAATGTGTTTCCAAAAGAACTTTGAAAAATGTTAATTATAGAAAGGAAAATTAGAATTCACCCATCACCAAAGTTTAAAATGTAATACTTTTCATTTTAGGAACATTTTTGATTTATTCTTTAATTTCAAAATATAGTATGTTTCCAATTCCTAATCAGCTAGCTACAGAAAACGTTTTACATCAAAGACCATATCTATGGTTGTGAGCTTATTCATACTTTTTAAATTCTCAATGTGTCCTCAGAAATTTGAGCATCAATTGTATCTTAAATTATTCAGGATTTATGAAGGAGATTATGTCATTGAAGTTCTCTTGATTAAAGAGTGCATTGTTCAAGCCTACATGTCCACTGACTTAGAACTCAGAATCCCAGAGTGGAGAGCTGAGACCATCATTGACTTTCTACAGTGAGATTTTTGACTTAGAAAAAACATAACACAGAGTGATAACGAATATAATTCATGATTCTGAGAGTTTAAATTCTAAGTTGATAATGGATATTAACTGATATGCAAGGGACACAGGAAACCATCATATAATCAAGAGTCTAACTGAAACTAGTTTCTCAGTTGAGAATGAGAAAAAAATACTAAAATTTGCAGATATCCTTCACCCTAGGTAATATCACATCTGAAATTCTAAGTCTTGTCTCAGTTTTCACTCAATAGTTATAGAGAGAACACTAAAAAAAACTTTGCATTTTTTCATTCCTTAATTATAGCAAAATATTCTGGTGATATTTCTCTATTCATTATAATTTGGACAAAATTAATTCTTGTAATAGGATGAAGACTAACCCTGTATATGTTACATTATACAAGTTTTGTGTTGGTGAGGAGAAGTATGATACAAAATAATTGTTAAAACTTTTCAGTTGTCATTATGTATTCATTCTTTACTTCCTGTCAGAATTTTGAGGGAATGACACAGGGTCTGTGCTTTGGCAACCAGAACCATCTATAGTATTTAAGAAGTTGTGGCTTCTTGCCATTTAAGACTTGAACCAAGGTTAACATGCTCCAAGTCTAGAAATACTCATACTTACCCTCATTCGGACATTCTTTGCTTTCAACATCATAGGTTCATAGGCTTTTATAGTTTTAGGAATGTTTCTTTTTTTCAAAAGACTTCTATGTAATTATTTTTATGCCTTCTGGCAATAACAGGTTCTTCATTTTATTCACATGCTTTTCAAATTTATTTTAATCATAAATTGTTTTTTAATATACTTTCCTCCTGTACTTTTGTTGCATTTAAGCACCTTTGTTTATTTTTAATTTTTCTTTTATTTTTGCCATTAATGTAGTTCTATCACTCCTACTTCATTTTCCTTACTCCAAACATGATTATAAACATCTCCTTTTTCTCTTTTAAATTTAGGATCCATTTCCACATTAATTCTTAAAACCTACATATATGCGCATACATACATATATACATAGATACATACACACACATATATGAATACATAACAGTATCCCACTCAGTTGCCCAATTAAAATTATTTTATATTCTCTTTTTTGTCTCATATATGGCTATCATGTGTATCCTGCCTATGTAATCTTTAAAACTCAGATTTTATAAAGCATTCTATTTTGATATGAATATATTTTTTCAATTAATAATCAATGATATTGATATACAATGAAACAATAGCACAAATACACACATTATTTTTAGTTCTCTAGTTTTTTATGCTTTTTACACTTAAAGTAGATATGAGGAAAATTCCCATTGCTGAGAAGATTGAGACCAAACTAGATAAAGTGGGGCAAGAATTTGTATTTTCTACCTAAGGCATGGTATAACACAGTTCAATACTACTATGCACTGTCTTCTACCTAGTTTCCAATGTTCAACAACTGACTTTCAATCCTAGTATAAGCCATGATATGTATTATTACCTTTTCACATAACTTCACAGTAATTATACACATAACTTGAATGTCCTCGTGTTAGAAATTCTTTCCCAAACATTGTCTTAAAACCGTATTGCAAACCCATGCAAGCATAAAGCTCTGACATGTCACTTACTAGATTAACGTGGCCAGTGATACAAGAATGTTATAGTTCTTAACATCACGTAAAACTTTCTTTATATGTTAAGTACGGCCCATGACTGATAACATCCATTATTCTCAAAACCACATTAAGATCTAGCAATCAAATATACAATCAAAACATAGTAAGATTTTTCTTCAGTGGTGTTATTCAATGGTGAGCAAGATAGGAGCTAAGAATATATACCATCTTAGAAAAAATAGGCAACTACCAGTTTTGTAGAAAAACTAGTAAAGTGAGTCTATCAAGAACCATTTATAATTACTGAGGTATTTTTACATGCAGAAAATTAGAGAACTTTAGTCATACCACGCTCTCTTTCAGGTAAACAGAACGTGAATTTGACTGCCATTAAACGTGATTTAGAGCATCCCATTAAATGTTTAGTGACTACCTGAAGTGAAAAATGTATCACATATTTTTAGGTCTTCTGTTTTTGACCTTTTCTATCAATTGGAAGCTCTCACACAACCCTTCTTTTACTACAAAGGTTTCCACATTAGCCATGCCATTTACCATGCTCAGACTCACTGCCATATTATAACCTGTTATTTCTGTTATGAAAGACTGTGGGGAAGGGTCTTAATGACACAGCCAAGGCCAAGGCACAATGTTGGAAAGATCAGGTTAACATGATGGAAAAAACAAAATAGACAGGAAAAGTAGGAGGGTCTACAGAGACTCAAGGGACATTCAACATAAAGAAATAAATATAGCACATCATATTAATACAAAAGGGACAGTGCATAATTAATTTAATTGGATTTGTCTTCTCTCTTGACAAATATAACACATTTTCAAAGTAAGAGTGCTTAGAGAGCCACAAATAAAATCCAATATTCAATACAATAAAGGATAGACTCCAGTGACTCATCTGTACTCAGTAGTGAGTGGACTATTTCACTTTGAGTTAATATACAAGACTGGATGTTTTCTCTAGTACTCTTCAGAAATGCACATTCTCCCAGGTAAACTAATATAAAAGTACAAATGAAAGATATCTCAGGAGGAAAGAGAACAAACTGTCTCTCTTTGTGAATGTTTCTCACATATAAAAGTCCTTAGGAATCCACCAGAGTCTATTAAGCCTGATGAACAAAATAGTCACATTCTTTGATTAGAATATCAGTATCTACAATCCTTATGCTCTCAAACCTGCCATATTTCCAAGTCTACATGAAAAGTTGAAGAGGATATTAAGAGTGCATTAGATCTAAAATAGCATCAGGACAAATAAAATACTGAGAAAATTACTGAGAATAAATTTAAATTTGGGATAAAGGTAGTGCAAATATAATCAGTAATGGAATGGAAACCAGCACATGGGAGATAAACTTTACCTCCAAACTAATGATGCTGAAAGATTCTCAGAGTCACTGTCTTTAGCTTTGTACCCACTGCTGATACCAAACGTAAAAGTGATAGCTGCAAACCCATAGTCACACATAGTCACACAGACCACAGTGGTTAAATACAGTGGGTCACAAATAAAAAAAAATGTAAACACGAAGATAGTTTCTGTGAGGATGAGATAGAGTGGACAAAGTAATTGAGAGACATTTCATATGTTTGTTGGATTGTCTGAGAATAAATTTCATAAATAAAAATATATGCATCATTAAAATTTTATAAAGACAACAAAACTATGACTGAGAACAGCACAATATTTATGAGGAAAATTTAAAGACATAAATAAATATAAATCCATTCTGTGCTTATGGATTAAAAAATAAGATTATTGAAATTTTAATAGTATACAAATCAATCTGAAGATTCAAATTCATGCCTGTAAACCTCTGATATTTTTCATTGTACAAATAGAAAATTATGTAGAACTGTAAATGGAGAAGAATACCCAAAACAATCTCAAAGAAGCAGAACAAGATTTGAGTATTTACACACCCCAGTTTCTAATCTTGCTTTAAAATTATAGTAATCAATGCCATGGTAAGGCTATAAGTAAGCAGATGGTGAAGATGTGTAACCTATATTTTTAGTCAATGTTTTTGACAAGTATTTGAAACCCATTCATAAGAGACAGCAGAGCTTATCCTGCAAATTTTGCCTCAACAAAATTAATATTCACCTCAACAAGTGAATTCGAATTTCTACTTTGTACAATATAGACATATCTATGAATGGATGAATTGTGAGTTATTATCAAAGGAGTTTTATAAGAAACCCACAGTGGTATATCTTCATGATCTTGGATAACAATTAATCCCTAATATGTCATCAAAGACAAAAATCATAAAGCAAATTCCATAACCCAGACTTGGTTAAATTGAGAATAGGTTTCCAAAAGACATTATGAAGAATGAAAAATGACAAGGTACTAAATGTGATAAAATACTTGCAATTTATATATCTCGAAAGCATTCTATGCCCAGATATATAAAAATTCCTTTAACTCAATCACAGAAACTCAATGAACTCAACATAAGAAATGAACAAATGATTCAAGTAGTCTTACAGAAGAACATGCAAATAGGCAGAAAGTTCATGGCAAATTACTCAAGAATCACCTGCAAGAGAATTCAAGTAAAAGTTACCAATTGTTTTATATTTACTAAGATAGTAATTCTAAGGCCCTAAACCAAAAATAAAAGTTAAAATCAAATCCAAGAACCCTAGGACCATTGTGGGTTGCTGTTGGTGATGCTGCTTTCTGCAGCTGCTACTGAAAGGAACTTGGCAGTTGCTCAAAATTTTTAAATTGAATTCCTAAACCCAAAAGACAAATATTGTCATTCTTTTTATATGGGATACTTAGAATAGGCACATCCATAAGTACAGAAAGTAGATTAGAGGCAGTCAACACAAGAGGGAAGGGGAGTTTTATTTGAAGAACACAGAATTTTTTTTTAATAACAAGATGAAAAATTTGAGAAATAGTTATGAATTCTAGAATACCCTGTGATTATGTCTCTGAATTATACCCTTGATAATTGTGAAAACAGAAACTTTTAAAAGTATAATTTATTGCAAATTTAAAAAAGAAATTGTTACAGCCATTCCTCCTTGAAATGTAATAGATATTAATGGCCACAAGGAGAGGAAGACATTTCTTTCTGAATGTAGGCACTGAGTAGTTAGCTCTGCTCCACTAAGTAGCTCCCCTCCCCCAAACACATACACACCAATAGTCATATATCAACCCAAACAAAACTCAGTGGGATACACATATGTGTATACATAGATACACACATATGGACACACATGCATAAATACACATATAGATATACATACACACATACACATGCACAAATGCACATACACAATCAAATATATATATATATATGAACATAGACATATGTACATACACAAACATATTTATGCACATATATACATATATAAATAAATGCACATACATACACATATATGTAAACATACACAAATACACACACATACATACACACTCATACATACATCTATACATATAGACATATATAAACAGACATACATATATACACATACACATATACTCACATAAACATGCATAAATACACATAAGTACATGCACATACACACACACACACATATATATATATGCACATATACACACACATATATACATGAACATATACACATATACACATGTATAAATACACATAGATATACACACATATACATACACATGCATAACTCATACACAGAAACATACATAAACACTCATATACACTCATAATACAATATACAAATGCACACATATACACACTTGTACACATACATACATATAAACATGCATACACACACACATAACATGGACATAGGGGAACTTGTTAAGACGAAAGAGGATAGAGTTGGGAGGTTGGAAGAACAATGTAACTGATATACTGTTGTTCAAAATATCTTATGTAAGTGTACGAAATTATCAAAGAATATTTTAAAAGAAATACAGTCTTATTCCACTTGATTGTTATAATCTGGAATTTTAATTTGTAGAAAATATATTCTTTGATAACAGGACATATCGAAAAGGTCCTGGTGTAAGGTTTTAAATTTGATAAATGTAACTTAATAATTGTCTTGTAAATGATGAAACAAGTGCCTGAAGATTTATGTTTCATATAATTTAATCCACATGATTCTAACGAAAATAGAACAGGAAATATTTCTAGTAATTTCCTTGACAAAATATTTATGTTTTATTTTTAAAAATGGCTTGGCCCAAATACATTTATGCACACGTATATCTATAATGCCAGTGTTGGGGATGGGGCAGAGACAGTAAGATCCCTAGAGTCCACTGGCCAGGAAGTCTAGATAATCAATGAGATCCCCATTAAAGAGACAGACCCTATCTCTAAAAGATAAAATGCTAGTCAAGTGAGGAAGGGACCTGCTTTGGCCTCTGATCTATGTACACATGGAGATAGACTTATTACAGATACATACACATACAAGATATTAAATGAGAGGTTTGGAATATTGGTAAGTACTTGTATTCTCAGTATTCAATGTAGGGATAAGGTAATAGGATTCCAAGTTTCAGGTTAGAATAACCTGCATTTTAAGAAGACATAAAGGACTCCAACAAACAAAAGTATGTGGCCTCATATGTTCTGTGAATTGGCCCCTTTTATAAAAATAGAAAACAAAAACAAACAAAAAGCAAACAAACGGAAAAAGAATGTAGCCCCACTGCGAGAAACAGTGAGTAACACACTTCTATATTTTGAGTTTTAAGGCAAGTAATACAGTATCTGATCACTGACCAGCTGAATGAAGTTAGTACAGATTTCAGTATGAAGCTAGGGGAGACATCTTCATCTTTTCCTAGATTTCTGAGCCAAGGAACAGAGACAATTATCGAATCATAGTGCTACAATCCCAACTGTATCCTTTAAAAACCCAGACTCAGTCTTCTGAGTCTTCTACTGCCTACTGGATGGAATTCATTGAAAGGACATTGTACTTAATGTCCTGTTTTTTTGTTTGTTTGTTTTGTTTTGTTTTGTTCAGTCCCACTACCCTTTGACTTAAAGTGTTACTTTCACTCTGGTATTCTGTTTGATTTCTAGCTACTCTGCCAAATGGTCAACCTACCTGGAATTATTTTAATTTCTTTCCTTTTTCCTTCCTATACATAATTCCACACTTTGTTGTAATAATGTTTTCATTTCAGTACAAAACCACAAAGGTAAGTCATACACACCTCTCTCCTTTGCTGAACCTCAAGGATAATGGACCAAGTGTTACATCTTTTTTAGCATTTGCTTTTCATAGGGCAGAATGGTTGCACAAGGTTTTGTGCATTTATCAATGGGATTCTACACCAGTGTGTATAACTATCTCACCCCACTGTTTGTAAATACTCAGGATGATCCAGAATTGGTGAAATCAAGTTTATTTGTTACATCATGCAGAGATATGAAACATGTTTCATCTTAATATTGTTTAATTCTAGACAGAACATTATGAAAAACTTGATTACTCTCACATTCTTCTCTTACTAAAGCCTCCTATAAGCATGTTATCCTGTCACTTAATATTAGATATATTATTATTTAAACATGAAACAATATGAAATGTTCTTGGAGGATGAAGGTAGGATGTGATGTATTTTTGACTCTGACATACACTATGGCACTTCTTCCTTGAGGAAGTAAAACAGTTAATGCCTAGAACATCACATTTGAGCCAACACACTATCATGGAACAATTTCGGCATAATCAAATAATGCTAGTCTGAGCAAATAGCTGAGTGTGGTGGTCCTTTTGATAATTTTCCCTTTTTTCAGTATTTTATTTTCTTAGTCTCTTTACTTCCAGAACACAGCCTCCCAGTTTCACCCTTATAAATCCTAAACCCAGCCATGACACTTTCTCCTTCTCTGAGAAGAAGACTTCTTTGGGTACCCACCCACCATGGGACATCTAGTCCAAGGAGGACTAGGAAAATTCTCTCTTACTGAAGTTCAGCTAGACATTTCAGGTAGACAAAGAGGATCCAATGGCAGACAACAGAGCCAAAGACAGTCCCCTGTTCAGGGGGACTAAAACCATAAAAAGACTAATCTGCTTATTTGCTACAAATGAATATGGGGTATAAGGCTAGCTCATGCATACTTTTTGGTTGCTGATTTAGTTTCTGTGGTCTTCTTGTGGTATCTGTGACCTCTTGTGCTTGCTCTATTCTATCTCCCACTCTTTCATAAGGCTTCCTGAGCTCTGCCTGATGTTTGGGTGGGAGTTTCTGTATTTGTTTTCATTTGTTGCTAGATGAAGCCTGTCAGGAGACAGTTAGGCTAGGCTTCTGTTTGCAAGCATACCAGAATATCATTAAAAGTGTTAGGAGTTGGCTCTCTCACATAGGATAGATCTCAAGTTGTGGTAGCCTTTGTTTTGCTGTTCATTCAACTTCTACTCCATTTTTATCCCTGGCATCTCGTAGACAGGAAAAATTTGGGGTTGAATCTTTTGTGGGTGGGTTGTTGTCCCCTCCCTCTATTGGAATTCCTGTCAGCTATAGCACCTGCTGGTGACTCCTTCAGTTTCTATATCCTCTGCTGGTAAAAATGTCAGCTAGGGTCATCCTCATAGACTCCCAGGATCCTCCCCTGTTCTGGGCCTCCAGCTAGTCCCAGAGATGCCCTTCTACACACAGATTACCTTTTTCACTACCAGCTATCTTCTGCCCCCCGTCCCCATACCTGATCCACATCTTCTTTTCCCTCTTGATCCCCCTTTCTCAACCAATTCTCTCTCTCCACCTCTGATTAAAATTTTGTTGCCACTTCTGAAGGAGTTTCATCCATCCTACCTTAGGCCTTTCTTATTGTGTCTATAAAATAAATGAAGTTATGTCAGGAGTCTATAACAGTATTCTGTGTGTAATAGCAGTCCTCAGGACTGCTTGGATATAACAGCGATAAATAAGCAAACTGGTTTATATACATCTCAAAGATGAAGTATAACCAATATGTCAACCAAAGCAGGCTTTATATAATGGGAGCTACAGTTGGACCAGCTTTGAAGAGAATAATTATAAAGGAAGGTTTGAATTAAGCAAGTCAAAATGCTGCACAGGACACTATGCAGCTACAGGAACTGAAAAAGTAAATAACTTTAAAATATTAATATATGCAATATTTCAAAAGATACGACTGCCTCTGCTTTTGTTTGTAGTGTTTCAGAAAGGAACTGACTCACGTCTGTATGCTCACTTGCAGCCTGGGTTTGAGTTTATTATGGAGGAGAAAGATAAACCATTCCAATCCATCTATCCCAACCCTGTTCACAGCTGAGCTATAACAATTATCTCTGTCTTTACATTTTCTCCCATCTCTTGCTATTTCTTGTACTGTAATGGATTGTAACAGCTACTTCTTGCTGACTTCTCTCCCATATAATTAATGTCCTAAGATATTCTATTTACTGGTGAAGCAGTTTGAATCAAGAAGTGATTACTTTCAGAGTAAACAGAGCTTCTAACCTCTCTCCACAAACAAACCTGACAGCAGTTTTATTTTTAAAATAATCAACTAGAAATCCCAAGAAAGCTTCAAGTTTGGAACTTCGTATTTATTATGTGTATATAGGTATTTGTGAGTGTGTATTAAAAGTATATTAATATTTGGAAAAGAAGACAGAAGAACACAAAGATCAGTTGAAAGTAGTATCTTAAAGAAACCTGCAATATTGTTCCCACACCAGGCCAAGTCTTAGTTATGGTCAAGTGTAAGTCTGTACATCAAGCAAAAATGACAACAAAAATGAGACTTGTATTATTGAGTACAGATTTAATCTTCAGAAATATCAAAATTAGATATTGAACTTTCTGAGCTGATGACAAAAGCACCATCTGGAAGCCAGACTCTAATTAGTGCTGAACAAGGGGAACTGAGAAAAGAATTGCTTCTATGGAAGCACAAGGATGGGGCTCAGTCAGGTTATCTGGAGGATCCCTGGCTCCTTCTCAGCAGAATGGTGTCCTACCACAGTGCTTCCATGATAGCCAAATGATTCACATATTACTTAGATATAGGGTAGACTGGACTGATGATCTGCCTTAGTTGTTTAAGCTCCTTTATTAAAATATTTTAGTCTATGACTCTAGTAGCTGCAGAATCAAGTCCTAGCAGTTATAGCAGTTGGGAAGAAAAAGTTCTTGATGCTAGCAAATTAATTTTGTGATTAATTGTGTGAAGATTATCTTAACTACAACCAAAATATATCCACCAATGTGTTCTCTTCCTAGCTATTGCTTATATAAGCACAATAAAAGCATAAGCATTTTGTTGCTTTCTTCTTCTTCTTCTTCTTCTTCTTCTTCTTCTTCTTCTTCTTCTTCTTCTTCTTCTTCTTCTTCTTCCTCTTCTTTCTTCTTCTTCTTCCTCTTTCTCTTTTCCTCCTCCTCCTCCTCCTCCTCCTCCTCCTCCTCCTCCTCCTCCTCCTC
>NW_021604688.1:8103540-8119714 GCF_004785775.1 Grammomys surdaster | reverse complement strand
TCCTCCTCCTCCTCCTCCTCCTCCTCCTCCTCCTTCTTCTTTTCTTTCAGAAATTCATCTGCCTTGTCCTGGTATATTACCATCCTTGTCTCAACCTAAAATCTTCCTGCCTGATGATTTTTTCCCCTGGATTCCACTCTCTGTTTCTAAATTCAAGTTGTCAAACTACTCTCTAATTCCTCCCCTTATATAATAGCTTATCTTTATTATTCAATATGTTTATTCCTCTCCATCTTGACTATGCTCATCTTATTAACTTACAAATGGATAAAAAAATAAAACAAACTTATCCATGGTCTGTGTGTTGCAACATCCTGTAAACTTAACTTCATGCTATTAGTCTTTCCCACATTTTCTCTTATTCATTTTGTAGAAGTAGAAACATTAAACAAAGTGATTATTAGGAATAGAACAGTTAGGGAGATGATGCTAAGGAGATAGACCTTAAAGTACAAAAAGAAGAAGAAGAAGAAGAAGAAGAAGAAGAAGAAGAAGAAGAGGAGGAGGAGGAGGAGGAGGAGGAGGAGGAGGAGGAGGAGGAGGAGGAGGAGGAGGAGGAGGAAGAAACAGATATTCAGAGTGGAGGCCAGAAAGCATTCCACTCCCAAAGAAAGAGCACCAAGAAATCGATGGATTGGAGCTTCAAGGCACAGGCTGGATTGTTTCCAAGTCTCCCAGCAGCCCAGACTTTAGGCAAATTCAACTCATTTACAACTCTCTGACAGACGTGCTCTTTTGCAAGGACAAAGAAAAGCTTTGACAGCCTGGCTTTTCTGATGCCATCCTTGCCTCCAAGTGTGACCTTGTCACATTTGCATATCATGTCAAAAGAAATCTGAACTTATTTTCTAAGCTACATTCTCAGTACCAGCTCAAATGGCCTGTCACATTCCCCATAACATTGTTCTGTTCTTTTTGTCCATGCTGGCTTTTCATCTAGAAGTCTCATTGCCTGAATTTCAGTCTCAGTATTATGCAGTTTTATTCTACATTGAAATCTCTTCTTCATATATTCATTCATATGCATACTTATTCAGCACAGAGAATCTCGGTACATATCTTTTGCTGTCAGGTATCTTTGGATGCTTATTTATGACATGTGTATACATATAAGCACATGCATTTGTATATGCAGAATTATAATCAAAGAAACCTTGCTTTGTAACCCATTTTCAGTACTTGAAATACAGAGTTAACTTCTATATTCTCTGCCTCACGTGTTGTTGGAAACACAAATTAAATTCAATATACTTGCCCATAAACTTAGACATAATTAATGAATTAAGTTGAGTGGAATGTGATTGTGTCAAGGAGTCCAAAGCTTCCTGCCAATTGAATTAGTTTAATTATTGTCACAAATAAATGTTTTCCAAGTAGGATCTTCATAATTTGTCATAGTCGTATACTACCTTTTAACTTTTAAGGCTGTAGACTAGCTGGCAATCTAGCATTTCTTTTAAAAACTTACCTTTATACCACTAAGATACAACTGTTTCTGGGGAAAATATTCTGAAGCACCACTTGTATAATTTTGGGGAGCTCTGGGATTGGTTGCTGGTAGTTGATCCTTACACAGTTGTTTCTGCTCTTCTAAGTCTTTGAAAATTGTGAATGATGAAGCATCAGATAAGGATTTGTCCTTAAAATCATTTATACAAGAGAGTAGTCATTGTTGAGTAATGGGTGTGTTAGGAATGACCATTCCACATAAAGATATAGGGATTTGGAACCAATTGACACTCTGTGATGTAACTTAAGCTGTACTTCGATTATAAACTATGGAACTTGTGGCATAAATGAAGCTCAGCCTGTCTCATGAACCACAGATTCAGTAACATACGTTAAAGACAGCTTCTATTATAGCCTATGATTCTAGAAACTACAGGTGGGATTTAGCTCCCTGCTTGGCTCTTAAGATTAGCATGCAAACAATGTATTGGATTAGTTATAAATATGTGTCACCAGTAACCATTGAATCAGGTGAGTTTTACTATCGAAAATGAGATTTTTAAGACATTACATTTATCTTTCTCTGTCTCTCCTATTATTCTAGTAAGTAGTATAATACCCTCCTGTTACGTATAAAAATAATTACCTTTGTTTATTTTATTTATTTATTTTTGCCAGGTTGTTGTGAATATCATAACGATTTCCTAATGAAAATAGTTCATATGTTGTGGGTGTAGCTAGAGAGAGGATGAATCACTATGGTCTGTTTTATGGTTGAAATCAGAAAATATTGTACATAAAAGGGATGAAAATTCTGTTCCTAGACTACAGTTCTTCATTGAGAAGATATTTGATCTTAGTCAAACCACTGAATATTTTTGAACTTGCATCTTTAATCATCATTAAAAATCTTAATCTAGCTATACCACTTCTGGGAATATACCCAAAAGATGCTCTAACATATAAAAAGGACACATGCTCCACTATGTTCATAGCAGCCTTATTTATAATGGCTAGAAGCTGGAAAGAACCCAGATGTCCCTTAACAGAGTAATGAATACAGAAAATGTGGTACACTTACACAATGGAGTACTACTCAACAATTAAAAACAATGACTTCATGAAAGTATTAGGCAAATGAATAGAACTATAAAATATCATACTGAGTGAGGTAATACAGTCACAAAAGACCAGACATGGTATATATTAACTGATAAGTGGATGTTAGCCAAAGAAAGTAAATAAATAAAAGCTCAGAATACCCATGATACAACTCACAGACCATATGAAACCCAAAAAGAAGGAAGATCAAAGTGTGGATCTTCAGGCCTACTCAGAAGAGGGAAGAAAATAATTAATGTAGATAGAGGGATGGAGGGGAGATCTAGAAGGAGAGAGGAGGGGGAGGGAAAAGGGGGGGCAAGATCAGTTGTGGGAGGAGATGGGGAGAAGTACAGAGGGTCAGGAAATTGAACAGAGGAATATAGCAGTGGGGGATGTGGAACTGGGGGGTTACTACTAGAAAGTTCCAGATGCCAGGGACCCAAGAAGTTCCCAGGATCCAACAAAGATGACATTAGCTGAAATATCCACATAGGGGAGAAAAAAACTGTCAAAACCATATCCACCCATCTCAAAAATATTAACACAGAATTGCTCCCATCTAAAGAAAATACAGGGAGAAAGAGTAAAGCAGAGACTGGAAGAAAGGCCATCTGGAGACTGTCCCATCTACGGATCCATCTCATCTTAAGACACCAAATCAGGCACTGTTGCTGATGCCAAGAAGCACCTGGTGACAGGAGCCTGATATAGCTGTCCTCTGAGAGGCTTTGCCAGAGCCTGACCAATACAGATGCAAATGCACGCAGTCAACCATCAGAGTTAAGGGAAGGACTGAAGGAACTGAAGAAGTTAACAACCCCACAGGAAGAACAACAATATCAACCAGCCAAATTTATCAAAAGCCCCAAGGACTAAACCACCAACCAAGGAGTACACATAGAGGGACCAATGGCTCCAGCTGCATATGTAGCAGAGGATGGTTTTATTTGGCATCAATGGGAGGGGATCCTCTTATACTTGTGGAGGCTCATTGACCCAGTGCAGGGGAATGCTAGGGCACGAAGGTGAGAGGAGGTGGGTAGGTGGGGCAGCACCCTCAGAAAGAAAAGAAAAAGAAGTCTTGATATAGTGCCTAAAAAGGTGGACATGCAACCTGAAGTGGCCAACTCCTTTAGGCAGTCAGGACCCAGTGGAGGGATAAGGACATGAACCCATTCACAAAACGTTCAACCCAAAATTTGTGCTACTTAAAGGAAATGTAGGAACAGAGATGGAACAGAGACTGAAGGAATGGTCAACAAATAACTGGCCCAGCTTGAAACATATCTTACGCACAAGCACCAACTCCTGCCTTTATCACTATAATAATCACTTCTGCTTGAAGACAGGAGCCTAGCACAACTGTCCTCTAAGAGGCTCTACCCAGACACTGACTGAAACAGATTCAAATCTGGAACTCTTATGGAAGAGTTAGGGAAAGGATTGACAGCACTGAAATGGATGTGAAGCCCACAGGAAGACCAATAGTGTCAACTAACCTGGACCACAAGGAGATCTCAGAGACTGAGCCACCAACCAAAGAACACACAGAGGCTTGAATTAGGCCCCCAGTACATATGTAGCAGACATGTAGCTTTCTAGGAACTGGAATGGAGGCGATCCCTAAAGTTGTAGTCGACTCTGGTGTCCATTTCCTGACAGGGCTATCTTGTCTGACCTCTGTGAGAGAGTATGCACCTATTCCAAGAAAGAACAGATATGCCAGGATGGCGAGATACCTGGGGAAAGCCTACCATCTCAGAGGAGAAGGGAAGTAGTTGGGAGAGGGTCTCTGTGAGGGGGGACTCAGAGGTATTGCATTTGACAAAATTAAATTAATTAACTAAAATAAATAAATTAAAACTATCTCTTGTTTCTGATATAAAAAGAAAAAAGAAACAAGAATATATCATGTGCCGGTGTTATTTGTACTTCATCTACACCTATTAAATATGGGTAAATAAAATTTTTTACACACACATACATACATACATACATACATACACACACACACACACACACACACACACTCACACAAAACCAGTCTTGATATGGGCAATAATTCCTTTGTACTTCTAGTTCAGAAATTTCATTTAGCCATGACTAAAAGCAGTACCATACTTCAGATTTTACTATATGGTTAAGATTTCACATGAGTAACTTTATGCCATATTATGCTATGTCCATTGTTCACATTCACCTTGTCAGTGTTGGAGCTACTTAATACATTTTAATTCTTTGTAGTCATATTTAATTTTTTCTTAGTATTAAAATCTAGCCAGAGTTTTCATAATAAATTTATACTTTATTAAAATCTTTTATAAAAGCCCTATATTTTGCTTACATGATAATTCATATACCCAAGATATCATAAGCCCTGGCTCAACTTCCTGCAATAATCACAACACTTACCATAACTAGTAACAAGAATAGGGAAGGATAAGTGGCTATTAAGTCATAAATGTCCATGGATATACTTCACTTCAATTGCTTTAGTTATTTTCTCAAGCTATGCAGTGCTTACTGTCTGACCAAGCACTACTCTGAGATATTTACAAATATTAAAAATATTAATTCCTTCATTTTGCTTCTCAAAGAATTGAATTCAGGATTCTGTAGCTAGAGAAGATTGACTTCTATAATGATAAACATCTCTGATGTATTATTTGACTGATGCATTCCATAGTTCAAGTCTTCATTTGTGCATATATAATAATTACATAATAGATGCCATAAAACCACAGATCACTACATTTGGTTGCCGTTTTTCTGTGAATTCTTATTGAAGATTCTTATGAAATCTGATTCCATATGCACACAGAGTACCAATTCACTCAAATCATGGAAGATCTATGAACCCCACAATACAGCATATCTGCACATTAGATGGGTAGTATAATTAGCAACCAAATAATCATTTACTTTTCAGAGATGCAATTCTATGATCAGGATATAATTTGTCAAATAAATCTTGACTTACATATGATAAAATTTAACAAACTATCCATTTCTTCTAAACCTTAGCAGTGTGGAGTCTCTATGTTAACCTATGAACATGAACAAATAAATGATATTATCTTTCACAAATTTAAATAACTAAGAAATGCCGAGAACAGGATACATAGTCTCCCCATAAAAAGAGCATGCCAATTGAGTCATCCTACATCAAATGACTAAACCTACACAGATTCTTGATTTTAAAGATTTATCTGCTTTTGTTTAGTTACATATATCTATATATAGATGATATAGATCTAAATGATGTAGATATATAAAGGTATAAATAATATAGTGTAGAGGTAATCCGTGTGTGTGTGTGCATTAAAGAAGCAAGTGGGCAAAGATTTGAAAGAGAGCAAGGAAGGTTGTATGAGGTCATTTTAAAGGAGGAAAGGAAAAAATTATGTAATTGTATTATAACCTCAAAAGATCAAACCTCATGGGTATGTGTTTGTTCATGTGCACATGCATATGCATGTGTATACATGTATCTGAGTTTGTCAACAATAAAGGCTGAGCACAAGCAAAAGTCTTTGGTAAAGAATTGAAGGGACACATTATGTTGTGTTTGGGAAATAAAAGAAGAGATTAAAAGGTGCTAGTTTTAGAGATCAATCTTAGAAATGTTAGTATATGAGAGGAAGTGAGATAGCACTCAAGGTAGCTGATTGTTTCAAGACTCAGACAGGAGAACACTGAGACCCATTTAGCATAAGATATAGGAGATCACCTAGTGACAGTTGAGGACTTCATTTAGATTATCACCATGTATATGGATTACATAGGCATCAGATATTAACTTTAGATATGATGTTCCTGAAATAAAGGAAAGAAAACAACAAAAATATACTACCTAAAGCCTTGATCCCTACTTCTGAGATGGACAGGAATCAACACTTTCTGGGAGACTAAGTCATAATTCTGAAACAGACTATAATTATGCAAGAGATGCCATTTCATACATAGTCATGAACAAAATATCATGCAGTTTCAGAAAAGGAGCCTGAGAGTGACAGATGAGACAGGCAGGGAAGGTAGGGTTCTGGTTTTAACCCTGATCTTTATGCTTGACTTTGATTCTGCACCTGTTACAAAATAGAGCTTTCAGTATCATATATATAACAAATTATAACTGTTCTCAAAAGAGATTCTTGACTAAGTCATATGATGTTCTTTGTTCTGTTTTCTTCCAGTGTTGGTAACTCAGATAGAGGGACTTCAAAATATGAAAACATTCATCTCATGATGGAGAAAGTTTTATACTGTTTCATTCAATGGAAGTTCAGGAACTGGAACTAGCAGACCACAATAAAAAATGCTAGAACACTCTTCAAACAGTTTCAGATTCCTGATGCTTTCTTTTTGACTGGTGAGTTCGCACTGGTTAATGAACTGAAGGAACTTTAAGTAGAACGTCATGAGGTCATGTTCGAGGAGCAATGCTGCTTAATAGCAACAGATTTTAATATTATTGAAAAATTAAATATACATCTTCAAAATCTCCATATCAAAAGACCTTGTTTTGTGTCATACACATCGTGTATCTTATGTATTAGAAAAAATAGAAAGTTAGCAAACCAGCTAATAAAGCCATTAATGTTAGATTTCAGCACGCAGTTTAGAACAGACAATACCAGACCAAAGGGTTCCAGGGCCGGAGGTGGGGATTACTCAGAGCAGAGGGCAAAGATGAGGGGAGAGAAATGGGAGAAGATGGCAGAGAAAGAGAGCAAGGTCAGGGAGTTCTGCTTGTTTTATATGGGCGGTGATGTAGCCTCTCCCAGGTGAAGACGAGGTAGCCAGGTGGATTCTGGGAGTGTATGGCAGTTGCCTTGGCAACGATATAAGAGTTGAGTAGATGTGATGTCACTGGGTTCCAGCCTGATATCAACAATTAATATCTGTAAATGGCCACACTTCTCCTTATAACAGAGGCTTTCTTTCAGTCATATCTTTGTTGAAAAAACTGTTTCCATTGACTCAGGGAAATGAATTCAGAAAATTGTCCATAGATCTATTTGAAAATATGGCTTCTACTGAGATCAACCTCGATGGATAAATTACATACTTACAGAATTCTCTTTATTATTCACACTTTATTTGCTGAACACTGAGTAAAGGTGGTGGTGAGCCATTTTTTTTTTTTTGCATTCAGCAATATTGCTGTCTCCATGTAAGAACAATATGTAGAGCTCTCCCTAGCACAATGTAGTGGGTATTATGCCATTAACATGCTCCTAGACATTGTATGTTAAAGAATACATATGTGTAATATGTGTGTGTTTATGAAAAACTTTCTCAAAAAATGATGGCCCTGAGGTGACTAGCAATAATTTTTGTCTCAATGCTTTCTTTTGTTATTTTTTATATTATTTATCTCAATTGTTTATCCAATATAACAGGTTTGGCTAATGTGACTCTTTAATTTTCTTGGAGTAAAATTCATCTGCCTGATGGTTTAGATCCTTCAAAAAACATTCACAGGTTCTGCATCCATGTTGCATTTTCAGTTGCATAATAAGAAAGACACACTAATGTGTGGTGTCACATACCTATAATTTTTCCACACTGTGGAGGCAAAGCAAGGGATCACATGTTGGAGACTATCCATGGAAAAGTTACAAGTCTGAGGGTTGCTCTGTGAGACGGTGACTCAAACACCAAAGCCAAACCATATCAAATACAACTGAACTAAGGAATTACTGTCTTGACATTTGGCCAGTTGTTCAAGGACAATGTAAAGTTGTGTTGTAATATCCTCCTTTTGTTCAAGGTAAGTTTAGAGATCTGAGAGACCACCTGGAGGCAGAAACAAGGATCTTTCCTTTTTCTTCTTTTTTTACACTCCAGATTTTATTCCTCTCCCTGACTGGTCCACTTTCCCACTGTTCCACATCCCATACCTACTCCCTGCCCCCTATCTCCACCATGAGGATGTCCCCATTCCCTTCCACCCCACCAGACCTCTAAACAACCTGGGGCCTCCAGGCTCTTGAGGGTTACGTGCATTTTTCTCTGAACCCAGATCTGGAAGTCCTCTTCTGTAGAGAGTTTTTGGGGCCAATTGGCAGGAATCTGACATTGGCCAAGGACAAGGAAATGAGCTTCAGGCAGAAATCTGACATTGGGCCATGACAAGGAAGTAAGTTCAGGCAGGAATCTAATTTTAGGCTAAAACAGGGAAGTAATTTCAGTCAGGAATCTAAATCTTAGACTAGAACAAAGCAGTAGGTTTCAGGCCTGAATATGACTGTGGGCTAGGACAGGGAAGTAGGCTCAGATGTTTTTGTCATCCTGACAAGCCCTTAGAAACAGTGATCAAGGGTGTGATCACAGGACTTTGTTTATTGCCTTGCTTGTTGATTGACTAGTTGTGTTTATTCCCTTGCTTGTTCCTTGACTATTTGCATTTATTGTATTGCTGGTTCTTCAACCTAGAACTGACCTAAATACTTGCATGTAATTAAAAAAAGCAGATTGGGAAAAAGTAAACCTGCCTCACAACTGGCTGGGGTCATGCTACAATGTTGTCTAAATGTCTTTTTTCATTTTAATCCTCACTCCTGTGATGGAGAACCTGTTGACTGACTGGGCTGGCCTGGTCACTCAGCTTCTTTCAGCTTCTCCCTAATTCATCACAGGGGTCAAAACCTTCTGTCCATTTTTTGGGTGCAAACATCTACATCTGACTCTTTCAGTTGCTTGTTGGGTCTTCTGGAAGGCAGTCATGATAGGTCCTGTTTTATGAGTACTCCATAGCCTCAGTAATAGTGTCAGGCCTTGGGGCCTCATCTTGAGCTGGATCCCACTTTGGGCTTGTTTCTGGACCTCCTTTTCCTCAGGCTTTTCTCCTTTTCCATCCCTGTAGTACTTTTAGACAGGAACAAATATGGGATAGCAACCCCATCCCTCACTAAATGCCCTCTCTTTCTGCTGGAGATGTCCTCTACAAGTTCTCTCTCCCCACTGCAGGAAATTTCATCTAGAGTTCCTCCCTTTGAGTCCTGAGAGTCTCTCACCTCCCAGGTCTCTGGAACATTCTGGAGCCTTCCTATCTCCTGAGTTTGCCAGTTTCCACTTTTTTTCTGCTGGTCCTCAGGGCTTCAGTCCTTTTACCCCACCCAAGACTAGATCATGTTCCCCTCTCCCTCCATCACTTTCTCCCTCTTCCTTATGGTTGCTTTCTTCTCCCTTCCAAGTGGAAATGAAGTATCCTCACTTGCATGCTTCAGCTTATTGATCTTTCTGAGTTCTGTGGACTGATTTCAGATATTCTGTACTTTTAAAAACCCAATATCCATTTATTAGTGAGTTCATACCAGGCAGGTCTTTTGGGTCTGAGTTACCTCACTCAGGATGGTATTTTCTAGTTCCATCTATTTTCTTGTAAAACTCAGGATGTCCTCATTCTTAATAGTTGAGTAGTATTCTGTTGTGTAAATCAACCACATTTTCTATATCCATTCTTCTGTTGTGATACATCTGAGTTGTTTCCAGTTTCTGGCTATCACAAATCAGGCCACTATGAACATAGTGGAACACATTTCTCTGTGGCATCTTTTGGGTATATTCTGAAGAGTGGTATTGCTGCATCTTCAGGTAGATCTATTTCTAATTTTCTGAGGAACCTCCAGATTGATTTCTGGAGTGGTTGTACCAGGTTGTAATCCCACCAGCAATGAAGGAGCTTTCCTGTTTCTCCACATCTTCACCAACATGTGTTATTACCTGAGATTTTGATCTTAGCCATTCTGATTGGTGTAAGGTGGAATCTTAGAGTCGTTTTGATTTGCATTTCTCTGATCACTAAAGTCTTTGAGTATTTCTTTAGGTGCTTCTCAGCCATTTGAGATTCCTTTGTTGTGGATAAGAAAGAAATTAGGGGAAAAATCCCTTCACAATAGCCACAAATAACATAAAATATCTTGGGGTAACTAATCAAACAAGTGAAAGATCTGTAAAATAGCTTCAAATCTCTCAAGAAAGAAATCGAAGAAGATCTCAGAAGATGGAGAGATCTCCCATTCTCATGAATTGGAAAAATTAGTACAGTAAAAATGGCCATCCTACCAAAGGCAATATACATATTTAATGAAATTCCTATCAAAACCCCAGCACAATTCTTCAAAGACATGGAAAAGGCAATTCTCAAATTCATCTGGAAAGACAATAAACCTAGAACAGCGAAAACAATTCTTAACAATAAAAGGACGGCTAGAGAAATCACCATCCCTTACTTCAAGCTTTACTACAGAGCAATAGTCATAAAAACTACATGGTATTGGTTCAGAGACAGACAGCTTGATCAATGGAATAAAATTGAAGACTCAGAAATAAAACCACACATTTACACACCCTTGATCTTTGACAAAGAATCCAAAAATATATAATGGAGAAAAGAAAGCATCTTCAGTAAATGGTGCTGGTCTAGCTGGCTATCTGTATGTAGAAAAATGAAAATAGACCTATATTTGTCATTGTGCACAAAGCTCAAGTCTAAGTGGATCAAGGACCTCAACATAAAACCAGATACACTGAATCTAATAAAGGAGAAAGTGGGAAAGAGCCTTGAACTCATTGGCACAGAGAGAAATTAGATAAACAGAACTCCAACGGCGCATGCTCTAAAATAAAAAATTGATAAATGGGACCTCATGAAACTGGAGAACTTCTGTACAGCAAAGGACATAGTCAATAAGACAAACCAGCAACCTACAGATTTGGAAAAAATCTTCATTACCCCACATCTGATAGAGGGCTTATATTCAAAATATATAAAGAACTCAAGAAGCAAACCACCCAAAACCCAAACAACCTAGTAAAAAATTAGGATATAGAACTAAACCAAGAATCCACAACAGAGGAAACAAGGATCTTTCAAGGTTAAGGGAAATTTTAGAGAATATACCAGAGTTAAAGATAGAGCAGGTTGATAATGCTGTTTGGAGGGGAGACTCTGGAATTAAAGTGTCACAAACTTTGTTTGGATAACAGAGCAAAAAGAAAGGAGAGAATCAGTCTCCTCATGAGAACCCTTCTGCTACCCCATCAGCAGGCAAGTAATAATTCAACATAGCCTATGGCTAACATAAGAAGATCTGATTAGAAAACGGTCAAACCTTCCCAAGTCAAGACTCTGGAATTCTTCAGGTCCTGTTGATGTCTATGGACACATCAAGGAAAGAAACATCTTCTGCATAGGGAAAAGGTAAGCTCATCCTGAAAATATGTCTATGAAGTCAAGGAGCAAGTCTTGTTCCTTTGGGAAAGGTCAGTAGATAAATTAAAAGTGCTAAACAGCCAGATTCACGACCATGAATCTTGAAAGTAGAAAAATGGAATCCATGAGAATTCATGTATAACCATGTTCCAAGGAGTAGATGTTTCAGGTCAGATAATTTAAATGCAATCCTGACTAAAAGGCCCAGGGTATGAACTGAAAGCCAGTGACCCTGTGTTCCGTCACTCCAGCTTGTAAAGCAGTGTATGTTACCAATGTAAAAATAAATTCAAGAGTAACAATACTAAGAGCTGACTGGAACTAAACAACATCCAGTAGCAAGAAATTATTCAGAAACAAGACAGGGAGACCAACAAAAAAGGGAGAAAATGGACAAAGCATAGATGCGTGCAATCAGCCTGCTCTTCCAAGCTTTTGAAGTTTCCTGATGGTATAGAAAATAATTTTCACAATGGGGGTATTTTATATATTTCCAATCTTCTTTTTATATTTATTCCATCTACAATACCCTTATAGTGTCCCCTCTGTATGTAAACAACAATTTCATCAAACTTTTACTATAGACAAATTATTTTGGGTGCAAACTAATTTTTCTCCTCTCTTCTCAAAATTCTTCAGTCACTAACACAAATCTTTTAAATGATGCCTGTACTTTAGATAAGTTGTGTTGTATGTACGGCAATAATCTCTTTCATTATCATGATTCTGTATTCCGTGATGGTCAAACCTATAATACTCATCTAACTCAATAGGCAAAGGACATTAAAACAGTTCAACCAAAGAAGAAAAGAACAACTCCTTGTGGCGATCTTGTGATATGATTTTTTAAATGATTTATATTCTGTAGTCTACCTATGGAGCTTTGTTTTAAATGTTACTTAAGCAGTTTGATATATTCCTTATTTCTTTTAAACTTTCATGAGTCTAAAATAAAGTCAGAAACTTAAAAAGAGGAGTCATCCTTTGAACGGATTTCATGGCCTTTTTTTGTACTTAGTGCACCAAAATTTCTTGATCAAATATCTGTTCAATAAACATGACTAAGGCATGTCAGTTATCGTTCTGAGGATAGAGTACCTTCTTTCCAGATGGTTTATGGATGAACAGATGTATGACCGGCTCTTTCAGGGGAATAGCTTCCTGGGTATAATGCTCTAGACCAAATGCTACCATTTATTCTCTTATTCTTGGTACTTTGGTTCCATGTTATTCATTGTGGCTACCACATATAACCTTGTTCTCCTTAAATCCATAATCTGGTTTTGCCTCTGAGTCAGCACACCAGAGTTGAGATTTATAGTGAAGGAAGATGTGGTGGAAGGAGGCAATCCTTCAGGGATGTTATAAGAACCCTGTAAGTGTGTCAGAAACCCATGTGATGGTCAAAACGTCTCTGAACTGACTTAATGCTGTGGTATAAATTTAGATGGTGGAGTCTCTTGAAGCTCTATATGTTGAAAACAAATGGAGAAATTGGATTATTTGTTAGCTGAGAAAATGTTTTAACAACGACGCTTTAAGATGGAAACTTTGAGGGCTGATAAAATTAGATGATTCATTTGAATGGAGACACCATGATTTAATATTTTTGCCTTTATTCGAAGAGGGACAGTGACTGGAAGAGGCTCACAGATGTGCAGCAATATAAAGTCTTGCCTCTGGAGTCAGCTAGCCAAGAGGAAATGATTCTCAAAATTGTTCCTTAGACACTGCATCTCCGTCTCTGTTTTTTTTTTTTTGCATTTCAATGTTCATAACCAATATCTTATGTCTTATGGGCCATAGGCAATTCACTAATAGATTTGGGTTGACAAAAGCAGTAAGTAAATATAGTCCTCTTTCTCATAAAATGTCGCTCAAGCATCCTCTCCTGAGAAAGGTTAACGTTGTGCTATTGAAAAGGAGAAATTGTGTTTTCAAGAATCCAGTCATCCATGGGTAACCTTGCAAAGGGTCGGTTTTTAGCTCATAGAAAATGCATGGGCAACTGGAACAGCCTTGCAAAGAAGGCTAGAATCACCTTTCGTAGAGAGCAGGTGTTTTCTATGACAGAATGTATTCATATATTTGTAATACCAAAAGACATTTGAAGCACTTTTGTACTTATGTCTTGTGAATAAGAGAGGTAGGGAGGAAGAAAGGAGTTTGAATTCAATAGCAATTTGTAACACTATTTAAATTAATAATGATTCAATAAATATGATTTTTTAGAACCCAGGCATATCCAATAGAAGGTTGCCTTTATATGAGGTATATATAAAGCAAATGTATATTTCATCACTTATTCACACAAATGTACTATGTAGAGCATAAATTAATATAACATTGAATTTAAGACTTTAATATGTTAAAATCAAAAGTTCAAAGCAGTTCTTCCAAAAAGTGTCTGCATTAGAATTATGGAGTTGTTGAAGGCTTCGGGCTGGGGAAATCTTTCCCTCCAAAGATTTCCTGTACAGATAACAGCGATACTGAGATTATGAAACAAAACAAAACACTTATGAAGACAATTCTGGCATGTGTGCAATGAGGAAGTAAATATTTTTTATTTTTTAAATATTTACCCACAATCATTTAGTCTTTAATAAGAGACAACCTGAGACAAAAATACTTGTTTTGAGTACTTGGCAATTCAAGCAGAGTAAACTTGCAGTTTCAGGTAACTAGGGGTATTGAGCTTGAAAATCAGAGGTTTTAACTATCTCCAAATTTCTCTTATCTAAAGAAACTTTAAAACAGGCAATTAGAGTTATAAGTCTGTCAAGGCTGTACAACTGTAGAATTGGGTGGTAATTGGAGATGTCAATCATTGTCCCAAGATAAGCAACTTGTGTCTCAAAGTAGGGAAGTGTCACTAATGCTATATTAAAAAAAAAAGAACTGGGAATAGACTTTCTCCATAGATATTAAAGTTGACTGCAGTGAATTCACTTACTTGGATCCATTTGGCAACCCTTCGCTTCCTAGTAGCTTCAAAGATGCATGCAGTAGAGATGGTTACACAATAGGAAGGGCAAGAGCTACTACAGTTCAGATAATCAGCTTTTTATCCATCATGGTAGAATCTCAGTTGTAGGGAAGCTTTCTTAATGTATTTTGTGTGTATCGAAACCTTTTTGAGATAAAAAGAGCCTGAAGAGCAGAAGCTGTCATCAAACCACTTAGGTGGGAAGAATATGATAAACTAATTGCTAAATTTTGAAGGAACCCACCATGGTTTGATATTCCATGAAAATCCAGATTGATTGCAGATTCTTGTACATGTCTGAAAGCAAGTAATTTGTAAGAGTGAGCCAATATATTTAGGGCTAAGAACTATAGCATAGGATTGGGTTGTCATATGTTTGACTTTGTTTATAAGGAAAAACATCAGAATGTCTAGGTATTTGGACAATGGAACATACTATAAAGAAGGGTATCAGGTCACGTGGAAAAGTTTCAAGTAAGAATGAATGCCACGGGGTTCCCTCTCTTTAAGAATTTCTGTAGTGAAAGAAGACAAGAATGAACAAAAGACAGCTCCAAGGAATCCTCCAGCCCACATGTCTGTCCAGGAAGATATTTCTTGATCTAGTAGGAGCAAAGTGAGGTTCTGCTTTCCCATCCCTCTGAGATGATGTTAAACAAGTTACATAAGAAATGGTATTTTTGCTGGGCAGTGGTGGTGCACGCCTTTAATCCCAGCACTTGGGAGGCAGAGGTAGGAGGATTTCGGAGTTCGAGGCCAGCCTGGCCTACAGAGTGAGTTCCAGGACAGCCAGAGCTACACAGAAAAACCCTGTCTTGAAAAAACAAACAAACAAACAAACAAAAAAAACAAAAAAAAATAAAAGAAAAGAAAGAAATGGTATTTTCTCAATTCTCCTTCCTGCCTAGCACTTTTGAAAGTTATGGGATGGAATATTTCAGATCAATACTGAGCATGGCTTTCACAGAGAGGTTCTGGGATTGAAAGCAGTAGAAGGGCACTAGCCATTAACACAAATGGAGGCACAGGAAAGCAGACTGGGAGGAAGTTATAGGCATGGACTTTAAGTAGAATAACAGTTTGAAACTTTTGAAGGAAAAAGCAACTTTACAACATGGAAATGATTGAAAGTTTAAGCTAAAAGCTGTTAAAACCTTCCTAAAATGATGGGAAGAGATGGAGTTGAGAGAGAACATAATTGAAATCAGTGATAGGAGAAAAATAACATTTTGTATTTTCTTTCCAATGAGTTGAAGCATCTTAGTAGGCTTGTTAAAGCAGCATGGATGGAAGGACAAGGGAAATTAACACACAGTACAGGACCAACCTGGAAATGCTAGCAGAAGGCTGCACATATGTGAGGGCCGCACATAGATAGATAGATAGATAGATAGATAGATAGATAGATAGAT
>NW_021604688.1:8092656-8103530 GCF_004785775.1 Grammomys surdaster | reverse complement strand
AGATAGATAGATAGATAGATAGATAGATAGATAGATAGATAGATAGAACGAACCAGGACTTCAGACATAGATAGCCACAGTCTCTTTTCAATATTTTTCAACAAGATAAAGGAATTAAATGAGACACTGCTTCCAGTGTACTTAGCAGTCACAGTCATCCCCTAAGTAAAACAGTCTGTCTTGACAGTCATCAGTGTGGGCACTAACCAAGATGGTCTACAATGTTCTTCCCTGAAGCATCAACAGAAGTGCTATGTTAGAGGTATGACTCTGCTCTACTCAGTGGCATCACCTTTAACTGAAAGCACCTGGAGGAGGACCAGCAATTTTCCTAACTATTTTGAAATGAAGGATAGTCCGTGCTAGAACATTGAACTGCACAGCTGAGAACTGGAAGTTATCATACTGTTGTCTTCTTTTCATTAGCTTCACAGAATGTTCATCTAGTCTATGTACATGGTGCTGTGGTTGAGCTGTAAGGATAGCCAAGCCTCTGGTGGCTTCTGACACTACTGCTTGAGGGGCTGTGATTTGAGCACCATCTGACACTAAGCACTAGTAGCTGTAGCCATCACAGCTGTAGCTATCAACAACCATCTCTTCAACTCTCTTTCACTTGAAACTATCCTGTGGTTAGTCTCCAAAGCCAAATATTATATTTTAAAACAAGGCAAGGGTTGAAAAATCATATGAATTTCATAGAACAGCTAATTCAAAACCCAATGCAGAGTTGAGTAGTGCCATGCTGGATGGCGGAGAAATCTAGGCTTTGACATTTTCTTTAAATTACCTGACAGCTTTTACCTGAAATTCTGATGTGCTTGTAAGATACCCCATGTATGGTTTATATGGTAACAGTCTCTCTGGTCAAATTGAAAAGAAGTATTTTGAGAGCCCAGTGCAGCTCTACATCATAAAGCAAAGGTACTGACACATCTGTCTTCTGTCACTGATTATTTGTGTGGGAGGATAAGGTAGAGTAGTGTAATTGAAGCTATGTTGTAAACTATGGAGATGCTTGCTTATTGTAGCATAGGTGGTGTTACAGAGGCAAACTGGATATTAGCATGCACTTATGTTTTGCTTTAGTTGGTTCATGTGTGCATCAGTGTACTTTAGATGGTGAAGGCCAAGCAAGTCGGAAATATTATATTGCTTTAGGGTTAATGCTTAACTCAGTTTTTGGGTATTCTATTTCAATCAAAGAATATTTTTTTTATGAACACAAATGGGATCGTACCATTGAAATTGCCCCTATATTCTTTTCTGTATAGGAACTGATATTAATTCAACCTTCAAGGATGAATGACCAAAATCTTTAGGATCTATTTCTTTGTTAGATGGCTATCTAAACACAGTAATGAGGATGAAAAAGACTACTCAACTCAAGACAAGGCAAAATTTGGGCTTTTATTGAGATAAATGACTGAACAAGATTCCCCTATGCCAAGATTAAACCATTACCTATGGTACAATTATCTTTTCAATGTGTGGAGCATGAAATAAAATTATTCAACTATTAAGAAAAATAAACTAAAACATTGTAACAAAACACAGACATGCTGTATATCAACCCAATACAGGCAGTGTGTGCCTAAGTTGGTGTACCTATCTCAGAAGGGAATACAGCTTACTGTTGAAGATTCAGATGAGTAATAGGTCAAATGTTTTCTTTCTGGAAACAAGCACATGTTTTTCCTCTCTTACTGCAATTGCCTTTCTCACTAACTCCTCCCACTCTCTGCTCCTCTGGTCTTACCCACTATGACAGTCATTTTCTGTGTTGTTGTTCTAGCTTTGACTACCTTCTATAATTTGCCCATGGATTTTTTGGGCATTGATCATCACTTATCACCATCTTGTGGATTTACCTTACATTTCTATGGTAGTGATATTCAAAAGGTTTGCTGATGTTCCTTGTAAGGTGCTTATTTGGATTATTTTAATTTTTCAATATGATTTTAAAACTTTATAATTTATCTATTCTGTTCATTGTGGGATTCATGTGTTTTGATTGATATGCCTACAGTTTATTATTTTCCACAACTAAATTTTTCTATGTCAGAAGCTTCAGCATGTATTCACCCATCATGTAGCAGATGGGTACTTGGGTGTTTCTAAGTTTCTAAATTTAAATTTTGTTATTAGAAGCTATGATGTGATAGATATGGGCACACATAACTCTTCAGATTGAGTGGTCCATGTTCATTTTCACTGATACATGAGGAAATCAATTTATCTTTCACCATATATTAGAAATGAGCAAGTTAGAGGAACTTGGCATCTGTTGAGACAATAATCTGTGTTATTTAGAACTATTTCAATTCGGATTCAAGAAATGACTGTTTTAATGATTTTACATCTTCACTATTGGGAAACGTGGTGGCATTTTGTAACCCATCTGTCATAAGTGCAATATTATAATTAATAAGTCAGTTCATCAAGGCCGCCTCTTTCTGACTTAATATATTTTAGAAATATCAATGTTATCTATATGCATCAGCAATTAGAAAATATAATTTTATATGATACATTTTAAATAGAAAAGTTAATATCTAAAATATGTAAATGAAGATATCTCCCTATTTTTAACATTTCCACAATTGGGGAACTTACAATAGATGGCATCTTGTAACCTCTGTCTGCCAGAGGCCTTTATCAAAAGAAGTTTTATTAGATTGTCAGGCATTTGATTAATTTTTACTTCTGGTGGTATGAAAAATATCCATAATTACTCAAAGTTTTGGTCAATATTTTATGTAAAGTTAATAAAATAATTTCATCTGGGACTGGTATATGCCTTTTAACCCATCACTTGAGGAGGCAGAGGCAAGATGATCAGATCAGCCTGGTCCTAGGAAATTTCAGGACAGATCCTGACCTTTCTCACAAAAAGAAAGAAAGGGGAAAAGAGAGAGAGTAATTATTTCAGGAAAGAATAGAAATACTCAATGTTGTCAGAAATATTTAATTAACATATTCTTCTAGATAAACACAGCTAATCAGTTAACTTAGGGTTTTAGTATCAATTGATGAAAGTCCTTGAATTAATACTGAAGAATATTACAAAATATGTTAAGATCTGTGTGTGAATGTGTATGTGTACAGGTATGCTTTCCTGTGACTGTAGATGTGGAATGTAGAGATAATTGTAAGGAATCTTTCTCTATTTTTTTTCATGTTTATGTTTTGTATCAAGAGTTTCTTCTCAAACCCCAGGCTTATGAGTATGTTTAGACTGACTGGGAAGCAACCTTATAATTCTTCAGACCTCTCTCCTAGATCTAGGTTACAGGTACCAACACACCTAGCTTTTATTCAAGTCCTGAGGATCCACAACTTGCTGATTCAGAGAATAATAATATAAGCAAAAGCAGGAACATGGATGGCTCTGAATTGAAATGTGGCTTATAGACTGATAAGGAAAGCATCTTCATGTAGACTCTGGAGAAAGTTTCACCCATTTTTTACCTGGAGGAACTAGATATTAGCATGTTGTTGTGTATATGTGTTTTACTTCCATCAGCTCACAGATCTGAAGAAAGCATATATATACAGTGTTGAATCTTACTGTAAACACAGCTCCTCACATATTCTTGGAGTCCTAGTGATTTTTGCCACTATCTGGAATTCTTTCGATCCATTTGTATATATTTATGTGATGACTTCAATTCTTACATTATGTTTTTTCAATGAATTTTTAAATATTTCATAAATTCTAGCTTTTAAATGAGATTAATCACACTTACATATTATCATTTATAATTAAACTTATATTTTTGTTGTGGCTAATTTATACAAATGGCATTGAGTTTTATATACTGAGTCAGAAATAGCTAGCCTTCATTAGTTCTCTTTTTAATTCTAACACTGTGTCTTTTGACTGTCTTGGAGTATCTGAATAAACAAGATTAGTAGTGGTTTTCTTTTTGACTTTCTGATCTTTTTCACTTTATTTACCTTGTGTGGTTGCAGTGTTCCAAGTTTCTGGTAGAAAATAGAAATAGTAATCATGGAAAATATTTATTCTTAACTTAAAACTAAGATTTGGTAAACCTTTCACCCTTCAAATTAGTGTTTCTCTTACAGAATTTATAAGCATATGTCATGAGGAGAAATTTTCTATAATGTTACTCTTTCAGTCATGACATTGCTGACTATATTAGATTCTTTATTTCATATCATCATCTAACATTTTTCTTCCCTTGATCTACTAAATGTTGAAATTTATTAATAGATTTTCTAATTTTAAAACTTCCTTATGTTTCTAGTACATACTCAAATTGGCATGCATGAACATGTTTGAAGATCTTGCACATATTTAGTTTACATGTGTAAAAGAGTCTGTATATTTTGGTAGCTCAAGACTCTAAAGTTCTATTATTTGGTCAGAGTCCTGCTTATTCAATAAACTTTTAACAAATTACTTAACATTTTTGTTCATTAATTTTAAAATAGTGTCTTTAAAGCTTGTGTGTGCATGTGAAGTCATCAACTGAATTACAATGTATTCACTCTTTGTGGACTTTGCATAAATTCTCCCTTGACATATTGGGTCTGAACAAAGATGACCTGATTGTTGATACTGTAACTTAGTTTGACTTTTCTGATATTTTATGTACACAATCACATAGAGTTGGATATCTAATATGTCTAGCTTCTTTGACTCAGTCCATTCATTTCTAGATATATCCAGCATGATTTCTATATTAAAAGTTCATATTGTATGATTCTAGTATAATTAGTACATGTTATTCATTTAATCATTTGACTTCCAATATATTTAAACATTATACACATATACATATACACATTCATGTCTGGGTGCTACATGTGTGTGACCAATGACACTGGAGACAAGAGTAGGCTGTTAGATTATCAATAACAGGCATCACAGATGTTGAAAACAGCTATAAGGCTGCTGGCAACTGAATTCAGAACTTCTACAATATTGTTACACTTTCTTAACTTTTGACCCCACCTAATCACAGATCAACTGTTCACTTGTGGTAGAATGTTCTTACTGTTTTCGCATTTTTGCTATTACTTGTGAAGCTTATGTGAACATACACATGCATATGTCTATGCTAGTACCATATTTTTTACAAAATACTTAGGAATGGAAAGTCTTGTAATATGGAGATTCATGTCAAGTCTTTCTACAGTGATAGCAATGTTAAATATTCCTTGAAGTAGTGTAATGATTGCCAATTCATATCACCAGTCTTTTTTAAAATTTTTGATATTCAGGGATATGAATCTTTGTCATTGTGGCTTTACAGTGTTTTGGTACTGCTGAGTGTTAATTAGAGTTCCTGGTGCCAGGAGTTTTCCCCTGTCACTTTCCACCTGGAGCTTACCTGTTGGACAAAACTCCCTGGCCAACAAACCCTAAGAACCCAACCACCTCCGCAGAGCTAGGCTGGCTGGCTCATAGCAAAGAAGACACCATTTTAGAAGATTTTTTATAAGAATTGACGGAAATTTTCTTCTTTTCATGATTTTTAGAGATTAGGAAATCCATCAGGGCTTTGCCAGAGTCTGACAAATACAGAAACGAATGCTCGCAGTAGCCAACCATTGGACTGAGCACAGTGTCTCCAAAGGAAGAATTATAGAATGAACTGAAGGAGCTGAAGAGGTTTGCAGCCCCATAAGAAGAACAACACCACCAACCAATCAAACCCTCCAGAGCTCCCAGGGACTAAACTACCAACCAAAGAGTACACATGGAGTGACCCATGGCTGCAGCCACATATGTTGCAGAGAATGGTCTTTTGGGGCATCAATAGGAGGAGAGTCCCCTGGTCCTGTGAAGGCTCAGTGCCTCAATGTAGGGAAATTCCAGGATGGGAAGGCAGGAGTGAGTGGGTGAGTAGGGGAGCACCCTCATAGAAGCAGAGGGAGAGGTGGGGTAGGGGGTTTCCTGAGGGCAATTGGGAAAGGGGATAACATTTGAAATGTAAATAAATAAAATATCCAATATTGAAAAAAGAAATTCAATGGGTATTTAGTTAAATGTGTTTATTTATATTTAAATTTTCATACATTTCACTTTTAGTTTAATTTGATAAAGTAAATGGGTGGTTTATAAAACCTAAATAAGTCATTAACTCTTCATATAAAATTTATAATGTTATTAATTTTTCCATGGGAAAATTGGCTATATGTTTTACTCTTAATCATTACATTTCTACTAAGAATAATCTTTCATATGTAATATCATTCTCTTCTCTTTATGTTTTTTTATCTTGTTTTTGACTCTTGATACAGCTGTCTTCATAAAATAAAGTAGATAGCACTATTATCACTCAATTCTTTGAAACAGTTTTTGTCAAACAGACATTGCTTCTTCTTTAATTATATTATAGAATGAACTGATCCTGTCATTTTGTTAGTAAGGACTTTAGGGAAAGAAAGGGTGAAGCAAGAAAGTGTTTTAAGGTCTAGAGAAATAGTTCAGGAGGTTAAGTGCTCAGTGAACAAGCACAGGACTCTCATTTGGATTTCCAGACTTGAAAAGTCAATAGCTAGGATTGGTAATCTCGGGCCTGGGTAGAGCTAGGGGTAGGCACACATGGATGCCCACAGATCCTTACTGGACAGCGAAAACTTGTCCAATCAGTAAAGCCCAGGTCAGTGAGATTCGAAATCACAATCAAAGCAGAGAGAACTACTAACAAGGCAGAAGGCTGCGACTTTTTAGAATATCATTCTCTTTGTATTAGAATGAATTCTTTTCATGATTAGATTAGGTCATCATCTGGGAAGAGGGCTGCACAAAGAGAGTGCAATTTTCACCATATCATGTCATTGGTAAGAACAATCAACTATCATATGTTAACCTGACAGTAGGCCACAGAGAAGCTGGACAGATACTTTCTTGTAAAATTACACCTTATTACACCATTTTGTACTGAATGTTTCAGAAGGCTATATCTTTGCAGAGCCAATGCTTATGAGAAAATAAAATAAATGCTTATATTGACCTTCCTCAGAGCTATAATGTCTACATATGTCATGTATAATAATTTTTCATGACAGACATTTCTAATTTTTTATGTGTTCTGTCATTTATTTAGCTAAATCCTGACTAACAGATGTTTATACTACATGACTGATAATATTTCCACTTTTCAATCAAACTGTTTAGGATTCCACTGCGAACCCCAGTGGCTCCAGTTCTCTTTGCATAATTCCATTCTCTTTCTTTATGTGAGATGTCTTTCCTTGTGGTCCTACAAATTGCTTCTCACTGATGTAATACATTTCCAATTCCAGCAAGGCTTTAGTTCCCCTGCCACCCCACACACATATTAAAGTATGTTACCAAAGTTCATGGTTTGCTTACCAGATTAATTGTCACTAATATGCTGTTTGTCTTTGTAGCACTCTCAGATGATGCAACAGAAAGATATGTATACCTGTCTATATGTGCACAAATATTTTCATATGTGACTATAGTCATCTTCATTGGGTTAAATATGAATACTTACTATGCATTCAACCACCACATGTTATGACATGGAATTTGGAACCATCTTCTGCCAAACCTATGTAAATTTCCACTTTAAAAGATAGAAACCTTTCCCTCACTGCTCACTGTATATTTATACCATTGTTTAATCTCAGTAAACATGCTATATACATCTACAATGTAAACGATAACTGGAATCCCTATGAGAAACATTTTACTAACTCAAGTATAACATTCACTTCATATTCTTTTTCTCTTACATTAACAATACCCACTGATTTCCAAACTTGTTTAAATCTGCAACTTAATATCCTTCTGTGAAGTTATTTCATATATTTTTAATGCAGTCAGAATGTGATACCACATTATGCATGCCATTCTGAAGGCACCCAACTGCCTAAATGATTTTTTAAATAATTTGCATGCATTAAGTCTCAATCTTTGTGCTGTAAGTACCACAGGTTTTAACAAAGCCGTTGTGTCATGCATCTCCAATGACTATATTTTACAAAACAGGTTCCCTGCCCTGTAAAATCACCTGTCTGTCAGCTATTCTAGTCTCACCACCCTCCAGCAATCTACTGCTAACTCATGACTCAGCAACATATGGGTTGGGGGTTAGGCATGCTCATGTTGTTTCATGTCATGGCTTACAAATTAAGAGGCTTCATTGTTGGATAACGTTCTGTATTCTGAATGTACTGCAGGTTGCCCATTCATCCAATATTCTCATCCAACTTCCATTACTGAGTTATAGGAGCTGTAGAGTATTTCTCCTCTAGCTCTTCTTGCAATACACAGTATGTTATTCAGACCAATATATCATAAATGACTGGTACAGTCATTAACTCTATGAAAAACAGTTTGAAGATTCAAAAAAATCTAGAAAGATATGGAATATGTGATCTACCCAACCTATTCCTAGATGTACATCCAAAGAAAATAATGTTAGCATCTATGAGGCATGTGTTAATTCTTATGCTTATTGTTAGACTGTTCAGAGTAGCAAAGATATAGAATCAACTTACATGTCATGTAATTCATGAATGTGTAATGATGAAAACAGTGAACTAGAAAATGATATATATACACACAATGTAGATCTAGTCATTCTTTACACACAAAATGGATTGTCATTGGCATCAGAAAGGAAAAGAAAATGTCATGTTTAATGAAGTCAGGCAGAAGTAAGATGCTGTATGCCCACTTACCTTTGATGTTATACATCCTCAACAAAGCTGTTTCAAAAACACCTCCAACACTCTGTTATGCTGCTAGCATTCATTGTACATACCTACATGCTATTACCACATTGATATTTTAAATAAAAGCATGTGTATCTTTGCCGCATACATTAGTATTTCTCATGGGGCTCTAAGATTCTGATTAATATTATTTCCCTTCTCTAAACAGCAGTCTTTAACATTCCTTGGGGAACAGTGGTATGCTGACTTTTTCTAGCTATTATACATATTGCAATATATATGTACACATACACATATATACATATACATATTTGAGATTTTTAAGAGTAATTTCAAGATATATATAGTTTTACTACTATGCTTTTTTCTTTCTATCTTTTAAATATTACAGTCTACCCTAACCTTCATTTCAAGATATCTTAAGGAGATCAACTATAGTTTTTCCTCTGTTTTAGTGCAGATAAGCAGATTTTGTTTGTTTCTTTGTTTTATTTTTGATGACATCTGGCTTCCTTAAGATTTTCTGTCCTTGTATCACTGTAGTTGGAATGTCAATATATGAGTTTCATTTCACACATCTGAATTTTAATTTTGAGATGGGATATATTGACATGTTTACTCATAATCTCTCTCCTCTCTAGGCTACCTCTCGCTTTGGCTATGTCTAAGTTAGTCTTTTCTCATTTGGTATTCTATCTGCCTTACTATTGTTTCTTAGTTTCTCAACTTATCCAATCCTTTATTAATAGCACAAAATTTTGACATATTTTCTATTTCTATAAAATATGTTTGATTGTTTATTGTGAAAATTTGTGTGTCAAAAATTGTTAAAGACTCCACAGATGACCCAGATGATAAGATCTCCTGTTTTTGCAGAGAACCTGTGTTATCTTTGAATCAAAATGTAAAGCTGCAGAGACCAGTCACAATAGATACTTCTAAAAATTACTTCGATATCTCAAGCTTAGTGAACATTACAGAAGAGTAAATCAAAAGACTGTGTGGGTGGAGAAAGAGGTAGTTTGTTTTGAGAATGTTCTTTCTAGTAATATCAGAATTTACATACATAAAATCTCACTAATACCAATGCCTGAAAATAAGCTGCATAATGATGAAACGAATGGAAATAGGAACAACTCAAAGGTATCCTGAAACCATATTATTTAGGAATCTTCACCTACTAGATGATTCTAGAGATATAAAAAATATGGAAAATATACCCAAGATAGAAGTGAAATAGATATTAAATAGATAATATTCATTCTTAGAAACAGGACTTGGATTTTGTATCTACAACAGTAATTTCAAATCTTTATGGATCTCAGTTAATTTATGTATACAAAAAAAGCTCTTTTAGTGAGAATATTGTATTTTTATCAATATTTGTCTAATAACTACCACATGGAACTGGAACATTAAGATTCAGTTTTATGGAAGATAAGACAATTTCAGAAAAGTACAGTGATGAGATGTTGAGGCTACATGATTTACTTACCCAGTGATTCAGCCTTGGCTCAGGAAGTAAAACAGGGTAAACCTGGCAGTGTCATTATTGTGTGCCACATAATAGTCTATGTTTGAGAAAATAACGAGAATTTTTCATTTAGGTCCAAAGTTTCCTTGAAGACATTGACTTCACCTGTGTATCAGAGATAGTTTTTGAAACCTTATATGTAATAAATGGCATGTTTAAATACAACTGATATTTTTTGTAGGTCTACATTGTTGTTTTGAATATGCTTGGCCCATGGAATGACACTATTAGAATATGTGGCCCTGTGGGAATTTTGTGGCCTTGTTGGAGGAAATGTGTCACTTTGGTGATGGGCTTTGAGATCCTCCTCCTAGCTGCCTGGAAGTTAGTCTTCTAACTGCCTTCTGAACAGTAAGTGGAACTCAAAGCTCTTGCAGTCCTACATTTGCCTGGATGCTTCCATAAATCCTTCATGATAATAATAGACTGAGCATCTGAATCTGTAAGTCAGCCATATTTAGATGTTATTCTTTATAAGATTTGCCTTAGTCACAATGTCTGTTCACAGCAGTAAAACCCAAACTAAGTCTATGAAACTCAGAAATATCAAATAACTCAACTACACACTCTGTTGTGTGAGTAGGAGATTAAATTACCTTCTATAGTATAGTATAGTATAGTATAGTATAGTATAGTATAGTATAGTATAGTATAGTAT
>NW_021604688.1:8031800-8092646 GCF_004785775.1 Grammomys surdaster | reverse complement strand
ATAGTATAGTATAGTATAGTATAGTATAGTATAGTATAGTATAGTATTTCAATTCCCTTTCATAGGATATTCTAATTTGAAAGGGTATGTGAATTCATAGTTTTAAGATAAATCTCAGAAGTTAATATCCAACTTACAGTTCATACAAATTCATATAATCTTAAGAAATCAGCCATGAGCAATGGTGACGCTGTGGGTTCACCTGATCTGTTGTCTACACTGCTGATTCAATAAGATTTCTGTTTAAATATCAGAGAAATGGCTTTTCATATCTGCTCTTTTGTATTTTGCAATATCCTTTCTGGTCAAGTGCCCTATCTCAGAAGCAGGTATTGATTTTTTTTCAAGCTATGGTACAATGCTTCACCCTGACCAAACTCATTCACCAGCATCTGGCTTGTAATTATAAAATGTTAAACGCACAGTAAGACTTGAAGTCTCTCATATGTGTTTCATTTATTAAAAATCTAGTTACGTCTTATTGATAAAATACTATTATTGATAACAATGCATTTCAGGGAAGTAAAAGGCACCCCAGGATTGTATAAAACATTTCACTTGACCCCACAGAGAAAAAGTTTTTTTTTCTCCCAGAAATGAACTAGTGATTTCATACTGATCAGGGTATAAAATCTCATTTCTCCTATTTTCAGTTTTATGCTACGAATTTTCTCTAATCTTGGGTTAAAGGTGGTGATTTAAAATCGTTCTGAAAAGACATCTTTTCCATACTCAGTGTTCACCTGCCTATGTTTAATCTCAGACCTGTCACTACAGACCATATTTCCACTTGCATCAACTATTCCTTTTTTTAATTTTCTGTGCCTGAAATGAAACTGCATTGCGATTTTCTTTTTGTTTTGTTTTCTTTAACCATCTTACAGAGAGTTTATATGGATTAAATATAAATACTCAAAAGGAATGTTGAATTTGGCATTTTTTTGTACTTGTTCTCAGACAAAATTATAAAGGGTTCAATTTTACTACATGAATTCAACAGCTGAATTTTTCAAAATTATTCCTGCCTCTGTCCTGTAGTTCTACAGGCAAACAGGCTGAGGTTTTATAGTTTTGAAAGTACAGTTTGGTGCTTAAAATAGAAGGAACTTTGTATGAGAGGTTTCAGAAATCACACTGTAAGAGTCTGTCTGTTTGAGCTCAACAGACCCCTGACTGAGGTGTGGCAGGGAAGCACAGGGACAATCAGTGAACAGGCTACACTCTGTTACATACTCAAGGATATTTTAAATGTCAGTAGAGCTCTTTGAGATATACTGGGAATAGGAAATGTTAGCCATTTATAGGAACAACACCATTTAAAAATAACAATGGGCTAAAAATTAAATCACAATAAAATGAAAAGTATGCTCCTGTGATGGAAAAATACTACTTTAAATGAAAAGCATAGGAAAATTTAAGCATGGTGGTGTTTGCTGTGAGCACACACACTGTGAAAGAGTAAGTATATATATAAGCTTTTCTACTCTTCCCGTCTCGGGCTGCCTTTTGAGCATTTTTCAATGTGACAAACCACAGTTGACTGTGACCATGTTATAGCACTAGAAATATATGATCCCAGTAATAAAGAATCTAAAAGATACTGATATTAACTCATTTAATATTTAATTTTATTATCAAAAGACAATGGCACATGAGATCTACAAGCTCAACAGATAATTGTGTCCTAAAGCTCTGTCAAGTGAGGGTGTGATGTTGTACAGCTGAGCTCCACAATGCTTTCATCATGGAGAACTTAACTTTACACCCCCTTTCTTCAGCTACTGTCCACATGAGCTACTCCCAATTTATTTCACTGCACAAAGGTCATGTAAATGGAATAATGTTGTATTTGACCTATTTAGGACAGTCCTCAGGCCCTGGCCATATCTACATTACCAGATTCACTCTCACTGAGGTTGAATAACATCACTGTACACTTGTACTATATAAACAAAAAGTCTTCCCTTAAGTTTTTGGGTAACTATTCATTCATAGTGAGCTGTTGAACCTGAAGGCCGATATACTTTTGAAAGGTTGGGATCCTGTGTGTTTTCCAAGCAGCTTTACTGATTTGCTTTATAGTCAATGAGTGTTCAAGAACTCAGGTGTCTCTGGCCTCACCAGCATTCACGCTCTTGAATGCTTCTGCACTAGTCAGTCTAGTGAGTATGAATTGTTTTCTTGCAGTTTGGATGTGCATTTTTTCATCCTCAATCACAGTGTTCATTGTTCAAAGAGTAGGTAGTTATTTAGATAATCTCCTTTAGGAAACTCAATATAGTTTGTTCTCTCTCTCTCTCTCTCTCTCTCTCTCTCTCTCTCTCTCTCTCTGTATGTGACTTTCAGAAGTTAACTCATTATGAGATACCTTTTTCTGTCCTGTAGGCTGCTTTTCCCCTCTCTTCTATTGCCACAGAGAATCATTGGAGTTTAACCTTGTCTTGCTTGTTGGTTTCTGTTTTTGCTTCTTTTCTCTTTCTTACCATATTCCCTAAATTATATCTAGGGAGCCATCATCTTTGTCACTATCTTTTCATGCATGACTTAAAAATTTATATTGTCTAATATTTTATTCATTTTGAGTACATTTTAGGTAGGTAGGATGATAAAGATCCCACTTAATTCATTCAGACATAATAATTCACTTTTCCCAAAGCCACTTGTTGAGTAGCTGGCACTTCCTCTATTGAATCCTCTTCGTACTTTTGTCAAAAGCTTAGGTGTCCGTCTCTGTCTAGACTGATGTACGTTTTAACAGCCTCAAGTGCTTTGTGGCAAGCTTATTTAAGATGTAACTCCCATGATGCTTTTAGCATTATTAAAACTTCAATGAAACTTACTGTTAATTAGTGGCTGATGAGACAATTGTTACTTCTTATTTTAAGTTTTCTCTCTTTAGTTTCAAGGTTATGAAAAACCTACTATTATAGAAGCACTCAGATTCTGGCAGCATCATCTAATATAGTCACGGAAAATTAGTTCCACTGAAAGTAGAAGGTCTATTGTTTGCTTAATAGTCATAGCATTTGTGCTTTTCATGAAATTATTAACATGCGTCACTACCAAAAATGAATGTTGGCAAGAAATTTTAGTCAGTAGTTTTTATACATCAACTTATCATTGAATATTTGTGATAATCAATGAAAAAACTTGCAAGGCTGCAGAAACATGGCACACTAAGAACAATTGTTTTACCACAGCAGACACCTTTCAATGAAAGCCTCTGCTGGAGATGTAATTCATCACAGTTATCTCAGGTCACCACGTGTTCTTTTGTGTCATTTCCCAGGGAAACACAACATGACATGGTGTAATTAAAGGAATGCAATGTAGTGGCTCCCATTAGAACAAGAAGCAGAATTTTCCAGATCAGCTCATAGGTCTCTACTCCAGCTGCTACAATGAAGCTCGGAGGCTTTTGTGATGAAGACTGGCCAATCTCAGGAGCTCAAATGTGCAAGGTCTCTGCATTTCTGCCCATATCTATTAAAACCCAAGTCAACCACTGTCAGAGAGTGTTACAGACCTCTTCCTTCAAGCTGTGATCTTGTCAGATCTCATAAGCCAAACAAGGTTGGGGCTTGGTGTGTACCTGCATAAGACATCTATTAGGAAAAACTGGAGTAATTCTTGGAGGAGCTGTCTTACTTTCTCAGTTCAAATGGCATTGCTCTGTGAGTAGTAAATGCCAATGTTTCCCTCAAGAGCTTCCAGGATAGAATACAACTATGCTCATGTATACCAAATTGTTTCTTCCTAGAAAAGGGGAGAATCTTGTCTTGCATTCTTGGTTAGATTCCACATCAGCTAATTGTTTGCTTTCTCTTTACTTCCCTAGCAATAAAGACTGGAGATTGTCTTCTCCTCTGCCTATGCTGGTGTACTAGGGTAATATAGGATAGCAAGCCACGGTTGCTCTCCACTCTAGCTGAGGCAGACTCTTCATAGTAGCCAGAGTGAATTTTACACATGCCATACTCAGTAGCATTGAGTGAAGATGTAAAGTCCTGGAGTTCATCCCTATGGTGCATGCCATTTCAGGGAATTATTATTCTATAAATCATACTCATGCAAATGTAGTTATACACTCCCACAGTCAAGACTTGTTAACTCACGCCATCTGTTTGAGATAAATTTTCAAAATGAAATCAGGGTGAAGAGGCAGAGTGTGGGTTGGAAATTGTGAACTTGAAACCTTTTATTTTTATTATTTATTCATTTATTTATGTATTATTTATAACTTAGGAATAAGATTCAATATAAATTCATCAATGAAACAAAAGGAAAGGAACTTACCCATGAAAGTATGGAGTTTTATTTGACTATCATGTTTGTTTTTTGAAGAAGAAGAAGAGGAAAAAGAAGAAATGCTGTTTTTCTACATATGAGATTATTTGCCACATTCCCAGAGCTATAGGATATAAAATGTTTGGCTTGAATATGTGGAGATAGAACTAGAAAATACCTGTGATAGCTTGTTTTTGGACATCATGCTTCCTTCGTTCTTTCCTGATTACTATTTATACCCTAATGCCAAAATAAATATGAAAGCTATAGATCAATGATAATTATCCATATGTATATCCTTCCTTCCAGATTACACTTTCTTGTCCAATAGTGCTCCTCAAGGCACTTTTGACCTATTTTCTTTTGTTTAAACTTTCTACTTTTTAAAAGCTCTGTTTTCTGAAAATACAACTCTTATACCATAATTTTTACTAAATATTATCACTATTGGTCAGCATGATGCGTGTGTGGTCCCTGACCTCCCTCAGAATTCTCAGTACTACCTGGTTCAATGTCTACTTTTTGGAAACTTTATCTGCATTGGCCAAGGTTTTCTGGATTAACAGAACTGATAGAATAAATATGGATTATAAGAGGTGATTTATTAGATTGTTTTACACCATAGGAGCTGGGTAGTCCCACCATGGCAATACTCACATTGAAACACCTGAGGACATGGTAGCTTCTTTTCTGTCAACCAGTATTGATATGTCAGCAGTCACAATCTGTCACTGAAAAACTAGCATTTTTCTGGATAGCTGTTGTTCATCAGTCCAGGTTGGAAGTCTTTGCTTGCAGCAGAGAATTGATATGCTTCTGATCATGACCAAAGAGCAAAATGGCAAAAGTGGTTTGTCTTTCCTTTGGTCCACATTCTTTTAGGGCTGGCATAAACTATGTTGCCATTCAGCAAAAAGTCTTCCTTGTTCAGTTCATCTTTATTAGAAATGTCTCATGAGGCTCTTCCAGGTAAGTTAATTTTAGATGCAATCAAATTGACAATGATGACTAAATGTCATACCTCTTAACTGAAAATCCTGGTTAAAGATGTCTTTTGGCAAGAAAGTCTCAGGCTCCTCAGACTTGGGATGCTGTTGCCTTGATTTTGAGTTTGGGAGTTCTAGCTGTTAAAGATATATTTGAGTCATTTCTCCTCTTTTCCTTGTATCAATATGGTTTGTATCTTTAAAAACTGCTTCCAATTGTAACACCATGGACATGGTGAGAAAAGTGTCCTTTTCTCCAGCCCCTTACTGAATGTCACAACAAAGGGTTCAGGGGAGTTGGTCACACAAAAAATCTTTCCAAATTTTCCACGTGTAATTCTACTTTAAACCAGTTCTTGTAAATAAAAGCTATGAGACCTTATTTTTAACATAAAGTAAATAAAACTATATAGAACTCAGAGATTTTAAATTTTAAATAAAGATGCTTAATGCAAAAGTTCAAATTCCTTATGACAATTGTAAAGTCACAGTTAAGACATTTCCCTGTCAGATGGATATGAATTCAATGAGTGGCCAGGAGCTTGACAGTTTGCATGTACTTCAATATCACAAACCAGGACTACTTCTTCTTGAGAAATTATTCAGCAGGAAAACACCCAACATGGTTGAGCATTCATTGCTAATTATATGTTTTACTTGATTTTGATGTAACTTGTAACTTGATGTAACATGTTGTAACAGACACTACTGTAGAAGACAAGGAAGACAGTGCTGAGATTATTACACTTAATCTCTCTCTTTTTTTCTTTCTCTCTCTCTCTTTTAAGACAAGAAGACAAGGAAATCTGAAATCTTCTATACTCAACAAAGTAGTTCATCGCAGAACTACAAAGTGAAGGAGCTCTCAATTGGTGTTGTGTTTATCATCCTTAAAAATTTGTTTTGTTTCTACAGTAATACTGTTTTAACAAAGAATCTATACTCTGTCAGGTTTCCCTTCACATCAACATAATATAAAGATCATACTGTTATTATATTCTTAAATGAAAAATTAGATTTTTTGAAAATTTATTTTAAACTCCTGTTGTTAGTTCTAAAATTTAAGAATGACTAGAGTTAGTAATGCTAAGACCTAATGTAACATCTCATTTATGTAAGGAGCATACACATTTGAACAAAGCAAATCAGGATCAAGTTGATGTTTATGATCCTAGCAAAACTGTTTGTATGGAAAACATGTGGAGTATACTCAAAAAATTGAGTCTAAATAGATTCACATTACACATACATGCTTACTATTGTTATACACATATATGCATAAACATATATATATATACATATAAGTACATATATGATATGCACATACATATATATGCATATATACATAAATAAACTCTCGTATGTATACCTAGATGCATCTATACATACATAGACATACATATATAGACATATATATGCATGCAAGCATATGGACATAAATATAAACATATAGGTATATAAATCCATCCATATACACAGTAATGTAAGCAGACATACATACACACACACACACATGTATACACACACACACACACACACAATTACTTATGAAGGAAACAGAACATGTAATGGAAAGAACTATCTATACCAAACAAAGAATTTAAACCCAGCACATCAGTTTTCTTTAGTGTGTGCAGATTCTGAAATACATGAAATCTACAAGAGGCTTTCAGGCTTTCCAATGTCTTTCATATTTACCTCACACCCCTCAGTCACTGACGGAAATGTCCCCCAGGAATCTAAACTGTGTATTTCTTCTTGTATATAACTATGCTATTCCTTGTAAACAGGTCTTAAAAAACTTACATGTCCACTTGAACTACATTAATTATTTTAACTGACATCCTTATTAAGTGAAATTCTTCTTAGTAGCCAGGCTATGAATAGATTCCACCTTATTCATCATTTATCTCTTCTAAATCATGTTGGCTGCTTTTATTAAGAAAGAAAGCCATGACTTGGCCAAGATACAGAAAGCAGCCCTCTCAAGGGAGAAAAGAATTTCACAGTTACTGGAGAGACACAGATTATTTTTTCTTGACAACAGACCCAGGACAGGACATTGGCTTTCTTTTAAGTGTGAAAGATTGCTTTTTGTAGTCTTCATTCTCTGTTGGCTGAGGGGGGAGGCAAAGAAGAAACACCGCCATGAAGGCCTATGCATTAGGGATAACTAAAATGAACACAGTGTCATCTGCTGTGCCTCCTTCCATCCACCTCTCACACAGCAGAGGCAGAAATTTGCGTGGATAAGAGTTTTAAGACATGAGCCAAAGGGACTTCATTTACTGTGATTATCTATAGAACAGTGATACCTTACTTCTAAAAATCTCTGCTTCAATGAAGACCACCACTTACTGAAAAACAGTAGAAACCAGTGTAGAATAGTGACTCAAGATTATTATATGTCTTTTCCTATTGATATGAGGGCCATTGATTGATATTACTTCAGTAATTCAAAGTTCAACTCATGGCTCATGCCCTGTCTCTATGGTTAACAGGATGAAACTTTCTACGCAGCAATCTTTAAGATTTCGTTTAAGACTTCACTTTGTGTAGCATTGCTATCTACTTTCTAATGTACTGATAGGTATCAACCTACACAGAGATTTTAAAGACATTTTCCCAGAAGCCATGTGTCATTTATGTTAACATTTGACCATCACAGATAAAATACTAAGTCTTACCCAATGTAGGTATTTAGGAAGGGAGAATTTTGTCATTAAATCCTAGAAGCACTGCAATCTTATGGCCAAAATGGCAATCTCAATGTTTGAAAAGTATGAATGTGTTTTGTGAGTCCTCTTTTATGTACTAGACATTTGCATATATTGAAAGTTTGATTCAATTCTGTATGTCTTTCTTCTATAGGAGATAGCATCTTAAAGATCTCTTTAACATGGTACATACCCTAGGACTTCCTGGATGCTCGTTAACCATCATTATAGATTAGAACATGGCTAGACACCACAAAATTAAAATAAATAAATAAAGAAAATTCACTTTGCATGGGCACCATATTGACTGTGTAGGGTCTGACCACCAAAAATCAATAAGGTTGTCACTTTTTCTTGTTAAAACAATTCTCCTGTCAAGCTGTTTATTTCACTGATCTTAATTAACAATTGAATTCTGTGAACTAATCAGCAGTGTATTTGGTTATGTGACAACTAACTATTAGAACTGTTAGGAAAATTCATTAAAATAAAAAAATGGAGAAGCATGTTGTTTCAACTACTAGGGCTCCATAGGCAATCTGAATGTCTTTGTATCTTTCCTTCTGAATGCTTTTGCTTTCAATAAGTTTCTTATTCAATTTTTTGAATAATTCTGTTCTTGTAATGTACATAAAGAAAAGAGTGTGGGTATGATGGATGAAGAATGAATTGAATCAGTCCTAACCATTTATACATTGGCAGTGTGAATTTTATAATCTCATAGCCCTTAACTAAAATTAGTTATGGGTACCTTTCCTCCATTTGATTATACATCTCCCAATCTCTCACTATTTCTCCACTACTTTTGGTATTATCAGAGTTTATTCAGCAGATCTTTCTAGACTCTTCCTATCAGCTATGTGTGAAACTGATAGGAATATAGGCTTCTCTAATTAAAATCTCTTAACTATTCTTTCATAAGCTAACCTAATAATTGAAAACCCTTATTATCCAAAATTAGTTGAGCACTTGTCAATTGATTCCTAACATACATCCAAATATAGTTGTCTATTTCTCTACTTCTATATGTTGAGAAATACCCCCAATTCAGAGGCTCATAATAATAACAATTTATATTCATTCAGGATTCTGTGAGTCAGCTCGTCTGTTATGAAAAGCTCCATTTCATGTTTCAGGAGAACTGAGCTTGGCTTTCTTTCTTTGAGTCACACTTATGTTAGCTACATGTATATGAATTATGAAACCAAGCTGATATTGAGAGAAGTACCACTGATGGAAAAGTTCCCACAGAACTAACCCAGTTGTGCTCATGGCTGTAAGCACCTGTTCATATCAAATGTTTTAATATGCTGGTGACAAAAGAAGGAAGACAGAGAGCTGAGCGTCAAAGAAGGAGAGAAGCACATCCATGCCAGCCACGAGGTAGGAAGGGGAAAGTAACTCTGCATAGCAGTAACATCTTCTATAAAATGCAACACCTCTGTTCATGTATGTTGGCAGTCCAGGACGAAGAATAATATGGTGTGCTCAGCATGACCCAGCTTAGAGCAGTATGTACAATATAGCCTAGCATAGACCACTGGGTCCCACAAGGCTGAGCAAAGACGCCAGCAAGACTCGGCACAGAGTCTCATGGTCTCATTTTATCTGCATGCTATCTCTCATCCCGTTGTATAGTCACATTATTTCTGGCAATTTTTCTTACAGGACTGAAAACACATCCAATAGAAATCAAAGAATTATTTTTCTTAAGTGCTAACAGCCAAGTGGAGTTTTCTTTTGAATTAAACAGTGCTTTCTTTTTTCTTTATTTCAATTAATTTTCCTAACACTCATAATATTTGATTGTTAATGAGGACTACGACCCATATTGAAAGAACTATGCAAAGACTTTATGTGGATTTGCCAGAGGAACAGAGATGGTATATTTGATTAACAAGCTTAGATTAAACCATGTTTTGTAGTATAGTGCATGTGATATGATTCAACTGGTGTTGGGGTAATATGGTAGGACAGAGGTAAACTGAATGTTTGTGATAAGACAAAGCAATGAGTCAGAAAGTCCAATGCTTATGACATCGTAGTAATAGTAATGAATAAAACACTCATAAAATGCATTCTGCTGTATAAATGTATGAGTATGCAATGTAAATTAATGTATTTTGACCACATATAAATATTAAAAATACAATTTAATTGAGCTATGAGAGAAACACCTATTTTTTTCTGGGTCCCTAACCCTAAAGATATTTGCTCATTTTAATACAAGTATATGAGAAAGATTTTTTCCTTTACTTTTAGGTTTTCAAACAAAACCCATGTCTATCAGTTTGGGATTTAAAAAACTGACATGAAGTTGGGTGGTTGGAAAAAAGGGGTGAAGTGGAGAAAAGGTGGAAGAATATAATCAAACAATGAAAAATGCTCAAAGAAGCACTAAGAAAAAACAGTAACTATAATGAGATGTCAGTAGAATTTTCAAGTTTCCACAAACCCTAGACAGTGTAGAATAGCATTCTCTACTAATGAGAGGGAAAAGCAATCTAGAGCATAGTGAATGACTTACCTAAAAGTAATGCCTTGATATTCTCAAGAGCCATTCAGAGAAGTATGTGTGAGGTGAAGTAATGTGATAATAATTTAAATTTAGAATCAACCAAGTCCATTTAATGAAGATTAAATTAATAGTATAGCTCAGCTCAGCTCTGCCTCAGTCTAGACTTACAGATGAAGGTTCCTTACTCCCTGAGAAGAGTTGTGTTCCACATAGCCTCAGGCATATCAGTGTGGTTGACCCTTGAAATAACTGACCATCAGTCTGGTTTCCAGACTCTGCTCTGGAATAGCGCATGAATGGAAGATATACAATACAGAGGCTCAGGGTGAAAAACAGTGTGATTAGACAAAAGCATGCAAGCATTCATGAGAAAAAAACAGAAAAAATGCTCCCTTTCTTGGGGAGTGGGCCATAGCAGCACATACATGCTACACGGGAGCTGAAAAGAGACTGTGAAAGAACAAGAAAAGCAAAGCCACTCAGCTCGATGAGTGTTAGCTGAACTGTGTTGTTCCTTTTCACATTGGCCAGGGCCAATTTAAGCAGATCTTCATTTGCTTCTCATGCTCCATTTCCACCAAATGTCTTTTCAGTTCGGATAAAGCTTCTCTCAGCCAGACTTTACTTCTGTCTTGCACTGGCATAATTACAGAAAATTGCACTGTTTGCTCAATTTTTGCAAATTGAGCTAATGCAAAACTATGTAAATTATTTACCAAAAAGGAGCAAAATCAAACAAGTAAATGGGCTTGCGCTGCACATTAAGGGAGCACCGTGGCACAGCAGCTCCTTGGTTACAGAGACAGCATGATTAACTTAGCCCAGGGCTACACAGCAGGCTGTCCTGTCTTGGCTCTGGTGAGATTCAGAAGGGCTGGCCTTCTCCCACACTCCAAAGCTCTAATCAATTTCCCCCATAACATTTAAGTCACCTGGAGAATGTAGAGGTCGTTTTTGTTGTAGCCTGATTAAGGCAACATCCCCACTTGTTCTTTCTTTGATCTTCCATTCATTTTTTTTGTATGTATTGCCTTTCTCACCTTGCTGCACCCCCCTTTGCCAGAATTATGGATAAAAGTATCTCTCTCTCTCTCTCTCTCTCTCTCTCTCTCTCTCTCTCTCTCCTCTCTCTCTATCTCTCTCTCTCTCCATATATATATATACATACATACATGTACATTCTTTTGTATAAATTGTCTGGTTTCTAGCTCCCACATGAGAGGCTTGCTGTCTACTACTCTTATTCTGGAGACTCACCATCTTTTGGACTCCATAGGTAGATGTTTGTTTGCTTGTGTGTGTTTTTGCATGTGTGTTTGTGTGTGCCTGTGTGTACACAGGCAAATAAATGAATAATCAAATATATCTTAAAAAACAGAGGTTCTCAGATATAGTATCACATCTGACACATTCTCTTCATCATAGTCATGGGGTTTGTACATGGCGTGAGAAGAAGCAATGGTCATGTTGTATTCACAAATAAACTTTAAACAGATATACCAACATATGCAACTACTGATGTCACTGTTGCCTCCAAAACCTTTGGGCCAGGTTCACAAGAATTCAGGAATGGACGACAGTTGATACACACTTGCACGATCAAAGCATATGTACCATACTCCCTATGTTCTAATATCTATCATTTGGCCTTGATAATATCTATTTTTGTCAGCCAATAATGTTAGCAGATGGATAAAGAAGAGATGGATAAATAAAGTTGGGAGTTGAGAATCAAGGCAGAAACTTTATATATCTGCATATATTTAGCTATATAATTCATTTTTTGTTTGTGGGATGATGAATTTGTATTTTATTTTTATTATTACAAATTTCAGGTACCAAACTCTTAGTATTCTTCTTCATGCTTTGCCAAGAAGGAAATAAATATAAGAGAAAGTACTCTATGCCATGGGAATAAAAAATGCAAGAATAATAGAATCTAAATTACATGTGGCCTAGGGGTTCAGAGAAGGAAAGGATTTGTATAAATTCATGAATTCTAGTAATTAAAAAGGGACAATTCTACATTAGTGATTCAGCATGTCTGTGCAGGGCATATGGGAGTGAAAGAGACAAACATTGTCCTTCATGAGTCATATGTAGGAGGAAAGGGCTTGAAGTAGTTTCTGAACAGTGGGGGTCATTTGATAATTTCACCTGGGGTTTAAATAATATCATTATACTAGCATTTGAAGGGTGCTTTCATGAACGGTGAACAAACAGACAGATGGATCTGGAGAGAGAAATTGAATTTCTTTATGTTTATGAGTAGCTAGCATTCATAATCCACATGCTTCTGGGTTTATGTGTGGCTTGGTATATAGCAAGCTAGAATTTTTAATGAAGCAATTGTTCTGATGCATGTGACAGGAAAATTGATTTTGACAAATATCTCCTGGCATGTTCTCATCATCATTCTCTTGATTGTATTTTGTTCTGTGGCATTAATTTTCCTCTCCTTCTTAACTTCATGGTCCTTGCCTGCATGATCACTAGCCTTTAGAGATGACAATTGTTCTTCTTACCTGTTCTTCTGCTTATAATATTTGTGGAGAGCAAACTATCTTCTACTATACCACTTATCAAATGTAAAAAGGTTGGAAAATTGATCTAACACAGCCAGGAACAGAAGTATATTCCAAGAAAATAACATCATTTATATTTTTCAGTTCAGTCCAAATAAATTATATTTGATCTAATATAACTTGAATTCATTTAAGAATCCAATTGATTTCTTGTTAAGTTGCTGTGCTAATTAGAATAGTTGATATTTAGTGTATTATAGTTTAGATTTTACACTTTTAAAACTTGGCTCTTGTACATGGTACACTTAAAGTATATGGTTGGAGGTGTTCCAAACCATATTAATATTGTCAACTTGAAAAAATCACTTTCTTTAATCATCAGCATATCAGTATAAACATTCTACTTTTATATATATTCTCTTTGTTTTGTTTTCTGCTTTACTAACTGTACTAGCCCTATTTTTATATTACTTTTTTCCCTCAACATGAAATAGTGGCACACATTCCTTGACAGTAACTAATTAGACTTAAGACCACCTCAACAAGAGCAAAATTATGCCTAGTAACGGAACCTTAGGCCAGTACCCAGAGTTAGTAAAGTCATGGATCTTGGATGTAAAACATATATCTACTACTTAACTAAGCCAGCATTAGTACTTAATTATATTCTAAATATTGTTCCTTGGATAAGTATAGGGCTCAACCTTCATCAAGAAAATCTCTCTTATAAAATGATAATGATTGTTGCAGAAAACCACAATCAAGATGCAGAGATGTGAGACTAGTCCCAAGGAGAAATCTAAATGTACTCCATCATCTAAGTCTCATGAAACTGGTACAAGAGGAGGCAGAAACATAATGAGACAAAGGAAGAGTGAGTTTGCTTCAGCATTGTATCTTCTGGGGATAGCAAAAACTATATCCATAAAATCTCAACAACATGACTGATTACAAAAAAAAACTAAAAAAGAAAAGCAACAACAGAGAGGCTGTTGTGCATGAGGAAAAGTTCAGGAAACCTAATCCCCACATAAAGAAATGTAGGCAACAATAGGATGATGAATGTGGAAAAAAGTAATCTTTCCTTGGCAAAAGCATACCAATTAGTTATCCAATACCAAACAACCAGCCTTAAAAACTTATATACAAGCAACATTATACAGATTGAATAGGTTATATGTGTGAACTTAAGAATATATATGCCTATGCTTATACTTATATTTTTATAACAAAATTAATGAAAACTGTAGTCATGTATTTGAAAGAGAACAAAGGATTTGCATTGAGGGTTTTGGAGGAAAGAAAAAGAAGGGAGAAATGTTATAATTGTATTATAATCTAAAAGAAAATAATGAAAACAGAATAATGAAAAATAATTAATAATTTTCTAGTCAGTCACACATGAGATTTAACATATGTGATAGTCACTGTAACTGATAAGAGAAAATATGTAAAAGAATCATGAATTTTGTGATTTTAGGTGGTGATTATGATATATTGGATTAATTTGTCTTGTTTACATTTGGATTACAGTTTATCATGACAATCCTGAATCTATTTGCGTATGGACATAAAAAAAAGAAGAAAAAAAAAAAAAAACAAGAGGTCACGTTTGAAAAAGAGTGTGAAGATCCCTTAGGAACTACTAGATTTTATCACTGTCAATCATCATTGTCATTGATAATGAAGATGATGCCAATGCATACAGGAAGTCAGTGAGAAAAGAACCCTAATATGTGAAAATGGTTGTTAGCTGGCAATGACAATGACTAGTTGGACACCAGGGCTTTATGCTGAAGAGAGCACAGTCACCTGTAAAGTAAGACAGGAGACAAGGATGTGAAGATATGAAGGATTTAGCAGTTTTATAAGGGTGATAAGAACGGCCTGTATTTTGTAGGCCAAAGGCCATTACCCTGTTAGAAGCATTCTGCACAAAGTACAAATGAGCCTAATTTTTTGATAAAGCATATTATTTTATGGTCAGTTATTTACTATTCTAGTTTATCAACAAAGCTGGTTGATTATGTTTCTAAGAATGTTGACAAGTCTAAAAGTGGAATAAATAACTGTGGCTGTAAGCTCCCTATGTCATTGGTCTTCCTGTTCCGCTCTTAATTCTAGTTTAATCCATCATAGAAGTGAGAGGAACAGTTGGTCTGACATTTGTGATGCACAAACTTTTTCATATTCTCAAGGCTGAGTCTTTTTCGTTCTCTCTAGGAAGCTCATTTCTATTGGAAGTATAAGATGATAACCACAGTGATACTTAACTGCAGGTGAGGCATCTCTGACCTCCAGATGTATTGAGCCATCTGCTCACATGGAAAATCATGCTCAACATTTTTAATACATTCCAAACTCAATACAGTTAAAAACAATTGCAAAGACTCATTTGATGGAGATCCACATCTTTACAAATGTTTTTATTAGCTATCCAGTTCATTTACCTCTAAAATGAGGAATATCTCTGTTATTTAAAGGACATTCTTAATTATATGTTTTGTCCATATCTCAGAATAAATGTCACTTTTATTACATCACCTTTTTTCTATACAACTCTATATCATTCTAGTATTTTTCTAAGTTTTGGTCATTTCCGTCCAGTTTGTGTAACCGCTATCTTATTGGCCTAGAGTTAACTGTTACCCTCTTCTCTAGCCAGCATTATTTCACAAACAAAAATTTACTTGAAATCATTTATCGTAAAAATCATTCTATTAGATTATATTTGAATTTTACATTGGCATTTCTTAATTGGAACTTCAGAAAGCTCTGCAATCCATCTCGTGCTGCCTTCTCAGTGATGGATCCTAGTTTATGCTCCCCACCAGTCTCACATTTTCATGGGAAATAATCACAGTCCATAGTCATTCTCCACTTTGCATTTCACTGGGAGCATGAACCCTTTTCCTTACCACAAGTCATTATTCTTCACAGTAACTTGACACTCACTTTCTTGTGAAAATAATCCTATGTTTCTGGAATCAGATCAACCACTCATAGAATCATGCAGTTCCAATTTAGAATATCATCACTTTCAGTTTTGCATAAGGTTGAGTAGGAGGAAATGCTTTTCCAGCTTATCAGAATACCACTTAGCAATATCAAGATCAGTGTTTGTTTTCATTCCTAATTGGTTTCCTAGTATTTCAACCTACAATTAATATATATTCCATATTCAGTAAAGAACTGTTAGTGAGTAGGTGGATAAACGTATCCAACAATGAATCAGAATGTACAGTGGTAGCCCATATGACTATTCAAATCCAATTTCTGTCATTATCAGAAAGAGGATAGAGATCACAGACAGTGTATACCATAATAATAATTAATTGCTCAGTTTCTGTTTCAGTAAGTTTCAAAGGAATGCATTATTCCAGTAAGGATCTCTAGGATTGCAAAAGATGGTATTCAGTTGAGGGGCTTGGACTGTTTTTAAGCTGTGTTATGAAAACTTAGAGTGGGAAATAATAAGAGGGAGAAATACAGCAGGCCAGAGCCAGTTGGCAGTAATGAGGAAAGGAACGATTGCCAACTCCTGCACTTTTTAGTGAGACAAGAATGTGATCAAAACGATTAAAACCTCAGGGATCGCACATCAAGTCAGTGCACTTGCCAGCCAGCAATCAAATCTTCATCCTGTGTACCAGAAAATCACTGGCAGGGAACCAGAGACAATTTGTATTTGGTTATGAAGCATCTTAGCTGTTAGCAACTTTAGGAGTATGATGTTTCCTCTGGCCAACTGTCCTAGAAATGTTCATCAAAAACTCCAAACAACCTATTGCTACCCATCCCAATAGAGATTGAATTAAATACACAATTGTGACTGCAAAGCACAGATGTCCTTGAATCTGTATAACCATATCTTGTAACAAAGTGGATAGAGTATGGTGAAAAATTCCAAACCTTGTCAATGACAGAAATTGAATGCTGCATTTGTTACATAAAAGTTTTTGTAGGCAGAATTCAGACCCCAATCTCTTTGTAAACTTGGAATAAAAACAACGCTACATGTTTGGTTGAGACCTTATGGGAGTTTCATAAGCTTAAAACACTGTCTCTGATATATCATGTCATACTTTATATATTAATCCTGTGGCAGGACATGAGAAAATAGGGAGATTAAGCATCTGAGCCATGTAGGAGTGATCTATTCTGATTTCTAACTGGAAGTAAAACAGATGCAAAAACATTACATACTGATTTCATAATGTCTTTCCAATGAAATAAGGTTGGGTAGAACCATTCACCTACTTACCTCATTTGCCTTTTGCCTTAGCAACCATGTATGCAGCCCGAGAGTGTCTCCAAAGATGAAACCACAGAACTGGTAATTGATCATTGTAAACAGCAGGACCATCCATTTTGGATTTGATTTGGTTTAAGGAAAAGGTAACTTATGCCAATAATATAGTCGCCAGTTTATGTCTCTGATGGATTAGAAGTTATTGTTTAATACAATCACAGTATGAACCTTGAATGAACATAATAATGAAAAGAATTGGTCAGAAATCCAGGTCTCTAAGTTACTGTCATCTCTAACATTCCTGTTTTCTGTGGAACAGGGATGGCAGAAATGCAGCTTTCATACCATTAGACTCTGCACTGGCCACCAGGGAAGAATGAATGAGAGACTAGCAAAAGTATTCAAGGGTTGTTCTGCTCTTTTTCTGCCTTCTCTCCTCTCCTTCTTCTCCTTTCATCCCTTGATGTCTCCTTTTACTGTTGTCACTCCATATTTTTCTGTTGTCTTCTTTTGTTCCTCCTCTTTTCCCATCCGTCGATCCTCCTCCTCCTCTTCTTCTTCCCTTCCTTTCCCATTTCTTCTGCTCTCTTTCTCTTCTTTTTCTGCTCTGCCTTGCCTCTTCTTTCTTGTCTCCTCCATCCCTACATTTGCCTGCTCCTTCTCCTCTTCCTCTATTTCTTCCTTCTCTTTCTACTTTGTTATCTTTTGCTTCACAGTCTTGGCAAAGTAAAACAGATCTCCTGCCACACAGCCTACACATTCGTCTGCTGTATTTTCCACACCTAAATGGCTCTATTTCTTGTTCCCTTTCCTTGTTGGTATACATCTCCCATGTATTGGATATTAAGATTGTTTATCAGTAACATTCAGTGAGCAAAGTTATGACTCAGAGTCTTCAAGCATCTATTGGAAACGTTCATTTCCATCTTGACCTTTCTTTGGGTGCCCATGTCCAGTTTGGACATGGCCTATACTGTCTATTTACATAAGCAACTTGATTCTCTCATGACTATAATTAAAACTGAATCCAATGTGTATCTTTATGTGTCTATACACTTGTTCCTTTATGAACACAATTAACACTAATATGATTGTGTGTGTATGTGTGTATGTGTGCTTATCTGTCATAATTACTTTATACATAACATCTTTGTTTCAATAATTTTTCAATCTGCTCTTAAATGAGTATCAGATATCAATGGCAGGAATTGTATGTGTATGGGATAAGGCAGTGATTTCAGTGTTCTAAAATCATGAAACAGAATGACCCATTGGTGCCACGCCCATGTACAAGTCACATTAAGGTCCCTGAACTGCCAGTCAAACTAGCTGACACTGTAACATGGGTATCAAAGATAGATGAAATGACTCTTCTACAGTTCAGTTGTACATAAGCCTCCAAATGGCACCCACAATATCTTTCTCATATCCCTTGACATTAGAGGAAATATCACCGAAACTAGCCTACCATCTGGGCATCTGCTGTGTGCAGAAGCAGGCAATAGCAGAAATGAGACAGGTTTAACATTTTTCAATAGTATATGACATGGACAGTTGAACTCTGCTCCAATATCTGCAGGAAGAATCAGACCTTTCCATTATTACAGTGAAAAACAAAAAGGATAGTTTTTAATCTCAGAAAAGGCAAAGTGAACTGGTGTTCAACTGTTTGCACTCAAGGTATGATACAAGAAGAAGAAAGAGTTTAAGAGATGACGTTTTCAGTCTGACAAAAATAACACTTAAAAAGCAACTCCTACATCAGAGATATCCAAGATCATTATTTCTCTATCTTAGAAATCACTAGTTGGCAGTTTATCTATGCTTAAGTATGTTCTTTCCTTTAAAGAGTCATATATGCTCTCTGATTATTTTCATGCAGAACTATTAAGGATGCATATTGCTAGTGTGATTATGAATTCACAAGTGTAAGATAATAGTTCATTGTGTTTAAACAAAAGAGTGAAATGTATAGGAAAGGAAGTCAGGAAGATTATCTGACATGGTTGATATATATAGTTAAACATCAATTTTTTCATTGAGCTTGGGGTAGTATTAATCATAAAACATTTCCTAGGTTGGTGTGTTATGATATTTTAACTACATTAGAACTTGAATTTTGGCATACCATGAAGAAAGTAGTTTCTAAATATTATCTATATATTTTAGAAAATGCTCTGTAGATAGAATATAACATGTGATTGCCCCATGTAGAAAGGCTCACTAATAAAGAAATCTGCTAATATATGTTTTTCTCCACTCTTTCTCTCCCTCTTTCCTTCTCTCTTCCCTATGTTTCATGTTATTACAATTAAAATGAAAAAGAATTATCTGAATTCTTAAATAACTTGCCTTATATGTGCTATTAAAGAGTAAGTCTTATACTTACCAGAATCAATTTTTTTCTCTCTGTTCAATTTACAACATGTTTTAGCTCCTTTGTGCATCTATTTCTTTCATTTGGGATGATTATATATGACTTAAATTATTTCCAGTGTTTTATGTTTTAGACTCTACATTTTAAGGTGGCAAAATAGAATCTATGCTCTCTGAAAGTGACAGAAAATTTACAAATTTAGCTGTATCTGCTCGAATCAAACTTTATTGACTATTGAACATTTCACTGAAATGTAAGTTTTAATATCTCACCCTAATTTTACCTTTCAATATTAATGCTTATTGGTCCAGTCATGCTGGCCAGAACCTATTTTATCCTTGTCACAATTAGATTTCTATTGCTAGGATAAAAGGATTATTTACCATATATATCTATGACTCCCTCTGTCATTTAGGGAAGCCAAAGGAAGGGCCTGGAGTCAGGAATGGAAACAAAAACAATGAAGGCAAGTACCTTACTGAGTAGTGCTTTCCTTGGCTTTTTCAACCTGCTCTCTTATACAGCCTAGGACTACAGCCCTGAGGTAACACCACTCACAGTGAGCTAAATCCTCACACATTAATCAGGAAATTGCACAGCAAACATGTGTTCAGGTAATTCTGATGGAGACAGGAAAATGGAAAAAGAACAGAATATTTAATAAAACAATGATATAACTTTCCGATATAATGAAAACCACCAAACCAGAATGTCTTAAAATCAACATGCCATGAGCAGAGAACATATGATCAATGTGTAAATAAGTTACTAACAATTGGACCAAAGACAAATAATTTTACAAAGTTGAAACATATGTACACAATATATAACATACACTAGATGGTATATAATGAAAAAAGAAGAATTAACAAAATAGAACAAACATAATTTACACTAAAAAATTATTACAAAAAACTTCAGATCGATATCTAAATAATTATAGAATGGAATGGTTTAATGTAAAATTCTAATCAGTATAAATATATTTCAAATGTACAAATCTAAAATGAAATGTGTCAGGAGAAGTAGCTCAAAGAAATCATTTTTATATGACTTCTATCTATCCTTTGGTGAAGGAAGAAAACATCAGGATTGGTGCTCTTTAGTCACAGTCCTCAAGTCTACCCCCAGTCTTCAGGAGTAAAACTTCTGCTAACAAGATTTCAACCAAGATTTAAAGGCTTATATCCTTTCTTTTTGCCAATTTGGCAGAAGATACTTTTAGAATATCCTAGAATCATCCCCAGTTCATTAGCATTTCTTCTCCTTTGTGTACTTCTTCCACTTCGGTATACTCTGCCCTAAACCCTGTTTGAGCTTTGTTTCCTTGCTAAGAGACTATTTGCTGTTTAAATGTACTGTCTGCTTTCAAAATTAAAAATTATCATCATACTTTCTGTGATATTCAACTGCCTAAATTTTTCACAACATTCCTCCTTTACTTCTTGAAACTATGTCACAAAGCAATCATTTTATGTACTCACCTTTGAACACAAAAATATGAATTAACTTTTAAAGTAAGCCTGATTTTTCCCCTTTGCTCACATTACCAAGAGACCACCCTGTACGGGCAAAAACTTTTTCAATATTGAGACAAATGACTGTAAGAAAAATCAAGGACATTGCTCAATCTGAAGTTAATTAGCAAATTTCCAAAAATGTTACCGGTTTTATGAATGAGAATAAAAGAAGGTTATTTACCTCAATCCACAGAGATACCAGGCAAAGACATACTAGGACTATAGAATGGAGTATCCTGTAGGATAATGCATTAGAAAATGCAATTGTGCATAAATCATATACAAAGTAGAAATCACACATTCTGTATTTGGCAAACATTCCTTCTCTTTGCATAATTCCTTCATTTTCATCTTGCAGCTTCCATTCTTTTCTCATAGAAATAGCTATATAAAGTAAAGACACAAAACTGTATGCAATTAAAATGAGAAAATAGCTGAAAGCAATGTATTGATAATTATGTTAAAATCCATACCATGAGGTATCTCACACTATGAGAGATCTCATTTGTCGTGTATTGACATCAGCTTCTCTCTTCTCTTCTAAAACTGAAGATTTATGGTTGTTAACTTCTTTTGGAATTAACAAACTCTGCCAACCTCAGTTTTGCCCAAATCATAAATGTTTTATGCTGTCTGCCATCTGAGACTACTTTTTAAGATATTAAAAAATAACTTGGAGTTCCTGGAGGAATGAGGAAAATAAAGAGGAATTCTTTCTGAGATTGGTATTAACATAGCGATAGAGATAACCATAGCAGAGCACACATTATCTAAACAGAGGTTCAATACAAAACAGGGACACACTAACTATTGAGGGGAGAGAGAAAACACAGATAAAGGAGGGAGGGGGGTAAAATGATAGCAAGGATATCTCCAAACCATAAAAGAAGTCATACTATTAAGTCTAAAGAAGTCTTATAAAAAACACAATGCAGTGAGTAAATATACACAGTTTACATGAATTTTTCTTTTCTAGACTGACAATACTGCCACTATGAAGTATAGACCATCTAGCAAAAATGCCAATACAAGATAAAAAGACCTTTTAACTGTTGGTTAGAGTGTTCCAAAAGACTTGCCAATATTTGGTTATTCTCTTGACAAGCAAGTTAACTCCCTATTGCTAAAGACACCATACATTTCACATACAAGCACCAAAGGACACTGAGCAGGAAATAACACACACACACACACACACATGCACACATGCACACACACACACTAACACAAACACACATACACACACACACACACACACACACACATACACAACTTATCCCTGAGGACTAGATTCTCTGGTACCAGAGGTACCATATAAACTTTCAAAGGAAAGTGGTAACCAGAAGTGCTACCAAGCTCTGATCCTTATGTTGAATGCCCAGCATAGCAGATTAATCTGGAGGGTGCAGTAGTGGCAACACATATCTTGACAGTACCACCAGCTATCTTCTAGACCAATTTAAGATATCCTCGCCAGGCGGTGGTGGTGCTCACCTTTAATCCCAGCACTTGAGAGGCAGAGGCAGGTGGATTTCTGAGTTCGAGGCCAGCCTGGTCTACAGAGTGAGTTCCAGGACAGCCAGGACTATACAGAGAAATCCTGTCTCGAAAAACAAAAAAAAAAAAAAAAAAGATATTTTCAATAAGAGGAAAATTATTCTTAGTACTAGAAACCTAGCTAACTATCCAGGGGAAACAGTTACGAATATTTGATGAGAACTCAAAATGCCTGCTTTACTAACCTAATATAATCCCTATCTAAATACTTATCACTATATACATAGGTAAATGTTATTCTGAGCAACAGAAAAAATGCCCTTGTATAACCCATAGTTAATCAAAATGTAGAGTCCTGGAGCCCAGTCCTAGAGGATACATTTATAATATAACAACAGCATGTAAGATGCAGAGACCATTGATTTAGAAGGGTCACAAGATCAGTAAGTTAAGGAAGCATGGAGTTTGCTATAAGAGTGTATCTCCTAGGAATATCAAAATGCTACACACTAAAATTTCACCGTCATAACTGCCATAATAGGATCTGAACAAGGATGGCACCAATAGGCATTGTGACACAAACACAGAAAGCTCGAAAGACCTCATCCCATCCCTACACAAATAACTCCAGGATACCCAGGAAGTCTCAGAATAAGACAAAGAGTTTTCCTCATGGAAGTGCACAACATTGGTTACTCAATACAAAATGACCACTCTTGGAAACATACACATACTTAAATTATGTAGACTGAGTAGGTTATATTTAGGAATGCATTATTACTAATTAATAATAAAAGAAACCAGCATTTTGATAGAGAGCAAGGAAGGTATATGGACATGTTTGGTGAGAGAAAAGAAAAGGAGCAAATAATGTAATTATAGTCTCAAAAATTGCAAAAACAAAGATCCTATAAATAAATATTATAAAAATACATTTGTTATATTTCTGGCAGCTATATGGGCCTTCATAAAAACAAAATGAGAGACTCAAACAGTGGGAGAAAGTTTCTACATTCAGTTCAAAGTTTAAGACTATTCCCTTATTCATGAAAGTTGTTGGCATAAGTTACATCATTTCGATCATGCTTGTGGGTTATTTTTATTATTCTTGTGTGTGCAACAGTTTTTTTTATTTGTTTTGTTTCTTAATGTTCAATGAAACAAAAGGCAACAGGTTTGTCAAAGAACAACAAGAGGTGTATGGGAGGGTTTGAAGGGAGAAAGGTAAGAAGAAAATGATGCAACTATATTATAATCTTAAAATACAATATTTACTGTTGCTTTACATGAGAAGACAGAATATCTTTTCTTCCAAGCAAGAAGATAAATGTTATTAGCCACAGTGACATTTGTTGTAGCCCTCCAACATTCTTTCTCTTAATTATCGCCACCATTGCCATGAAGTTAAGCTATTAAAAAGATATTAAAAAGCAAAGCTGTCATATTCACATTTATTCAAGTTCAAAGGCTATGTTTAGCAGAAGACAGCCCATGCTGTGATACTAAAGTTTGAAGAAGGCTACACTGATCACTGATCTCTTCCTTCATCCTTTTTCCCTGCTGACTGATCTCTCTAGGACAAACCAAGCTGGATCAGGTTCTTTGCTATCTCAGAGGGACCTTCATTCTCCTGCCACCTCTCCTTCACCTCCATCAGAATGCTGAACAATACAGGTAAGCTTTCCTTCCCCCACCCATTTTCCTGCTGGCTGAGCCCTCTGGGCAAAGCCAAGCTGCTCTGAGACTCTACAGTAGCAGGCAGACTTCTATTCTCTCACTGCTTTTGAAGCCTATACTCTATAAAATTGGAAAATCTTTAGGAAATGGATGATTTTCTAGATAGATACTACCAACCAAAGTTAACTCAAGACCAGATAAACTATGTAAAAAGTCTTATAACCCCTAAAGAAAACAAAATAAAACAAAACAGCCCTGGTCCAGATGGTTTTAGTGCAGAATTCTACCAGACCTTCAAAGAAGAGCTAATACCAAGACTTCTCAACCTATTCAATAAAATAGAAACAGAAGGAACAGTACCAAACACATTGTAAGAGGCCACAGTCACCTTGATACATAAATCACACAAAGACTCAATAAAGAATGAGAATTTCAGATTGTTTTTTTGTCTAGTGAATACTGGTACAAAAATACTTGCACTGAATCCAGGAACACTTCTAAGACAACATCCATCAATATCACATAGGCTTCATCCCAAGATTCAAAGATGGCTTAATGTATAAATATACGTAAATATAATCCACCATACAAATGAAAAAAAATAATCACATGCTTTTCTCATTAGACACTGAAAAGGCTGTTGATAAAATCCAACACTCCTTCATGTTAAAAGTATTAGAGAAATCAGGCATATAGGGAACATAAATAAGCATAGTGAAAGCAATATACAGTAATTCAATAAATGTATTGAAACTTAAAAATTTCTACTAAAATCAGGGACTAAACAAGGGTACCCACTCTCTCCCTATATATTTAATATAGTACTTGATATTCTAGCCAGAGCAATAAGAAAACTAAATTAAATCATGGAGATAAAAATTTGGAAAGGAAGAAGTCAAAGTATCACCATTTGCCAATAATATAATAGTATATATATGCAACCCCAATATTCTACTAAAGAACTCCTGTAGCTGATGACCAACTTTAGCAAAGTACCTGGATACAAAACTAACTCAAAGAAATCAGTCACTCTCCGTTATAGAGAGGAAAGTGGGCCAAGAAAGAAATTAGAGAAACAATACCTCTTACAGTAGCCACAAATATAAAATATTTTGGTTATAGATTTGTTGCCTAGAGTTACAAAATAACTAACCAAAGTGAATGATCTGTATGACATGAACTTCAACTCCCTGTAGAAACAAACTGAAGATGAAAAGATCTCCCCATGCTCATGGATAGGTAAGATTAACATAGTGAAAATGACATATTTTACCAAAAGAAATCTACAGATTAAATGCAATCCCCATCAAAATTCTAACACAATTTTTATATAACTTGAAAGAACAATTCCCAACTTTATATGAAAAAAATGAGAATAGTCAAAACAATTGGAAACAATAAAAGAACTTTGGGTAGAATCAACATCCCTGAATTCAAGCTATACTACAGAGAAATAGTTATAAAAACTTCATGATATTGGGACAAGACACATGTAGCAATGGAATCTAATTTGAGTTCTCCGATAAAACCTCACACACCTATGGACACTTGATTTTTGGTAAAGAAGCCAAAACCATACAATAGAAAAGGGAAAGCATCTTAAACAAATGGTACTAGTTTAACTGGGTGTCTTCATGTAGAAGAATGAAAATTGATCCATTTTTACTATCTTTCACAAAACTCATGTACAAATGGGTCAAAGATCTCAATATAAAACCTGCTACTCTAAATCTCATAGAAGAGAAATTGAGATACCCTTGAATGCATTGGTACAGGTAACTTCCTAAACAAATGCCTGTGGCTCAGGCTTTAAGATCAACAACTGATAAATGGTATCTTATGAAGCTGAGAAGCTTCTATAAGGCAAACAACATGGTCAATGAGACAAAACAAGAAACTACAGATTGGGAAAGGATCTACGTCTGACAGAGGGCTAATATTCAAAATATCTAAAGAATTCAAGAAGTTAGTCAGCAAAACCCCAGATAACTCAATTAAAAAATGGGGCACAGACCTAGAGAATTCTCAACAGAGGAATCTGAGATAGCCCAGAAGCAATTAAAGAAATGTTCAAAGTCCTTAGTCATCAAGAACAAGCAAATCCAAACAACTGTGAGATTTCATCTTATACTGGTCAGAGTGGCTAAGATAAAAATTCAAGCGATAGCACATGTTGGTGAGGACATGGAGGCCAGGGAACAATCCTTCATTGCTTGTGAGAATATAAACGTGTACATTCACTTTGGAAATCAATGTAACACTTTCTGAGAAAACTTGGAATAGTTCTTCCTCAAGGCCTAGCTGTACCATTGTTTGGCATATCCCCAAAAGATGCTCCAACATCCAACAAAAACACTTGCTCAACTGTGTTCATAACAGTTTAATTTATAATAGCCAGAAATTGGAAACAACCTAGACATCCCTTAACTGAAAAATGGATTAAAAAAAAAAAGGTGATACATCTACACAATGGAATGTTACTCAGCCATTGAAAACAAAGACATCATGAATTTTGCAGCCAAATGAATGGGATTTAAGAATATCATCCTGAGTAAGGTAAATTAGTCCTAAAGGATATGTATGGAATATACTCACTTTTAAGTGAATACTAGCCATAAAATACAGGTACCATGTTACATTCCGAAGAAGTTAAACAAGAAGGAAGGCTCAATTGAGGGAGCTTGTGTTGTAGTAACTAATCTCAGTCTCTGGGTCATCCGACTAATTAAGCTGCAATGGGTCTGCCTAGCTCAGCCTTCATGTTTCTCGGCCTAAGGCCATGTGCGTGGTGCAGCTAAAACTGGCCTTCCAGAAATACCAGTCCTGCCACCCACTAGATGCCAGCTTGAAAGATGGCTCTGCTGATCTTCCACACTGTCTCTACAAGGCAGGGCATTGCCCAGACCATTCTGCCATCCAGGCGGGCCCAGTAAGAGAATGAGACTCTAATTCTTATAGATTAATCAAAGGTTTTGTATGTTTGATAATGATTAATAACAGGGTGACCATACAAAGAGAGTTATATTCCAATTAGCTAACCTAATTTTAAGTTTTTAAGTTGTTCCCCACGAGTGCTCTCCATACCTGTGTGGTTCTCCATCCTCCTACATCTCTGCCCTGTCTAGTTCCTCCTCTTCCTTTTTTCTCTTCCTCTCCCAACTCCTCCTCTTCCTCTCCTTACTCCTCCCACCTTAGCCCCTCCTACAAGCTTGAGTTTCATTTAGAAAGAAGAATAAAATAGTCATAAGAGGCAGAAAGAAGGAGGGAATTGTGAGGGAGGGGCATGAGGAGGTTCAGGATCAGGTGTTGGAAACAACAGGAGAAATGACTAGATGGCCATGAAAATGAAAGAAAATCTACAGCTGATGCAGGTGAGGAGATGAAATCATCTCCAGGACAAGACAGTGATTTGGGATAATGGAGGTGCCCAAGAATCAGTTGGGCTCAACTTAGCTGAGTAGCTTAAACTCACTACATCGGGGATATAGAACCTAAAGAGCCAACCACCCATAGACATGCATGAACCCCAGTAGAGTGATAGAGACATCAACCAACTCAAAAAACTTTCAACCCAAAATTTATCCTGTCTACAAGAAATGTAGACATGGCACAGGGGATGGAGCAGAGACTGAGGGGATGACCAATCAATAACAAGTCCAACATGACAATCATCCCATGAGCAAGCACCAATCGCTCATATGTTAATGATACTCTGTTATTCTTTCAGACAGAAGCAAGGTTTTCTCTGAGAGGCTCTACCCAGACCCTGATTCAAACAGATAGTCACCCACAGCCAAACCCTGGGTGAAGCTTGAGAATTCTTATGGAAGAAAGAGGAAGGATTGTGGGCCCTGAAGGGGATAGGAACTCTCAGGAAGGCCAATTGAGTCAACTAACCTGGATGCTTGGTGCTCTCATAGTCTGAATCACCAACCAAAGAATACACATTGGCTGGACCTAGGCCTCCCTACACATATGTTTCAGATGTGCAGCTTGGTCTTCATGTTGGCCTGGAACAATTGGAACAGGGGAGGGGGTATCTACATGCTCTTGCCTTTATGTGGGGTATGTTTTTCTACCTGGAACACCTTGTCTGGCCTCAGTAGGAGAGGAAGCACCTAGTCTTGCAGAAACTTAAAAAGCCAGGCTGGGACAATATTCATCAGGGACAGACTCTTGAAGGGGAATAGCATGGAGTGTGGGGGGTAGATTATGGGATGGGATGACCGGAAGAGGGGCAGTGAGCAAGATGTAAAATAAACAAACAAACAAATAAATAAATAAATTAATTAATTAAAAAATAGAAGAGGAGGAGGGAGAGGAGGAGAAGGAGGAAGGGAATGTTCAGCATGCAGCTCAGCTATGGATCAGTTTCTCTGCATGTCTGGGGAGGATGACTTCATATCCAATACAACTGCAAATAAGAGCAAATGGTAACATTAAAGAAAAGCAATATGAGAAAGTTATCATGATCAAAATTGCCTATTTCTTCCTGGATACAAATCCCAAGTTAAATGTTAGCTCAATGATTGGCAGTGTTCGGCAAGGATTTTCCTTTCTCAATATTCCTAACTATGGTTGTAATGAGAGTTTCAATTATATTCAAGATTATAGTAAAGGGTTAAGTTAAAATATTTAGTCAATTGCCTGATATTTGCCAGCATTGACATTTTGTATTTTTAAGAAGATTAAGAAAAATATAAAAATAATTGTGATGCTCTCTTGTAAGCAATATGGTAACACTGGAAACAGTTTCTGACCTGTAATGTGGGCATGGCTTGATGTTCAAGACCTTGAGCCTTCTGAGTCTTCCTTAAGAGATGTAATTGTCTACACTTGAAACAGACCTTCAGTCAGTCGTTGTAATGCTGCACAGGGAGCAAATGAGTTTGGCCAGCAAAACAGAAGGAGCTTTTTATCACTATGCTGCTTCATTAAAAATAAAATGCTTGAAATCCTTATTTCTAATAAATAAAATCAATTTAAGCCAATCAAAACCTGGAAATCTTTAATTTGTTATCTCTTTACTCAGTACCTCCCCTCCGTCTAGGAGGATGCAGTGATTTGCTTTTGGGTAAGCAATTCACACTGTAATTGTGTGGTTCTTTTAATGGCTGCACGCAGAAAACACGCGCCTGAAAGATCTCCCGGAATGCATTGCAAGGGCTGCTTGGCAATTTGGCATTCTGATGATATTGAATTTTATTTACATTAGTATGTCTTTATGAGCATTACATAGCACACATAGCCTTAAAAGATAAAAGTTCTATCAGTATAGGTATTATATTCAAAGAAGTTTCTTCCTGCTTTTCCACATTAACACGGTCCTATCCAATCTTAACAGTGTTACTCAACCATATGAAACTTCTTTTGTTTTTGCACATAACTAATGTCACCATATTTCCTCCAGGATTTACAGAATTTAGACTATAACCATTGAAGGATTTAAAAAAAAAATAAAAGGAAAGAAAGAAAAAGAAAAACTCCAGCCCAGGGAGCTGTGCGTATAATTATTGTTAAAGTTCATTACAGTGCCAATGGAGAGAAATAGAGCATTCATAATTTGGTTAGGGAAAAATCTGAACATCAAAGGCAACTGCTACAGCGGAAGGAAGCAGCCGCAAAGCTGCATGCTCAGCTCTGCTCTAGGTTTCCTTGTGCACCAATCAACTAACCATTTTGTAACAACTTCATGGAGCATGGCCAGGGACAGAAGTAGTTAACGTGAGCTTGAGGCTTACAAGGGAGCAGCATCATAGAGTTGGAAATGGCAAATTCAAACTGGTTTAAGGACTCAACATACCTTTCCCCTTCCCTTCCCGCCTCCGTGGTTCATTGCCCGCCACATCTAACACACATTATAGCTCTGGTTTCACATCCTTTGGTAAGGAGCACAGCACTCTCACCCTTGTTGTTCAATTGTATTATGTCTGATACCTACTCTGCTGAAAGGGAGTAGGGTTCTTCAGTGAACTGTTTGCAGAAGGCTGAACTTTTCTGTTTCTGCTCTTGTGAATGAGGTGTTACCGATAAACCAGTGGTATTTGTGCATCTGAATATTCACAGTTTTTTACATAATTGTTCCTGTCTGAATGAACTGCAGGGACAAAAATGGAGAAGAGCCTGAGGAAAAGGAGGTCCAGCAACAGGCCAAAATTGTGATTCAGCTCAAGGGGAGGTCCCAAGGCCTGACACTATTACTGAGGCTATGGTGTGTTCACAAAAAGTTGCCTATCATGACTGCCCTCCAGAAGACCCAACAAGCAGCTGAAAGAGTCAGATGCAGGTATTTGCACCCAACCAATGGACAGAAGCTGCTGACCCCTGTGGATAAATTAAGGAAAAGCTGGAAGAAGCTGAGGAGGAGGGCATCGTGAAGGAGGACCACCTGTCTCAATTAACCTGGACCCAGAGATCTCTCATACACTGGATCACCAACCAGGCAGCATACACCAGCTGATATGAGGCCCCCAATACATATACAGCAGAGAACTGCCGGGTCTGGGTTCACTGAGAGAAGATATATCTAACCCTCAAGAGATTGTAGGCCCCAGGGAGTAGGGAGGTCTGGTGGACTGGGGAGTTGGGGAGGGGGACTTCCTCGTGGAGACAGTGGAATGGTGCGGAGGTATGGGATGTGGAACAGTCAGTGGGTAGACCAGGAACGGGATAAAATCTGGACTGTAAATCAACGATTAAATAAAAAAAAAGACAGATTCTCATAAGGAATAATGAGACTTAAAATTACAGTTAACTGAACTCAAAATCAAGTGTTTTCCTTAATCCAACATTTTTTACAAACACATGTGAGTTTCAGAAAAGTGATAACATTTGATCATAAATTCATTATTTTTATTGGAGTAGATCCCTTTCTGTGATTCAATACCAGAAAAATCAATGATAATGATAACAGCAACAATAACTAACAAAGGAAAAATGCCATTGTGGAGAGAAAAGTCTTCCTCATATCTTCCTATCATGACCTTCCTACACCACACTAGTACTTGCTCTTATGCTGTACATGGAAGAGACCAATTCTTTCCACTGCCCATTTACTTATAATAATATTCAAAAATCAAAGCCAATCCTGTACCTTTTAGAACATGATTGATGATTATTTGAATGGCTATGATCTTTCACCCTCACTGTCTCCGTATTTCTGCTGTTATGACCATACTTTTCTACTTTGAATTTACTGAAATTATATTTCTAATCTTACTTTTACACTTATAAATGTAAAATTAGTACTATTTAGGCATCCATGATTTCCCATTAGGATGTGTTGAAGATCAAGATGATTGCACCTAAATGAGAAATTAGACTGTTCATTCTTTTCTGGAGACATTAAGGATGTGGAACATGGATTTGGCAAGGAAAGAAGGAAGAACATTCAAGATGCCAGCATCATCTCTAGATCATACAATGTGTTCTGTAACTATATTAGCAACACAAGCAGAAATTGGAATTAACTTCAATACCAAAACCTGAGCTGCTTCAAGGCAATAACTTTACATGGTACCAAGAAATTCAGCATTTGATGATACTTTTCATAAAAAAGAAAATAATTTTGTTGTTATTTTTTGTGAGACAGGCCTTTTGTTTGTAGTCCTAGCTACTCTGGAGCTCACTATGTAGCCCAGGTTAGACTTGAATCCATAGAGAACCACCACATTCAGCCTCCTGGGTTCTGGGATTGAAGTTGTCTGCCATAAAGCCTGGATGAAAAATCTATTGTAATAATAAAATAATCTTTCTGCAATCAGGTGTAGAGTTGCCTTCTAGACATTTTTATTAGAAATTTCAGAACAGAAGCAAAACTTTGTAGGTAGTTGCAGGAGAATAAGTAAAATTGCCATGCAGAGTACTTTGCCATATTAAGTGACAGTGTTTAACTACACAGCCTTCAGGACACTGGAAAATAGCCCTATAAAGGTCATCTTCTAAAAAATAAGGTGTAGCTTCAAAATGTTTTGTTTTTCTCCTGGGAAGTAATCACTAGCCAATAACAAAATGAACACATGGACTAGTCTCTTGCTGCTGAGCATCACGGAAAGACAGAGTTGGGTTGTAGCAGAAGGGATAGCGTGAAGTCTATGAGGACGAAGTATCTGATGATTTACAATGCTAGTGTTCTTATTTTTCATCATAGAGATACAGCTGTATTTCTAACCTGACCTAATGTTCTTTCTTTCTTTTTGAGAACTGGATCTGCTTTAATGATCACTTATGGTCACCAAAGGAACAAATTCATACACAGATCAGATATCCTACATTCAAAAGTGCTAGGCACAGAATCTATGCGTGATAATAGTATTTATGAAGTGCTTAATACATACCTTATGATTAAAAATGAGTGTCTAAAGAACTTCATATATCCCTAGATTGACCTACATGATGAAAGAAAGACACCATTGTACCTCAATTCATTTGATACTTATACAAATTAGTTATGTGTCAGTTAGACTCACAATAAACTTTTAAAAAGCCTATAACATATAATCTCAGGTTAGGGTCACAAGTAAAGATTGGAAATGAACCATTAAGATCACATTTGCGCAAGGACTCAAGAAGCCCAAAGCTAAGGACCTGAAAGCAGAATCAATCCTGCTTCCCTCAACAGTTCTGAGATTTTAAGTTGTGTGATTAAATTTTCCTTGTTCATTGTATGATTAGATTTATATACCGTGGTTGTATTCATTTCTAAAATACTGGCAGTATATAAGGACGAAAGAAAATACACACTGATTATCGAATTCACCTTCATAAAGGTTACATACCTAGTAAAGCTGTGTGGAGACCTGTAGACCCATTTTATGTGGCAAACTTTAATTATTCAACTCCCTCACAAGATTTCACTAGTATTTAAAGTGTATTATTTTAGAAGAAAGGTTTTACTTTGCCTAAGCATTAAGACTTAAAAAAAAACATTTAACTTTGACATTTCATTTATAGGCATTTTAATTATCTGGATGGTTTCCTTTAAATGCTAGATGTAGGCAGAGGAAATTTGTACTTATATAGAAGAAAGTGCTTCTAGGAGCCCCTCATTTCCTTGTGTTATGAATTTTAATGCCTTACTCAGGTCAGGTTTTCATAGTCACAAAGAAGGAATATGTTGACCTTAAGCTATTGTACAGTTATAACAGTATTTTCAGTCTGTTTGCTATCGGTACATGGGAAATATATTTTGTTTATATTTTCCTTTGCAAAAGTTCTTGCCCTAAAAGTGAGAGGGCCGCAGTTAGCCAAAAAAGGTCTCAGGGATTTTTTTTCTATTTTCTTTCTTTCTTTTTTTCTTTCTATCTCTTGGGCAATGATATAACCTAATGAATGCAGAATGAATCTGCATAACTTACATATGGCAAGGTATACCTAGGGAGAAAGGGCTGCTTGGCTCATAGCAGCCCTTCCATGCAGTTAAGACCAGGCATCAACTTTAGGGTATGGCAGATTACATTGTTTAGTTGTTATCTCAGTTCTTGGAGTCCCTGCACTTTGTCTCTACAGGAGATAGTTTCACTTAGATATGCTGAGGGTGTCCATTGCACTGAGATGACCAGGGATTTACCATACTATACCACTCACTTCTTTGGTCATGGACAGCATCATTGACGGAGCATTCCTGCTGTTTATTCGACCTTATCGATGCTTAACCATATTCTTTGCTCTTTCTGAGTCTTGGCCAATAGTAACAAGGTTATACTGACTGATAACTAAAACAAGGTGCTTTCTCAACTATGACTTTAGGTACCACAGTTAGGGTCAGGGAGATACAATAACGAGGTGAAACCATTGCTTTTTTTGTCATTTACTGGTACTGTTTGACCTTCAAGTTTGAGTAACAGAGTGTTCTCCAGCTCTATTATAGTAAACAAACCCTCTGTCTTGTACTTCCCAGCATGAGTTTAGGTAATCTTATATTCTTATAATACATGCCTGGTTGGATATAGCAATGATGAAAATGTAACCTTTTAATTATTAAAGAAATATGAATCAAGTATGTGATCACACATGAATAGCTTACACAACAGGATTTGGGATAGATTTTGTTTTGGTAGTAATAATCAACATATTTTTCTTTTATCCACACTTTTGATGAAAATACTATATTCATAAAACTCATTTTATCATTTACATCTGCCATTTTGTTTGTCAGAAATTTGAGTTTGCTTCCATCAAAATTCTGGAGTAGAATAATATGAATAAACCAATATCCAGTAAAGAAATGAGTATGTCATCCACCATTATTAACTAGTCATAATAAATACTGCTATTCTGTTCTCCTGTTTGAAGTTCTTCAGTCATGGACACTGCCAAAGAGCAGTGCTATGAAAACACATTTGTACTGTGCCATGTTCCACATATACACAGAAACTTGCACACTATAAAATGAATAAATTATACAATTCTTTTTTATCTATCAATATGGTGCTAAATTTTTCCACAAAAATATTATTAAATGAAAGGTTTTAAAGGCCAGAGCAATCTAGGATAACTCTGTCCCCCACCCGTGTACGTTCTCCCTTGGCCTGGACAGGCCATCTGTTGCCCTGGCAGATTTACAGTTCATTCACACTGTGAGTGATAGGAGAAGGAAGTGAGCAGAGCTAATCAGAGCTAAGTAGTTAACGAGCACAGGGCTAACGAGCGGGTGAGTTAACGAGCTAAGCAGAAAGCTAATGAGCTGATGTTTCCCACTGCATGCAAGCAAATACATCTTTCAGGTGATTGTTTACCTTGCGTGTATTTAGCAGATGTCCATAATGGCAGAGCAAGTCTTTGATATTTTCCAAACATCTCATTTAAAGCAGACATTCTTATCCTTGGTCTTAGGTATGATAGCTTGCTTTGCTGCCTTTATGACCTTGAAATGAAGCAATCCCAGTTTTTGACTCTGGATGATGACCACTCCATCATGTTATTTTGCATAAATATTATTGTCATTTACATAAAATTAATGGAGATTATCTACTGGATGTCTATGCCAAACTAATTAATAGGTAGTATACTAATGATATGGGAGAGTAACAAAAATTTCAAATTGGCTTCTGTACCTCCAATGTAGGTCATGCAGTTGAGAAAAGACCTGAAGGGCATCTGAAGTTACAGAGAAAGTTCAGCACTTTGTATCAGTGATGATAAACACTAGGATTTAGAGACCACTATTTCCACTGAGTGGCTCAGACAAAAGAGAGATAAGATTAGTGTGCCTAGAGAAAGTCATCCTTTGTGTATACTTAGAGAAGATGTCAGAAATCACATCATACCTTCTCAAGGTGACGTAGTAAATAAAGTAGAAGCATGGTTAAAGTTGAAATAACTAAGTCACCATTACGCCTAGAATCACTTCACATTGATTAGTTGTCACCTCCATTTGAGCCCTGTAGGCTCCGGTGAGCACTTTTATAACCTGGGAGGCAGGAGGCCAGGTGTATTAGCACACTCAGAGAGTCATCCACCATGACTGGGAAGGGAAATTGACCACCCGAATGGGTTTACGTGCAAGTTTCTCCTTAGCCAAGTTCGTAAAAGGAGAGTAAGATGCTATGTGTTAGTAAGGTCTCTTTTGAATGTTGTGTTTTCTTTTTTTTGATTACACTAGAATCTTGAGGCTCACTTTTGAACCAGGTCAACAATAAAATTCAGCTAGTCAAGGATCTGTGTTATCAAATATGAAAATCTATGGTTTATATTTGCACTTTGTAAGTGCACATGTTTCTGTTTCTCATATAATTCAAATGTTGAGACTGCCTGCCTGTCATTGCTTAGGCGTTCACTTCAGGCCCCTTGGGTTTGCTCCTCCTCCTATACACACCCAACTTATCATCATTTCTGATTTATCATTATTCAGTTGGTTCTTTTTGGGATAGAACTAAAGAATACAAGCTTCATGCAGAGAGAGAGAGAGAGAGAGAGAGAGAGAGAGAGAGAGAGAGAGAGAGGGAGAGGGAGAGAGAGAGAGAGAGAGAGAGAGAGAGAGAGAGAATTGATAAGTTTGCGAGACAGTTGCACACAACAATGTAAATAACCAACTCATCCCTGAAAAGTAAATCAACCACATATCCCTGAAAAGTAGCAGCTCAGGAAAAGGCACATGATAACATTAACCTGTAAGATAAGTAATAAAAATCACATCTTAAAGAAATAGTTACAGATTAGAATAAGAGGTGCCTAAGTGTGTTTTCTGTTTTCTAATATTTAGGATGAATTCATTCATTCGTTCACTCACTCATTCATTCAATCATAGTTTAAAATATCTTGGTAAGGGAGCCCATTGAGTAATGATAAACTGTTCTAGGCACTGAAAATGACAGTGGGACCACAGGAAGAATGGACTATCCAGGCAGCTAATCTTAAATGGTAGCATCAAGAAACAAGGGTGAAAAGAATGTTTTTACAAACATAGCAGAAATAGTGGGAAAAGAAAGAAACCCACCTTGATGCAAAGACCAGCTGTTTTAGAGAGAACAATCAGGCCAAAGATACGTTCAAATAAGGGGCTGGAAACTGATCAGTGACTTAATTGGGGAGTAAAAATAAGACTTTAAACAAGCATATAGAAATCAGTTCCAAATAATGTAATTCCAAGGATAAAGGTGGAGCAGGACGGCTCTGGGTTGAGTTGCTCAACAGTAAGATCATTGAGGATAGAAGGCTGTGGACAAGGGACAGAGATAGGTGGAGAGTGAACGATGCAAGAGAGTATCTTCTCTCTCAAAGAAGGGAGTGAAAGACTGATTGCAGTGTCAGTTAATGAAAAAGCCATAAATGGATATTAATTAATACTTTAGAATTATTATTACAGTTGATCTGTGCTGCAGAGGATGTATGAGTGTGCGTAGACACAGAGAAGAGTGTTTGCAATGAGAAGATTCAACCACATGCCTGAGTCCAGGTAAGTGAATTGTTATACAGTTGGACCCTTTTGTATAGCAGGTCTGTTTTCCTGACTTCCTGTCCTATCCTATCGTGTTTATGCCATTCTTCCTTCAAAGTATAGAAAGCTCCTTTTCTATTGGCCCATCCGTAAATATAAACTAGGTTTACCATCTCCCTACCATTGATCTATGGAAGAAAATTCTAGATCTTCAGAATGTTATTAATGCTACTTTTGGAACTATCGCCTTCATTTTTGCTGGTGCTGATTACCATAATTCTCTAAATATTATTGAAGTAAATTTGGATATTCACATGCAACTCTCAAATTTAATTAATTAATTTTATTTGGTGTATAAGCATATTCCCACCTGTGGGATCTGGCTTAGTTAATCATGTTTCATATTCTGGGTGGAACTAAATATTCCACTCTAGTTTTTAATTAAAAAATATTTTATTTTTTTATTGTTCTTGGGCTTGTTTAGCTCACATTGGACAGTCATATTGGTAAGACGTTTTGGAAATCTGACACAATCTTACAGCAAATTCCCCGATCTTTCTCTTACACGATTTCTGCTTCTTCTTCTTCTGTAATGTTCCCTGAGCCGCAGGTGTAGGAGTGCTTCATAGATAGAGCAGATGTAATGTAGTCCCACAGCTCAGCATTTTGATTGGTTGAAACATTTTCTCAGAAAAAAGTGAACAGAACCTAGATGATAATGGAACCTGGCTTTCAGTGAATGACAGTGAAAGCAGTTGTCACTGGTCTTATACATGTTCAACTCGGCTGTGCCTATATATTACTTTTACCACCTACAAATTACTGTTGAGGGAGACTGTGCTCATCTCTTTTAACTCTAATGGCTTCATAAAGCACACTTTACTCAAGCGTGTTAAATGTATATATGTACAATCGAACAGAGTACATTGTGTGTGCACACACGTGTGTGTATGAGAGAGAGAGACAGAGAGAGAGATGACTCAGTTAAAAATGCTATCATAACTCACTCTGAGATCATTTAAAATTGGAAATTGTTATTTCATAGTGATTGTTGCATAAAATGTTTGTCATGGAAAAGCATTTTTGCTTTGGCAGCAGTGGCGAATAGGGAGGATGCTAGGGAAGGAGAAAGAAGGAAGGATGAAGACTTTGGAATGTAACATAATCTCTTTTCCCCTGACTTAGCAGGTGAATGAACCTTTTGTCATGACATAAAGTTTCTTAAGCTTCTTTAACATGAATAAAATAGAAAAAAAATGTTTCTTAGGCAAAATGTGACCTGAGTATTGATTTGCATGTAATCAATCAAACCAACGAGCAATCAATTTTCTCATCTGTAAAATGAAGATAAATATTTGAGATTACTCTCATGAGATTATCTTGTTCATGCTTAAAATCCTGAGTGTAAAAATACTTACATGGTACAAGTTCAAATATATATATATATATATTGCAAACTTTTATGGAGTTGCGTAAATAAGACCAAGAAGAACATTAGCTAGAGACATGGACTTTTTACTTGCCAGACTCTATGGAAATATACAAATAAACACACACCTTGCTTGGCTCTCAGTATGCTTAGAGTTGCTATGTGTTAGAAGGACTTGATTCTAGTAGCCAACAGATTATCACTGTTCTGAGTGGAGAAGATAAATAAGACTATAGACAGAGAAAGTAGTTTTACAAGTGTTTGAGAAAGGCGTAAGTAAATGATGATCATAACTGAGATAACACCTCTCAAGTAAAGGGGCTTTCTGGGTATGTGTAGGCTTGTGTTGGCACATAGCTTCAACATATATGAAACACTCCCAGATTTTGTATGACGAATACTGATGATTTTCTGTTCCATAGTATGATTAAGCTCTTCTTAATGGAGCAAAGTTTATCATTTTGAGAGATTCTTAATATATAACTATATATTTAATTGAAATATCTGAACTGAGTAGAATTTAAACACTATTTTAAACTGTGTATTACATTTTTTACTTAAAAATGAAAACTAAAAATTATATTAAACAAATTTTTTATATTGAACCTATGCATAACCTGAGAATTCATGTTTAATGTATAATACAGTCTAGGCAATTGGAAGTAGGGCATTTGAGAACTAATTATGGTGACATGAGGATGTGAAGGTAGGACTCTCATTGTGGAATTAGTGCCTTCAAAAGAGTAGACACTGGTGATCATGTCCTTTCTTCAGAAAGTGTAGAACACAGAGGGAAAAAAATAACATTAACAAGGGAGAAAGAGCACCATTATTGTGAGCTAAGTATAATTGTATCTTGGTCTCAAATTCAGTCTCGAAACCCATGTAAGAGAAATATCTGTTGTCTAAGATGTCCATGCCATGGGCTTTCATAACAGCTGCACAAGCCAACAAAAACAAGTTTATCCTCATTTAAAATGACATTTTGAACCAGAGCAATGAAACTTGTCTAGTGAACACCATTCTGTCCATTAAATTCCAGGTTTTAGATATGTCTGTGCACACTTTGAGCATGGTTATAGACCATAGCAATGTGCACATAGGAAGTCACCTCTTGCTAATACTAAGTTAATACTAAGTAAATTGAATTGGTACATGCTTTCCAATTAAACCAAGCTCTCTTTATGAACATGTAGGATCCGATAGATATATGGTTACTTACAAAATTAGTTCACCTTAATGCAATAACATTTTCTGATCACAGAATGATCAGAATGATGTGGTGAATAGTCATTATAAACACAACTTCCATGCCCTTGGGGAGATCATATCTTAACATTTGCTTGATTGTTGTGTTTTAACTTCATTCACGTAAGTGTCTCAGATAACTTGTGTCTATTACTGTCATTAGGTATAATAGTAATATGCCTTGTGGAAATTTTGATGGACACTACAGGTAGTAACCCTCAAACTATACCTCTATTTCCTCCTTTTGTAAAGTAAATTTGAATGTCTTCCCTCCCTAAGAACAAGACCCAAGGCAGAGTGCACCTCTTAAAACACTATTCAAAGCAGGTGCTGTAACCTGATATAGCTGTCTTCTGAGCAGCTCTGCCAGAGCCTAGCCAATACAGATGTGAATGCTTGTAGCCAACCATCAGACTGAGCATGGTGACACTAATGGAGGAGTCAGAGAAAGAACTGAAGGAGCTGAAGGGGTTTGTAACCCCATAGGAAGAACAACAATATCAACCAACCTATAACCCCCACCCCTGAGCTCACAGGGACTAAACCACCAATCAAAGAGGAACAGAGGCTCCAGCTACATATGTAGCAGAGGATGGCCTTATCTGGCATCACTGGGAGATGAGGCCCCTGGTCCTGTGAAGGCTTGATGCCCCAGTGTAGGGGAATGCTAAGGCAGTAAGGTGGGACTGTGTGGGTGTATGGGGGAGCACCTTCATAGAAGCAGGGAGAGGGGGATCGGATAGGGAGGTGTGTGGAAGGGAAACAGGGAAAGGGGATAACAGTTGAAATGTAAATAAATAAAATATCCAATAAAAAAAACAGGTACTATTAGAGAATCCCTGTCCACAGCACCATGAGAGAGAAAACTTGCTTCCGTCACATTATGTGAAGAGGAGCTCTAGTGAGCACATACTGTAGAGGGTTTTTATTTGTAATTTTACTGTTCTTCTGTTTATGAATAGGAAATATGCTACAAGTGAAGAATGAGGAGAAGATGTTTATCTCTTTGTCAAGGCTTCCAGGAAAAATGGGAAATATGTGCCCTTTACATGGTACATACATTATCTTTCTCCCTAGCTAGCTTCATGCATGCTTGATATGTGTGAACACTCAAGGGCTTGGCTACTTACTCTTCCATTCTATTTCAGTGAGAGGAGATAGCTATAAACTCAAACTAGGTGCTCTTAAGAGGCAATTTCTATGTGTCTGCAGCAGTTTATAATGTCTTCACCTTTTAATATTATTAACTCTAACTTGAAAATAGCCGAGTGTGTCCTGTGTTTATTTAGCATTACCAAATAGAAGAAGAACCACATAAAATTAGAGCCTGGACATGTACGTGTTAGGGAAGGTTTTTGCTTTCTGTTTTGTTTTGTTTTGATGTGACATACAGATATTTTATTGGTTACTTTCCCATTGATCTAACAAAATAAGTGCCAAAAGGAACTTAAAGGGAAAAAGGAGGCTTTGCCTTTCACTTTGTAGGGCATAAGGAGTCTCTTGTTATGGGGAACTCAGGGCAAAAGCAACCTGAAGCAACTGGCCACATGGAACAACAGTTGGAAAGCAGAAAGAAACCACTGCTTGGTGCTCAACACACTCCACCTCCCCCACCCCCATGCACTGAGCTCAGGGACCCTCCCCATGTAACAGGATGCTCACTTGGAGGATAGCTTTTCCCTTTCTAGTTAAACCTTACTGAGAACATCCTCACAGACACAATTAAAGGATTGTTTCCACGGTGACTCCAAATGTAACCAACTTAATAGTGAACATTAACTATCAAATGCGTACACACATGTACACACAGACACATACGAAAAATATTTTTCTCTTAAACAAGTGCAGCAAACAATTATAGTCAGTTATATTGAAAATAAGTTTTGAATCGTACACTATAGGTCATAGTAGCAGAATGAGAACGGGAACGCAGATAATACAAGGAAGGTAGAAATTGTAAGTATAGTTTCATTTATTCCAGTACTGTCTGAGTTGAAAATTATCTTTCCTACCACACCTATGTTATTTTATGGGGCTTTGAAGAGTAGTTTTCAAATACCCTTCAAATTAATTTCTTTAAGAAATTTTATGTAGACACAACAGATACTTTTTGAAACTATTTTTTTTTTGGCAAAGGACAAGGATCAGCAATATGGTTTAGTGATCTGAAGCAGACACGTGACTAGAGAATTGATATAGATTGCAAACCTTCATTCACGCCAACATCATTGCTTTTCATTAGAATTCGTATCAAAGCTTAAACTCATATGTGTCCTTTGGAAACATCTTTTCCTAAATATAAATTTTGTTTTATGAGAACAGTGAAGTTAATCATGGGATGAAATAATTTTATTATTATAAAAAATGTTAGTCTTGAAGCTCTCTTGATTGTAAATACTTTACAGAACAGACCTGTCAGTAAAAGCTAACAAAAGGCAACTTTGGAAAATGAGGGATTCAAATATGCCAATAGCACATCTGAAGAGAATATGAACATACCAACATATACTGTTAGCTTACAAAAGCTTATGCTGTTTTCTCCATCTCTGTATGTTATTCTCTAGCTCCTGAGTGAATGTCTCATTTGGAAGGCCCTTTGAATAATTGCTGATGGTTCTCCCCCCCAACCCACTTGAAGTATGCAGTTGGCAATACTTGTTAGAACACCTGTTCAGAGCATCTCCAGGTTCTCAAAGACACTCTCCAGGAAAGTGATTTCAGGCTGTGCTTTCACAGCATGGGGCTTCCTGCTAAGAACTCTTTGAAAATTCTCTGACATTCAATTACAGGGCACTCATATGTTGATGATGTTGCCATTGCTTTTGTTTCAGTACCATCTTCCACCATTAGTGTTTCATAGAGTCAAATAAAGCTTCATAGCTGTTCCCTTCAGTTCATCAAACCAAGGAAGCCTCACACCATTTCTAAGAATCAGAAGCTATGCAGAAAGAAAAGACCAAAAGTATCTTTCGGCATTTATTATATATGTCACTTTTGAAAGGAAAATTCATTTCGTTTTTCCAATATATAATTTAATTCAGTGGTACTCAAAAAAAAAAAACTTTGGATGTCTCCATTTATTTTTTTTCAAGTGCCATTGACTCTTTTTGTGACTCTAATCAGCTTTGCTAGTCTGTCATTGGCTAAGAACAAAGTCTTTCTCATGCAGGTGTCCTCTGTGACATTCAAAAGTCTCATTTTTCTTGCCCTTTTATCCCAAGGCTAGAATTTTAGAGAGTCCTTGGCCTTTAAACAACCTAAAAATTCTTCAATTTTCATTATCAGCCCTTTTGGATTCAAGCAAGATGTTGTGGATGCTGATGATGGCTATGTTGATCATGGAGGTACTGGTGATAATGATGAAGATGCTCCTGAAACAATATCAGTATGGGTTCTGTAGCTGAATAATATATAAATATTAGCATGTCAAATATATTAGAGAACTGTGTGAAGTAAAATGCCATCTTGGTCCTATGATAGTCAAAATAGATGGCACCTAGAGATCACTCATCATCGTCCAGTAAAAAATAGCCCAAGCACATATTAAAGGGCAGTCTCTCCTCTTATTTATGTAGCATCAGCTCTGGAATACCTGTTCTGTTAAGGTGCAATGATTACCGGCCACTGCATAATCAGGAGAAGCCAGGCTGTGTACAAAATGTTCACATGAAGATCCAGCTGACAGAAGATAAAATCACCAAGGCTTACAGAGGAGAGAGACGCAGGAAGGTATGTTTGGGCTCATGGGGACTTATCCAGTGTGATTTCAGTACAAGATGCATCATGCCTGCCACATTCAATAGCTTGCAGGATCTAAAACTTGGCATCTGCCTAGAGGGAAAAGGGATTGACCCAGGATGTTCATAAACAACCTTCACGAAATTCCATTAATTGTCTTCTGTTTTTTAGATGAACCTGTTTTAAAAATCACCTTTTATGGGACTTGCCTCATAAACTACAGTTAGTTTATTATGTAATTTTCTGAAATTCATGTTAAGGAAATAGTTTCTTACAAATTAGAAAGTTGGAGAGTGGTGACATAGGCTTCTATGTGAGGTAGTTTTAAACTCTTTGTTGTAAACAATGAACTGGTAATTTCTACCCTTGAACAATAATAATACTGAGATTTATTTAACATACTCAATACATGGGGAAATCTCAGAGTCTATCTCTACTTTAAATCTTCTTTCATTTTTCTTAGTTTATTTATTTACATTTCAAATGCTATAACATTTTCCAATTTCCTCTCTAGAAACGCCCTATCCCATCCTCTCTCCGAGCCCTGCTTCTATGCAGGTGCTCCCCCAATATCCCACCCACTCCTGCCTCCCTACCCTGTATTCCCCTACACTGGGGCATTGAGCCTACCCAGGACCAGGGGCCTCTCCTCCCATTGATGGAGGAGTTGCATCCTATGGGTTGCAAACCCCATCAGCTACTTCAGTCCTTTCTCTAATTCCTCAATTGGGAACCTCATGCTCAGGTTGGCTGCAAGCATTCTCCCCTGTATTTGTCAGGCTCTTGTAGAGCTTCTCAGGAGATAGCTATATGAGGCCCCTGTAGCAAGCACTTTTTGTTATCCGCAATAGTGTCTGGGTTTGGTGTCTGTATATGGGATGTATCCTCAGGTGGGGCAGTTTCTGGATGCCCTTTCCTTCAGTTTCTGCTCCATACTTTGTCTCTGTATTTCCTCCCTTAAGTATTTAGTTCCCCCTTCTTAGAAGGACTGAAGCACTCACACTTTGGTCTTCCTTCTACTTGAGCGTCATGTGGTCTATGAATTGTATCTTGGGTATTCCAAGCTTTTGAGCTAATATCCACTTATCAATGAGTTAGTACCATGTGTGTCCTTTTGGGACTGGAATAACTCACTCAGAATGATATTTTCTTATTTCGTAACTCTTCTTTTTCTTTTCTCTTGTTTGCCCACAGTATCTCAAAAATTCAAGAGGAGTCCTTGAAAACTCTTATGACTACTATCTTGCCATCAACTGACACCTCTGATTAATTCCTCTTTACCTTAGACATGTTGAACAATAAGAATATTTACATTGATATAGAAAAAAATAGCTGGCTTTGATCTTCACTGTTATACTTTTACCTGCAATAATCTTTCTCAAACAAGAGGAGGAAATCATAACCTAGATCCTATGTTTATAAATTATGTCACTATTTCCTGACATGTCCCTGGGAAGCTCACTAATAGTTTCCCAGCTCATCAGGCATGTAGTAGAAAAAGTTAGTTTCAAAACCAATGGCAAAAAGTTAATCAAATGTCTTCTACTTTGAGAAAATATGGTGTAAAATTAACATTCAAGCCTGAAGCACAACAGGCAAAAACTATGGGATACCATTCCGATGGAGGAGGGCTGAGTTCTCCCACATAGGCTGTCAACCTCCAAATCTGTAAATTTTCTTATTGTTGAAACTTCTCTCTACCATGAGTATCTATTCCAGAAAAGAGCCTAGAATAGTCCATGGCATTGATGCTAATTTACGCACCTGTTAAATGATAGGCTCACAAACCCCAACCTAGCAGCCTGTTTTGAAAAGACCTACATGACCACAATCTAGTATATACACAAGATCTTCTTATGAGAAAGCCACAACTTTAAAGTAAGACAACTGAGACTCTCTGTAGTACCACATCATGGTTGATGTGTCTGAAGCTCTAAGAATAAAACTGTCTGCATTTGTTAAATATGAAACACATTAATCAGCCACTTGGAGTTTGCCTCCAGACCATCTACTAAATGGAGAATGCTGAATTACACATCCCAGGAGATAGTCTAACTGCAGAAACAAAGGTTAAATTTTGGGAGAAGATAAAGCACAAATAACACACTTTTCTAATGATAAGAAACAGAAATTGTAGGACAATTTCTAGTCTCAGGCAAATGAGTGATACAGAGAGTAAGTTGTTGGAAGCTATCACTGTAGGTCTGATACTGTGAGTAACGTTCAGCAGTGGTGTGTGGATCAGGCTTTTACATCATATACCCTTGAGAGGAAAGCAAGAGATTCCAGGAAATAGGACCTCAGCAACCATTCAAGTCACAACTGTTTCATATAACATAATATTGGATGAAATTTGTTTTTACTTTTATTCTTTACTTAACTGTCTTAATTTTAATTATTTTCATATTCATATATATATATACATATATATATGTGTATATATATATGTAATGAAATAAGATAGACCACCCATATCTCCCCTGTCCAACTCCCTTTATGTCCCCATGACCGAAAATCCAAAACTACTTGAACCTCTCTCCTCCTTCTCCTTCTCCTTCTCCTTCTCCTTCTCCTTCTCCTTCTCCTTCTCCTCCTCCTCCTCCTCCTCCTCCTCCTCCTTCTCCTCCTCCTCCTCCATCTCCTCCTCCTCCTCCTCTTCCTCCTCCTTCTTCTTTTTCTTCTTCTTTCTTCTTCTTCTTTTATTCGTATTCTTCCTTTCTTCTTCTTCTTCTTCTCCTTCTCCTTCTCCTTCTTCTTATTCCTCCTCCTCTTCCTCTTCTTCCTCCTCCTCCTCCTCCTCCTCTTCTTCCTGTTCTCTCTCTTCTTCTCTCTCTGACCCTGTTCTGTCTCTCTGTCTCTGTTTCTCTCTCCCTGTCTCTCTGTCTCTCTGTCTCTCTCTGCCTCTGTCTCTGTCTCTCTCTGCCTCTCTCTCTCCTTCCCTCTCCCTCTCCCTCTCCCTCACTCTCACCCTCTCCCTCCACCCCTCTCTCTCTCTGAACGTGAACGTAACGGTTTTGTTTGTATTACTATAGGTGCATCATTATGGAGTCAAGCACTGGGGCATGGAAAACTTGTCAGTGGCAACATCTTCAAAAATGGAGGATTCTCTCTTCACCAGCAACTATCTATTTCCAGTTCGTTCTCAGTAAGTAGTTGATACTGGTGATAAGTCATCCCATCTGCACTGAGATTTTTACTGGCTTGGAGTTGTATTAGAGGTTCTGTCCAGTTAACCACAGCTACTGTGTGATTACCTCTACGAAAGCCATGCTACCTCCAGGAGACAGCATTTCACAGCACTTCTCATCATTTGCCTCATACAATATTTTGTCCTCTTTTGAGCAGAGGTCCTTGAGAATTGGTAGTGGCTGTTTAATGTAGATGTCATATTTGGTTTTAGTGTGTCAAATTCATAATATCATATTTTTATTGCCTGAGAATTTCATACATACATGCAATGTGCTTTGGTCTTGTCTGCTCCTCAGTTCCACTGATTCAGTTCCTTCTCCATCCTTCCACTACTATTTTCTCCCAACTCCATTTGCATCTTTATTTTATGTTTATATCCTTTCCCTGGAGGGTATACTCAGCACTAGTTGTAAGGACACTTACTAAAACATAGGTAGGTTCTGAATGGCAGAAGACTGACATTTTAAGAGCATCCATTGACTGTCTATAGCCAATGATAAGCATATCTTTCAACTCTCCTCTGAGAGGCTTCTATTAGTAGTAGATGCTGATTATCATAGAAATCCACGACTGGTTATTGTGCAGTGAATCAAAGTCAGTGAATTGTCCATGGTATTTCTTGATAATACTCCTAGTAAGTAATGTTAAGAGGAATGTGAAGTCAAAGGCATACAAAAGCCTAAAACTGTTTGCTACTGTCTAAGATTTCTGGTTATAGAACAATTTGTATCAATTTCATATGACTAAAACCAAAAAAGCCATGGTATTTTCTGTGGCTCAGCAGCTAGGTCATCCTTTTCCCCTATTGTAGAGCTGGTTGAATGTGTGTACCTTCAGTCCTCTGCCATGATGATGAGACCTCCCTTTTTTCCTCCTTTTCTTGTCCTGGTTATGGTATGGCATCTAGGGTATGACTCCATACTTTTTAAATGAGTCTCTTCTTCAGATTTTCTCCTATGTTCATTTACAAATATTTGGGCCAAAGAACATTATTTTTCTTTTGAATCATTTAGGTTCTTCCCAAGCCTGTACAAAGGTTGTACTATTGAGCTGCTGCAAAACTTGGTTTTATTTTCTGTTTTATTTTGAGAAAGGGTTTTACTAAGTTGTCTGGGCAGGCCTTGGATGAGTGTCTTACTTCACTCTCAGATCTTTAATAGCTGAGATTACACGCTTGTAATAGCAAGCACTACTTCATGGTGAACTCTCTTGAATTCCCTAAGTCAGAATAGTCTGGGATCATTTTCAGAAGTGGCTTTCTTTGTTTTCTGTGTTACCTTCATCCACTATCAAGGACAGTTTCACCCTGCTTCAGAGCTAAGCTGTATTTTTGGTCTTCTCTCTCCTTTTAACAAAGCACATTATTATTTTTCTACATCATAAAAACCTTCATTCCTTAAGGGTAATTATAGCACCTGATTTGGAGTCTGTATCTAATCAATGCTTGCTGAATAATTGATATGAAAAATTGACTTACATGTCTTGACACCCAGAACGATCCAGCCTTCTTACAAGTAACCAGCTCTATTCATTGCCAATATTTCCTTTTGATAACTTATTGCTCTGATTCTTCCCTCGGGAGTTTTTTTTCCCTCTCTTTAGAATATCGTCACTTCCATCTCAAGTTTAACAAAAACTGCATATAAAACATAGGGAATGTGGCAGTACTGTTTCTACAAGAGGGAATTAGACATTCAGCATAGCAACAAAGGAGTCTTCATAACAAAAAGGTTTAAGTAGACACCAGATCACAGAATGAGAAACATTTCTCTGTCCTACCTGCATGAGCTAACAGATTCTTCAACAATAGTATAAATACCAATAAATTTATGGCCAATAATCATAAGCTTCTTCAGAAATAATATATTTCCTTTTCTTTCTAACATAATTAGTAGTCCATCATAAAATACAATAAACACATTTTAAGAAATCAGAAAAAAAAACTATTGGATAGAGGATTTAAAAAAAACTGTACATTGTTCAAACTACATCTTTAAGAGGTGAGTAATGAAAATGATAATATTTTTTTGTAGCTCCCCCACAGCCCCATTTATGCCATCCTCCTTGTTTTCTAGGAGAGTGCTCTATGCTAAATCAGCACTATACTATTGGATCTTATTTTTTGTCATAAACCATATAGTCCATAGATATGACAACAAATGCATTATTAGGAAAATGGCTTCTAAACAATAAGATAAATGTTTAAAATGATGATTGTCCAGTAATTATGACTTGCTCCCTGAAATTTTTCTTACTCCATCCCTTTTCAAAAAAACAAATTATGTATCAAGCAACTAAAGACTTCAAATGTCAAATTTTTCAAATATCCCTCTTCCCAATATCTGAGAACATGAAGATAGGACAGTGCAGAAAATACAACTTTCTTGTACTTATTAGAAAATGAAAAAAAGGAATTATGTGATATCCAGGATATGAGAGATTCCCAGAGAGATGTCCCTTTCCTTAATGAGAAATCACAGAGAAGGCCGCCACCGCTTGCCCGGATGCCTGGGCTTATCAGCAGGTCTCAGAGTTTAGGCCTCTGTGATATTGAGTGAAGATTATAAGCCAGATGGGCCACGGATTCCGTCAAGCCTTCTTGGCAGCTGCTCTCATTACAAAAGCCAGCGAGCCTTTTCCAAAAAATAAGAATGTGAAGCAAATTGGGCTTATAGACCCTTATAATGCAATTGCACGCAGAGATAGGGGCCGGAGCGGGCAGGCAGAAATATTATTGATGGCTGGTGAAAACAGGGAATAAGATGTTATTAAGGCAACTCAGAGATAGATATCGATAGCTAATATAAAGCCTTTATTGGTTTACAGGCTCTAGGAAAAAGGGTTCACAGCTCCGACCCTTCACTTTGCTTTTAATTTCACTGGAGGTACAAAGTTCATGAATAAAACATATCTTCACTCGTGATCCTTTCTGATATTAGCCACTACTTTCTCTGCCTCTTGTTCACCAGAAGCAGTAGACTTACAGTAGCAGCATGAACGTTGGGAGTTCTTCCTGAGACAAAATTTTCTATGTGTGGGAAGAAGAAAGCATGGTTTTCCAGAGATGCTGTTGAAAATCCAAGATTCAACTGAATTTAAAGGGAACTGTATGGAGCAAATCACCAGATGTATTGACGACAGATATTTAAAAGACCCCTTGTGAGCCTATGGAGTGGAACCAACATGAATCCACACTTTAAAGCTATGAGGAACAGTGTTCACCAGTCATGGTATTTCACACTTAAGAACAATTGTAGAACAAGGCTCAGCACCATTCTCAAAGTTTCTATCTGCTAGGCTTACCCATGTCAGTAATAGTATTGTTCAGTGTCTTCTATTCTGCCAACAACAACAACAACAACAACAACAACAATAACAACAAGGTAGTAGTCAAAATGCACAGCAAATTGAACAAACTGAAGGCTCTACCTTTGATGGCCCACTGTGCATGCACTATACATCAGTCTTAGAGTAGTATTTGTATTTCATATTACAATTAGGTTAGATTAGTCCACATCCCTACACTGTATACTTCTCTCATCCACTTCAAAGAAGCATAGAAAGTACAAAGACCCGTTATTTGCTGATGTCTGTAAAGAACTGACAGGATCAGAGTCTATACTGTCAGTGCTTTATACACAAAGGCTCTATGACCCTAGATGAAGCCAACTTTTACTCAAATACAGTTGAAAAACTGTGTAGACTAATTGGTTACAAGCTGTCTTTTCTTTTTATACTTTAGTAATTGCTGACCAAACATTAACATTGTATTCGTTTTTATAAATATTTTCACATAAATTTAAAGACATGGAATAATGAGTATAGTGTATAAAAACAACTTGCTGTTATAAATTAGCGCCTGAAGCTTCTGGTGTCTTTGAGGTCCTGGAGTCAGTCTTTCATGGGCATTGATAGTGACTGTAATCTGAAAATAAGTGTTCTTGGTCCTTACCACCAAGAGATCAATTAGGTGCACAAGTTGCTTGGTTATTCACAGACTGTCCCATGGAGTTTGGGATATATTAAGAATGCTTTATTACCAATCTCCTTTTCATATACTTTGAATCTAGAACCTCATGCATGCATAAACATTTGACTGTTACAATTTATATCAATCCCAGAGAGCACTTTTCTTGTCTGATCTGTTTGAAATGTAAGAACTTGAAAATTACATTTTTAAATGATGGTTTAAATGTAACAAACATTTGTTGTATAAATTTATTAACAAATTCATTTGTTAATGAACACGGGGCAGTACTAATTATGCTAAGAAAGTTATAAAATAAGAGGACATGAAACTGGGACAGAAATTTGTTATTGGAGAGAAGCTTGAAGGCAATAGTATGGATGAATAGGACCAAACCACATTGTACACATGTGTAAAATCTTCAAAACTTAAAAAGAGCATTCTTTAAAATAATTACAACATCTTGTATTTTCTAAGATTTTTTTCATATAGGTTTGTGAACTACTCACAAGTTTCAGATTTTATTCAACCAGTTCTGACATTCTACATTCAAATTCCCATCGTTCTATATTTTATAGAAACAAATGATTTTATTATATGCTTGTCTTTATATCATCCTCAAATTTGACTATATTAAAAATGAATGTTTTCAAATATTTTTTTGTCTTTTTTTCTGTAGGTTTAAATTTTATGGACATTTTCCCCCATATGTATTAAGAAGGGTTTCTTAGAGTCACAAACTTACAGAATGAATCTCTGTCTCTGTCTGTCTGTCTGTCTGTCTGTCTGTCTGTCTCTCTCTCTCTCTCACTCTCTCTCTCTCTCACACACACACACACATACACACACACATATATACATAAATTTTATATATATTTTACTGGAATGATTTACAAGCTGCAGTCCAACAATCCAAGAATGGCTATCTGTGAATTGAATGTCCACAAATCTAGAAGTTGTTCAGTCCCATGAGGCTTGGTGTCAAAACTGGTCCTCCTTATATGTTAAAATCATTAAAAAGTAGGAACTAATGCACATGAAGGAATGGAACTGCTACCAATTTAGGGCAAGCTGACAAAGAGAATTTCCTCTTTCCATGTTCATATATAGGCTTCCAGCAGAAGATGTGGTCCGAACTAAACGTGGATATTCCAAACTCAAGATCCAGATACAGCAAAGGAATATCTTCCTACCTGAAAGGTGCAGACTACAAGTGGATTCACCTATATCAATCCAAGCAGAATCTCTCATAGTTATTCCCTTCTCTTCAGGATCATAGTTGATGTCTGATATAATCAAGGTGACAACCAAAAATACCTATCACACCATAGTTACCTGAAATGAACTTTTCTGGTTAAATTTGAAGACACTTGCTTTCTTTCAAAAGTTTTTAATGAAATTATACATTTTTAATAATGAAGCAAATTCCTTGAAAAGAATACACACTGTGCATTTCTGTAGATGTTCAAGAATGTTTATAAAGGGCAAAAAATGCAAACCCTACAAAATATCTTCTCAATCACAATTGCCAAGTGAGGAAAGCAACTGCTTATCTTGCAGATCTCTATTCTAATGAATGAGGGACAGTATGTAATTACCTCTGGATGGTATTTCAGAGTAGCTAGGCCCTCCCACACACATGAGTGAATTGAGAGGAGAAAGATCCCATTAGCAGAGGACTGTGTCTGAGTGTCCTAACGTAACTTTCTCAAAACTGTCCACCATGGTCAGTAGAATGAGAGCTATTCCTTTAACACAACCTAGCAACAACTTTAGGTTTCTAGCAAAAACTTGGTATAGAGTAGAGGATAAAATTTAGCTATACTAACGGAATTCTTGTTTTAGATCTGTGCTTATTGTTGAAGCAGGAAGTCAGAGAAGCTGGAAATTATGGAGAAGCATCGTAGAGACATGACTTTGACAGCCATTCTCTACTCATCACCAACTCTGTCTGAGTAACTTTCAGTCTCTTTCCAGGGTCTGCATGAACCTCTTTAGGCAGATGTGAATATGAATGTGTGATGTTCACAAGAGTTCTATGAAATGATAGCAATCTAATCTACGAAGTTCAAGTAAGAATAAGGGCTATATCTGACTTACTTCCTTGTTCTAGCCTAAGATTTAGATTCCTACCTGAAATTACTTCTTTGCTCTAGCCTAATGTCATATTCCTGCTAAGCAGCCCATTTCCTTGTCCTTGGCCCGTGTCAGATTCTTGACAAGCAGTTCCAAGAACTCTCTGTCTCTCTCCTTTTTATATTTCATAAACAAGACTGAGCCTGTCTTAGGTCGTTCTGACAAGAATGTCTTCCTTACCCATCATGGAACATGCATTATCAAAGGCAATGGACTTCTGTCTTAGACGTGAAAATGACTTTGGGCTAGAACAAAGAAGTAGGCTCAGATATTTTCCTCATCCTGATAAGCCCTTAGAAACATTGATCACAAGAGTGTTCAAAAGATTTTCTTTATTGCCTTGATCGTTCTTTGACTATTTATTGTCTTGCTTGTTCCCTGACTATTTATATCTATTATATTGCTAGTTCCTCAACATAGAACTGACCTTAATTAAATGTAATTAAAATGGAATAAAAGCAAACAGGAGGAGTGGGATAGGAGAGGGAGTTTCTAGGGAGGGGAAATGGGGAAAGGGGATTCCATCTGAAATGCAAATAAGTAAAAAAAAATTTAAAAAGAATATGGGCTATAGGTTCATTCCCCTAAAGAACAATATTTACAAATTATGGCATGAAGAGTCTTATGTTTATTTTTTTACATTGTTTGGCCTGAACAAAAAGGCTGACAAGCAGCTGGTGCATCAGTATTTCAAAACACTCAAGGATTTAGGTTATGATGTTTTATTGAAAAAATGGGAAGAAGTTAAGAGAAGGAAAGTTGATTTTGGAGTTCATTTCAAGGCAACAGTGTGACTAAGGAGCTGCCTGAAACTGTGAGTGGCATCCTGACCCTCCCTTATTTTGAACACACACCTTGCAAGGGTAGGGATGTTTGTTTGAAAAGGAGAGTCTAGTGTTCTAGGCTCATAGATTCTGAAATGTCAGAAACTAAGCAAAGATAATTTCTTCAGTATTGTGTAGGCTTGCCAGTTCTACTTCACTCCTGTTTCCTAACTACCACTGTAGACAGTGTTACCTTACAATCTCTACTGCCTAATACTGTGCCACTATTTATAGGACAATGGAGACTATTAAGCAAAACCAGTGACTTTGTCTGAATAAAATGAAGTTTGAAAGAGAAGGAGGTAGGAGTTACCCTTTGAAAAAAATCTTTCTACCTATCCACCATTTGCAATATGTGGAACAGTATCACAGTATTCACATCAAAAATACTCTTAAGCAAACATTAAAATAACTGCACAGTGTTCATAAGTAGCATATTTGGTAGGATTCACATGAGAGGTACATCTTGTTTACCTGGCCCATTAACTGCTACTAGTGCTACAGGTAATGCTAGCAATCAGATGTAGGACATTAGTGAATAGTGCCCCGGTTTAGACATTGATATAATTTGCCTTTGAGTCTGTGGATTCCAGGTGGAGGGAAACAGAAATGCTCACTCATACACCATTGGAAACAAATGACAAACAGGTCAATTAGTACTTTTATTTAAGCCAAAGTTTAACCCAGACACAGGAAATTTTAAATTACTTTGAAATATTAGCTTATTCTGAAATGTATCCATAAAAAGGAATATACATAAAAAAGAATTTTAAAAAAATCATGTGGTTGAGTGTTTGCTTGCTTGTCTGTATGTACATCACATGCAAGACATGCCTATGGAGGCCAAAACTGAGGATCAAATCTCCAAGGAAGAGAGTTACAAGTAGATGCAAGCCACTTTATAGATGCTAAAAATCAAATCTTAGTCCTCTGTAAAAGCAACAATTTTTCTTAACAGCTGAGACATCTCTAAAGTCCAAGACAAATGTAGTATTAAAGGTGATAAGTATGCTCTAAATATTCACACCAAATTATAGTCTCAAAATTAATAGCAAATTATGAAGCTGGTAAACCTATTTCTAACTATAAAATGAACCCACTGACAATTAGAAGTAAAGGCTTGAATTTTGTTTGTGTTATAGGAAACAACACAAAATCATTGTAATATAAAAGTATGATATAGCCACAGTAAAGAGGAGGAGATGTTCCATAGAATATGACCTATCATTAATAAAAAATAAGAGTTTTTCTACTGTGATGGTCTGATGGTCTTTTTGTCTTTTTTTTTTTTTCATCAAAGTAACTGGATTTATCTCACCTAGAATTTCTCATCTTCTCTTTGGATGTGACTAAAAGTTTGTGTACGCAGGAATCATGTACGTGAGAAACAACCTAGTTCATTCCCGATTGAATACTATACATACAATATTGCGGCCTCATATTTTTGGAGACTCTCTTTTAACATCATGAGATTGTAGAACTGTTGTATGTATTTGCCTACATTATCTATTTCTAACTTATTGCAATTGCAGTCAAAGGAAGTAATGATTTCTGAACCCAAATTTTCATCATAGTTTTACATTACTTGAATTAATGTACAAAATCTAGAAATACTCCTGGTTATGGAGAACAGACTCTTTAATAGCTCAGGCGAAACCATAGCAGGCCTTCAGAATTTGAGTCAAAGCTCTACCTCTATGGTTGTTTTAATATGTGAGGCCAATCAGTTTGTTAATTATTATAACTGAAACCATAGATTTATACCATTAAAAATGAAACTAAAATATTTAATGAAAATATTTTACTAAGTGATAGTGGAGGACAAAAGCAGATGACACTGAAAAGATGTTAAATGATGGCTCTGTCTTATGTGATGATCTGAGATGCCAAGAGTTGGTAGTATTGTTTGTGATAGGTGAAACTCACAGAAGACTATGAATAGTTGTAAAACTTAAGTTATTTTTCACATGTGTTCATTAATTTCATGTAATTCCTGAGAATGCTAATTTGGGAATTTGCTTTAATAAATGCAGGGAATTTAGTAATTCATTGTCGTTCATAAAAGGATACTAATAAACTCTTCAGGGACAAAGAAATTAAAGCCATAAATGAAGAAATAAAACAGATTGAAAATTAGCAAATATCAAACAAACAGAGGAAAATGCACTCAGTATAGAGACATTTATGTAAAAAGAAGACCAAAAATTTAAAGTGTAGTAAAAGTACAAAATTTGAATGAACATTTTATAGACTGTCTTATAAAATGAGAAACATATTTAATTCTTTGGGCCTTTTTCTTTGTCTAATTATTAAAATATGAAACGCATTATCTCTACATTTATATGATATATCTGATAATATAATCCCTGAACAGACTATCACTTGCAAAATTCTGATAAACTTTTCTAAATAATTACACCATAAAATGTAAAATCATTTATAGATATGTCTTGGTGCATTAAATGCACAATTTTTATAAAGAAGGATGTTTTTCTTAGACTTCTTGGATGCTGTTTTCAGTTTGAAAGTGAGAAGTTAATTTGAAGTATTTGAATGCTTATGTTTAGTAGATCAGAATAATCACTACTCTGCTCTAGCCAGTCATAGTTAGGCTGTATACCCAGTAATTTGAACTGATTCTGTCCAGTTTCTTTAGACCTGTGCCAACAACTTGATGCAGGTATCTGTACCTGAATCAAGATTCAAGCAATACCCAGCTCACAAACCCATGCTAACTACACACTTAAGGGACACATCCACATCAAAGTCAATGTGAACATACAACTTTATTTTCCAAACTCAAGCTAAATCACAATCTTCAGGGTGATGCCTTGGAGAAATCATCTATTACTTATCCAAAGACTGAGAATAGCAGAGAAATTTGTTTCTCATATTCTTGAACCCCATATGCCCTTCATCTTTCTGGAATGTTGCACCAAGCATCAATGAAGCCAGCTGCACTTGATTTTCAGTGGAGAAGACTAAATGTCTCTTGGCTCTGGCTGATGTTGATTCAGCTGTAACTTGCTCCAGTTCTACCTCAATTTCTCTTCTCATTTAAGATTCTGGGCATTTTTTTTTTACTATACTGAACAACATATGACTCAGAAAGGTGTAGGTGATAGGAAACAAATATTATGTGTGTATTCTATTGACACAGAAGTCCCAAATGTGGCTAGACTACATCTTTAAGTCATGTAATTTATTGTTCATTATTCTACTCCAACACACAACAGTAAATAAGTAGAAGAGAGTGACAGGGTGTAATCTCAACTCTTTTCCCATCACTTAAAAAGGGAGTTTGGGAGTTAAAATCTCATGGTTATACTTGAAGTATAAAGTTCTCTCTCCCAGAACCTGAGGACCTAAAATGAATGAAGCATGACAGTCCATACATCCATTGGCCATGGATCACTCAACATCAGAACAACTGGGGTCCCCTTACACAAGAGCCAGCTTCCTCTTGTAATGTTCTTCAATTCCTTTACAGGAGATTTGGAGTATCATGTTTCTTGTCTGATTCTTCAAGAAAAAGGGAGGGAGTCACAGGAATTACATATTGTTCTACAATGATGGTGAATTTTCATCAAAAATAAATAAAATATTGCTATGATGGGCTTCTAGGAAGAAGCTAATATGTGGTGGATGAGTATCACCTGGCAGTGCCCATTAGTATTCCTGTACCTCCACCGAAAAAATGACCTTCTCCTTTCTAGTTAAGAAGATTTTTAGGCAACAGAATGTATGTATGCGTAAGTATTTTCTTAGCACGATTAACCAACTAAACTAAAGTAAGTACTTTACATCAGTCCACTTCAGTAATCCACATACAAGGCATAGTTAGTTAAGGTTTTGCCAGAGATTGAAACAGGGTACCTGCCTTCTTTTTGTGGTAGTGCTTTGTGCTTATGGAGCCAGAAGTGTACAAGCGTCTGAAACAAGGCTAAGAGTACTCATCAAAATCAATAGCATTGTCCGAGATCTGCCTACTTACAATTCTCATAGCTATCAATGCACAGTATCTACTTGCCAAGGTTCTATTGGTAAAAGTTTTTATTTCTTGTCCTATAAATGCATGAAATTTGTATTTCTATGAAAATTCAAGTGTTGGGACTATAAATGTGATTATTTAAAAAAATTTCCTCTGAAAATCTTGTTTGTAAACAGGATGATGAAAATGAAAAAAATTTGAAAAACATAACAAGTCTGTAACTAATTATTACCTTTTGGAATTGCTTTTGTGATTTTTTTTATCATAGAACAGAGTTTATTCAGGGCATAGGTAGGGGAGGGGAGAGGGTAGTAGAGACAGAGAAAGGGAGAAAGAGAGAGAGAGAGAGAGAGAGAGAGAGAGAGAGAGAGACAGAGAGAGAGAGAGAGGCAGAGAGAGAGACAGAGAGAGAGACAGACAGAGAGAGAGAGACAGAGAGAGACAGAGAGACAGAGAGAAATGACAGAGAGAGACAGAGAAAGAGAGACAGAGAGAGACAGAGAGAGACGACATAGAGAGACAGAGAGAGAAAGTAGAGGAATAGAAGCCAGCCATGAGCACTTGGAGAGAGAGGGGGGATGGGGAATGGAAAGAGAGGGGAGCAGAGCAGGACAAGAGGACAGAGCAAGAGCAAGTAGGCAAGAATGCTTTTGTGATTTTCAAAGACATTAAGTTGAATATTTCACAGTAGAAACGAGTCACTTCTTTAGGTACTCTGTCTACATATTAATTGTGCTTACTTAGAATGTGGTGCTTTGTGTGATGAATTCATGGCTTCTTTGCAGTTCCTAAAAAATCTTAAGTTGGAGAAATTACATTTTCTGGTTCAATGTGATATTTACTAACGTTTCTTGGCTGTTTTCCAGTAGCTTTTGTTTCAGGAAAATAAGGTAATTTGGTTTTACTTCTTCCCAACACAGGACATGCTTGGAATCACAGATGTATAGTCAATATAGAAGTCAAACTATATTTATACAGAAAATTGTTTGAGTATTCACACTGTAGAATCTATTTTTCTAGCATTAGAACAGAAGAACATATCCCTGTGTGCTTATACTCTTATTCTGTGGATATCTATAACATATTACTTCTCTTGCCACAGGTACCCTTCTGCTGTGTCTAATATCAAACTTTCCATATGCTAAGCATAATTCTCAGTGCTTCTTCTATTTGTATTTTGTTCTTTATCACTCCCAAGTTCTCTGAATTAATAGTATACAAACAATGAAGTCCCCCTCCTCCAACTCCCAGGGTTACATTGCTGACTGTTTAAACTGTGCACTGTTTGGATCAGAACACACAAGCTTGAAGAGAGCTGGATTATACTATGACAAGAAATGGCCTCGTAGCTGACTACAGGCACTGACTCCTGCCGTTATAAACTGAATTCAGGGTTTTAACATTCTATGCCACTTAGTCTATCTTGCAGACACAGACAATTATTTTTCTAATAACACTCTACCAGGTTCATATAATTATAGTGTGTAATTTTCATAGTTAGTATGAACAGTATATTAGTTAATGCTTTTTCCTTGCTTTCAAATAATATGACAAATTAGGAGTATGACTGCTACTCACTGAAATGTATTGAATTAAAAAAAATATTGGGTCTGAAGTATGGATGGTGTCATACCCCTGACAATGTCGACTTTACACAATGGAGTTGATTGGATAGAAAAAGCAACAAAAAGGGAAAATCAAGAAGATTGGGAGTGTAGAAGAGAGAAGAGTCATGGAGGAATGACTGAGAGGGGTTGGAAGTGAATACATTGAAAATACATTTAGGATATCTCAACGAATAATATTTTATTATTCTTTGAAATATTGATATTATGAAATCTCTAAGAATTGATAAAATATTTTAAAATATCCCATTTTGATATCACATATACCTCTTAGACAATTATTCCTTTGATTTTTCTCAGCCTTAAATATGTTTTCATGTGGACAAGAAAAATCAATAGTTCCAGTGATAGCATCTTCTTCTGTTGTTCTTTGTATCCGGAGACTTCAGCTGTTTGATTAAGTTTTGGAAACTTCTCACATGGAAAGTGCTCAGTGTTAGTTTGTAAGTTTGCATTTATCATGGATGTTTGACAAACACATTTTATTTTACTTTAATTTCACATACTGTTGGGAAGAAATAGCTTTATTACTTCGATGATTCTAGTCTATACCTACCATACCTGTAACTAATATTGTAATTTACTCCCTCTGTCGGTGGATAAGATGTTATTTTTCTCAGAAATTGTCTTGGGAAAACAAAGCCCAGGGAGAAAATAGGAACCTTAAGAGTAAAACAATAACAATAACAAAACAAACAAACAAAACCCTCAAACACCAACAAGCTTGTTCTCCTGCTTTAGCCTTTACTTCTAAAAAACAAAATAGAACAGAATCTATCTCTTCTCTGACTGAAACAGTCTCAGTGAATCCTGAAAATGGCATTTTACATGGACTGCGGCCACTATAAAAATTTCATTGTTTTCACTCCTGTGCCAGTAACAATGTATTTTTGCTGAAACAATTGCAAATCTAACTATAATGCCCAGTATACTTAGACTACTCTGGCAGCCTGGAGGCAGGAGTTTGTTGTAAGAGCAGGAAAATTTGACTTGGCCAGAATTACAATAAGTGCAGCTGCATTGTGATAACTCTGGTTTATGTGGGTTGGGTATTGATTAGGTTGCTTGGCCTCAAGTGTTAAAAAAAAAAAAGGACAAGTTTATCCAAGGATCCTAGTACCTTACCATGGCCTATCCAGAGAACGGTTCCTTCATGGATTTAGGATATACCTAAACCATGTCTGAAAAATTTGTGTGTTCATCATGTAAGTGTAGTGTGAGTTACCATACTTCTTTGTTGACATCTGTTGCCGTCCTCTGTGTTGTATTATGTCTCCATAATTACAACCTTGCAAATAACAATGCTAAAAACCATTCAAATTGACAGAGACAGACAGTATTAGGAGAATTATCTTAGTCATTTTTCTGATGCACTGAAGGGAGATCATGGCCCAGGATATTTTTATAAAATAGAAAAAGAACATTTAACTGGGGACTTGCTTACAGTTTAAGAGGCTTAGTCCAGT
>NW_021604688.1:7835819-8031400 GCF_004785775.1 Grammomys surdaster | reverse complement strand
TTCTTTCTTTCTTTCTTTCTTTCCTTCCTTCCTTCCTTCTTTCTTTCCTTCTTCTTCTTCTTCTTCTTCTTCTTCTTCTTCTTCTTCTTCTTCTTCTTCTTCTTCTTCTTTTTGGTTTTTTCGAGACAGGGTTTCTCTGTGTAGTCCTGGCTGTCCTGGAACTCACTCGGTAGACCAGGCTGGCCTCGAACTCAGAAATCTGCCTGCCTCTGCCTCCCAAGTGCTGGGATTAAAGGTGTGTGCCACCACCACCTGGCTACACTTCTCTTTCTTAGGCTGGTTCCATACTCAGTTTGTAGCTTGACTATTTATATATTCCACAATTCTGGCATCTTCAGTATTCTGAGGTCTACAACACAATCCAGGCTTCACATTCACAAATTCACAAATGGCTTCTCTGATATCCCATACAGGGACACACTTGACACATTCCTGGCCTCAGAAGCTTTCCTTATCTTAAGAAGGAGATTCCCCATCACATTTCTTATATCCTTGCCTCTAAAGCCAGAACTATGTGGTCAAAGCTGACATGTTTATTTACTTGCTGGGCCTGGAACATGGGCCATAGTTCCGTTATACTTGCATCAGCTTTTAGTTGTTGATGGTTTTATCTGCTGCTTAAGAATCTTTTAACTTTTTTTTTTCACAAATTGGAAGCTCATCTGGTTGGGATCTTCCACTGATGTGACCAATTCTTTTAGTCCTTTTTAACATCAAGCTTTTCTATAAACATTTTATCTCCTTAAACACTGGACTTATGTCCACTACACTCCCTGGTGCTCATTTTCCCCTCATACTGTACATTTTATATTTCTCTTTGTCTATATTGCTAATTTTCATTATAGATCTGTTTAAGAGTGATTACTAATAACTAGATTTTAGAGTCAATACTAGGATCTCTTAAAATGTTTTCTGCCAATACCATTATCCATAATTTTTCTTTTTATTCCAGTGTAGGATTTTTTTAGGACAAGTATAAACAGCAGCCACACCTCTGGCTAAACTATCATATAAAGGATCTCTAAGCCATTAACTAATATTCATTTCCCTTTGAAATTCTTAGGATGCTCCCTCACAGTTCAATTCCCTCTCAGCAATGTCTTGCATGTTCCTACTAAGATGGCCTATTATTCATGCTTATAGCATTCAACTATTTTTTCTAGTCCAAAGCCCCCAAAATTTCCAAATTCCACCAGTAAACACATGATCCTCACTCATGGGTGTAAATAGAGAAGTGAGATGCAGAATATTGAGGTTAAAGGAAAAGGACAAGTGAAAGCTTGGACCAAAGGAGGAGAAGGTGGTAGAATATAGTTACATTTTCATTAAAATGAAAATATTTTTTTTAAAAGAAGTCGGTTTATCTTTTTAGTATTAGGCCTATGTCACCACTCCAAATACCAACTGGGTGCTTTGAAATTTAATTTTACTCTACTCAACTCAACTGAAGTCAATTGCATTCAGTTCTGACATTTTACTCATTGAAAATAGCATAAATTTCCCAAATAAAGGCTCCAGATTCTCAAGATTTGGCCTACATTCTTTGACAATTATAATCTTGATTTCTGTAATGCTCATCTAAATGAAACATGAGTTTTCATGATCCTCTTCATAGAACTAAATAATTTGCTAGGATATATTGGAATATTCAGAAAAAAACCATGATACTTACTAGTTACTGGATTATTGTAAAGAATAAAAGTCTATATAAAACATGTCATGCAGAGGAGGATGGAAAGTTTCCACATCCTCTCTAGCACTACCTTTCTCTACATAGCATCACTTTGCATCAGACCAGAAGATCCTGATCTATGTACTTGGGATGAACTCAATCATTAGACCTCCCAATTCCATGAAGATGGTGGAAGTGGGCAGCTATGCAAAGGAGTTTCAGAAGCATTCTAATGACATATTATGTTCTCCTGACAATCAACCTGCTTTCCTTTGGGGTTTCGGAAACTTTATTTTATTAACATAGATGTATATCTTACAGAAAGGGACGCATATGAGTGACAAACAAAATGTCTTCATCTTTCGTGAAGAAACTTTGGAAGGCAGGACAGCAATCAAATATTATAACACAAAATTCTCTTCCAGCTCCTATATCATAGGAGAAATAGCATATAATATACACTATCCAGGGAGAGGAGAGGGACAGGAAAGCACTGAATTTGTTGTATCTTTGGATTTTAGGTATGGTCATTGTCTCAAGCTAGAATTCAATGCACCAGAGAAAGTATCCCCAAGCAGATCAAAGAGATCTCAGCCCATGGACACTAGAAAACATAACAGGAAAGATATGAATGAATTCTATCAGGACAAAATTCTGTTTCCCTCAGTGTGCAAAGACTAGATGAATATATAATGGAGAAAAGCAACACAAAACTGCAAGAAAGTGAGTGTTGTTTTGGATGAGAGATTTTCACTCAGGTCTTCCAAGAAGTGGAAATGCCAACATCAAATGGAAAGTGGTAAATATTTGCTCTTTTTCATTTCCACAACAAAGAGGTCTTTGTAGGCATCATCACTCCATGCCAATGTGAGCAGAATAAAGAATTGGAAAGAATTAGCAAGACCAAGAGAAGAATTGGGTTTTGTCATTGTGAAGGGTAGAGGCATATTTAAGACAGGGTAATGTCAAGGAAAGCACCCAATATTGATCCAGAACGGACCTAAAGAACTTGCACCTGGTTGAAGTAGCCTTAGGAGAATGGGCTGAACTTTATGAAAATCAAGATATAACATCTTTGCTCTCCCTGCTTCCACAAGAGCTCCTGACTGCAAGTAAACTGAATAGATGAAAGCAGAAGGATAAATGCCATTTTAAGATTAAAATTTTAAGCTGTCTTGAGTTTTTAGTAGTGGGTCAGTTGGAAACATGCTTTCTGCACAAGAGGTCATTAAAGGCATAGGAAAAAGATTTAGCCAAATGGTGTTGTAACCAGTGGTATGAGTTTCTTTCCCATCCTACTTAATAATTTATAATTACCAGTAAACCAGTGATATATAACATATAGTTAACAAAAATCTGAAATCTTCTTGCTTATTTTACTATTTACTTGTATATTTTCTCCTCTCTTTCTCTAGATCATACATACCATTAAAATTCTAAAGAAAATAAGTAAATGTTACAGATATGGTGCATTAAACCAGCAAATCAACTGTGAAATATAAAAAAAGTAGATTATTTTTCCATCAATGTTTGCTATTTGATATTCAAATTTCCAGAAATCTCTTGACTACTGCTGTCCTAACTGCAATACTCATTTCCCTATTCAACCACTCAATAAATACTCACTCAACTTCACTCATACTGATAATCTGGAGATTCAGGAGTACTTATGAAACATGTTTTTCCCAATGAAACTGAAATCCAAGTTCAGTTGAAAAGGTGAATTTTACTGACCACAAGAGAAAAAGTTCTACATTATTAGAATGAAGCTTTACTTGCATATACAACAGGTTTTCTTATGATCGTAGCCTGCCTGGTCAAATACATGGTTACCCTAGAGTACATAATATATTTGTGGAAGTGAAAACTGTAGTACCTGTTAATTATACTGATTAGAGGAACAGAGGATACATAAGCAATATTTTGAGAATTATTAATGATGTTAGAGGGAGGGCATTGCTAGTAAAATCATTACATATTTCTTCGCTCCAATTTAGAAGAACCTAGAATGCATGAGGGGAAACTTTCACATAAACCAAAAAGCATAGACAAAAGAGCAGCCAGATTCACTATATCTGAGATGAATCCCGGGCTCAGGAAATTCACGCATATCTTCAGATTCAAAAAAGAAACATCTGAGGGAAGAGAATGAACACAGAGACAAGAAGCCAGGCAACTGTGGTAGCTCTTACATCTAGAGTTATTAGAAAGGTACATACACTATACTAGTCATAGTGTGTATTTGATTAACATTATTTTATAATTGTGTTGGGGTTCCTAAATGAGAGTAGTGATCCTCACTCAAACTTCCACAGCTGAGTGGCTTGAACTGAGTAGTATACTGAGCTATGGGGGGCACTTTTATTCCCTATGGCACAATCTAGAGAATTCATTTATATAAAATTATTACCTATGAGGTAAACAGTAGGGCCAGTACCTCCCTGTAGCTCATTGTATAATTGCTCTTGTTGTCCAACTATTGGGATGCACACAATGGGAATATCCTGAACTGAAAATGTTACCATGTTTCTGACACTCTGAAGAGAAACTGCTTGCCTGCTGATCAGTATTCTGTGTAGCACTCCTTTCTGAAAGTGCTGGATAATTTCTACTGCAGTTATAATTATAACATTTACTCATTTTTGGTGTAATTACTGATGCTTGCAGTAGCTCAACTTGAATGTTTCTAAATCATTTGAATATTAATTTAAAATATATTTCTGGTTATTCTTTATGTATTTTTAGCTGTGACTGTAGTTCTTTACTTTGTATAGAGAGGCGAAGAGATATCATTACTCGGAAGTTACCTCAGACCTTTGTCAACAAGAGCTGAAGTCACAGGGCATAGATCCTTTGTGGTTCAGCAGCCCACACAATGACTGTTGTGCAACAAATGCCAAATTTGTATGTGTTCTTCATTGTGGATTCTTGATTCATTGTGGATATTTTAAGACCTTTGCAAGATACTGAGAGGTGGGAGTGGTGGCAGTGTCTTATACAGTGATCAGCATTTGCATTGCTCTTTGATTCTGATAGAACACTTAAAGATTTGTAAGTTATTGAGAGACAAGACCACAGTTATATCCTTTTTACTCATAATAATCTGAACTTTAGTTTATGTTAACAATTTGTCTCTTAGTAAAGAAGAGTCTGCAGAGGAGGAATTTATCTTGTATTTGAAGTTTGTACTAACTAATTTCTTGTCAAATTGACACAAACTGGAGTCATTTGTGAAGAAGTAACCTCAACTGAGAAGATAGAACTATGGGATATTTTTTTAATTAATGACCAATATGGGAAGACCTAGCACATTGTGGGCAGTACTACTCTTGGGAAGGTGGCTCTCTGTTGTTGAAGAGAAAGCTAGGAAAGCTATAGAGAGCAAGCTAGTTAGCAATATTCCTCCATGGTTCTGCTTGAATTCCTACCTCCAAGTTTCTATTCTTACTTCCCTTCATAACAAAATATAAACTCCAATATGAAATACACCTCTTCCTTTTTTTCGTCATGGTCCTTTTTGTAGCAATAGAAACCTAAGAAGAACAAAGGTTGTAAAGTCAGTCTCAATCCTCATCAGCAGAGGAGAATTGAGGACTGAGCTTTTACCTCAAGTGGCTGATGATTTGATATGAGTAAAGAATGGAAGACGTATGACAAATCTAAACATAATTTGGGAATTGGAGAACAGCAGTATGTAGGACTGTGTACAGGAGCTGGGGTGATGCACTCCAATGAGGCAGGGCAGTAGCACATACTGAGGGCCTCCAGATTTCACTATGTGTTTCTCCTCATTGCAACCTTTAAGTGAGTCTTTAATCACCTGTGTCATAATCCAGTAATTCCATTACTTCTGTAAATTATCATAGAAAACTAAGTAGAATAAAGGAGAAATGGAAAGGCTTGATTTCCTTCTGTGGTTCAAAAGTATGTAATTTGAATAATCAATAATGATGTGTTAACCAGGCTGGAAGTAAGATTCACCCTTGTGCAACTGACACTTTGACTTGCATATTCTTTTTGAAATCCTTGGTGTTTTCTACATAGAATTAAATTGTTGTCTTGCCTCAGCCTCCCAAGTAGCCAGAACCATAGACATGTACCACAAAATTCAATGGAAATCTTTTAGTAATGCTCTTTTATTGAGAAAATGTTTATTGTCAGTGAAAACTAACTCTATTGGTAGTTACCAGTTCTAATGCTTATGTGCAAATATTTTGATCTTAGAAAACATTTCTTGAGAACACTAAAGTAAGTCTTCTTTGTTATCTTTCACTCATTTCCTAAACAACCTTATTTTCTTTGTGCTGCCTTTCCTTCTAACGAATGGAGAAGAGCTCACAATTCAGAAGGATGGACTGTAAATAATCCCAGGGAAGCATGAAGAGACAATCAATATAATTTTGATTCATGGAAATCTATCTTCAGTAAATGGTACATTGTGTGTATAATGAAAGAAGAAAACTACCTTCTGGATCTTCTAAGGAGAGTGTATGTTCTTATAATTCTGATGGTTCTATTTAAACTAAATTACCCATCTGTCCTTTCCTTTGGCATGGACATTCTTGGTGTTATATATGCTTAAGAAACACAGAGGCTTTTAGGTTTAGTAAGCAGGAGTTCAAATTAATATATTCCATCACCTTATCTTTTTATTACTTTTTTCTTTTGTTTTGTTCATGCTTATGTCTTGTGTATATGTACAACTGCATGTCTGCAGTTGTGTGCACCTGGGTACTTGTGCACCTACATATTGGTTCATGATGGAGCTGGCATCTTCCTTAGTCATTCTCCAAATCATTGTTTGAGTTAGGCCTCTCATTGATCCTGACCTTGAAATTTTCAGCTAGTCTAGTAAGACAGTTTGGTTCAGTCATCCAGCATTGTCTCCTAAGTGCCATGAAGACGAAAGGCCTCCACACCTGAATGCCTTTTATGATCTATCGGTTGAAATGACAACCCTAATAATTGCACAGGAAGTACTTTATTCAATGATACATCTCCATGGATCCTCTTTCTCCATATTAAAATATAATTTATATTTTGTTACAGTTGGATCTGTAGTTTTAAATCAGATGAAGCAGAAGACATCTCTGGACATCAAATTGCAACATATATTACTACCAATTAATGATGTATAAGAAAATTTTTCTTCTATAAATATCACAAATACACTCTAGATAACTTGATAATTAATTTGTGCAGTAGACAAACTAAAAGTTTCTACATCTTTCTAAGAAAAAAATTCTGATGTTTCTACTTAATTTTACCATACTGTTATTTAAAATTTTCTACTATAGATATGTAAAGGGTAAAATAAAATATCTAAAGACAATGAGTTTAATACAATTTACTACTTAGAAGTATTAAATGGCTCATATGATTAGCTTGTGTGAAATTGCAAAGTATTATTATTTCAATCATTACAAAACATAGAAAATAATTGGTATAATATTACTTTTATAAATGAGAGTTGGAAACATGGCAGTCTGGACTGCATGCTACACTGACAATTTGAGGCCAGCTTGAGCTACTGGAATTCTTATCTTAAAATCATCAAGAACAATGTAAAAAAGAAATGGATCCAGAAGTCAGATCAGAAAGGTAAATGAGAAGAGGTCTATGGAATGGCTAATGACAACAGAAAGTTAAGTTCAGCCAATAAGTTGTTTCTCCATTATCAAAGGAGTGATTTGCATTATTTTTGTGATAATTTGAGTACTAGTTAGTAAATGTTAAGAGTCTGCTAATTTGGCTGTATGTGTCATTACAGTGACCACAGGCACTTTATTCTGTTTTTAATGAAATTATTGCAGAAACTCAAAGAACATCACCCACCTTTGGCTGGATCTTCTTTCCACCAAAGTTCTCACTAGATAAAAGTACAACAGCACTATATTGACCATTTAGAGTTTGATTTAGTGACCAAGTATTTAAATGTCATTTTATATATAAAAGTAATCTGTAGTTAATCACTAGTAAGGGAGAAGTTGAATATATGACCAAATTCACTTGAATTCATTCTCCTGTGCCCTTCATACTGTAGGACATCTATAACCATGCCTTCTACACCATAATATACATAGACATCTATGTAGTCCACACTGAAGGCATCTACAACTTTTGTCTTTGGCACAAAAAGACACAAATTTGTCTTTCAAACTTTTGTACACTGACAAGCCTATATCTTATTCATTATAGGACACCCACAAATTCAGGCCTTTCACAGCCTTAAGATATCCACAAATCTATATCTTCTAAATTGTAAGAAACTCATAAACTTCATGCCTTTCACAGTATAGAAACAAACGTATGCCTTTTATGCTGTACTCACAAATCTATTCCATCTGTACTGGAAGACCACTGTAAACCCACCTTCTCCATACAATTGCATACCTAGAAACAAAGAGGAAAGAAATTCTAGTTCCTTAATCTTCAGCCAAATGACAAGCCAGTGCTACATATTCATGATTATGGAGTCATCATTTTTAAAGTACCTGGAAGAAATGCATTGTGCTTTGAATTTCAAGAGAGATGATTTGTGATTGTACGAATAGTTGCATGGGTTACAAGAGTTACAAAGTTTATCAGATAATCATTTTGTCTTAGTGACCCTATGTCATTGTGTATGAAAATTATTTCATTTGGTTCTTAAATTTGCTCTGCCTTTAAATTGAAACACTAAGAACATGAGATAATTGGGGGATATATGTCTGGTTTCATTGTTTTATGGAGTACAGACAAGCATACTTACTAGGTAGGCCTCAGAAGTAGAACGACATGAGCTGTTAAGATAGTTTAGAAGGTAAAAATTCTTGTTGTCAAGCAGATGGCTTGAGTTTAATCTCTTTGACACATGTTGTAAGAATAGAAGAATTTCCATCTAGCAACATGGCTGCTCTGGGAAGGGAATATATCCAAAGCCCTCTAGGATTACATATTCCACTGTAATGAACACACACATACACACGTACGCACACACACACACACACACACACACACACACACACACACTGAATTACAGTATTATCTGGCTAGAATACATGCACACCCTTGGTACACACCTTTAATCCCTAACAATGAAGATGAGTTAATTTGTTGAAGGAAGCAGACATGTTTGAAATTGACATCTAATTGAGGGACAGACAAAATGATGAATCACATAAACTTTTGACAGAATGAGTCAGTGATAGGATATGCCCAACTCTCAGGAGAACAGTAAAGGAAGGAGTGACTACTTAAGAGCACGGAGAGAGAAGGGCGTGATATGTAGTCTATGTGTGTGGAAGTTTTGCTGGGACAGTTTTACAGAGACAGGTTACAGAGAGCACTAGCTAAGTGCAGAAGAAGACAGAAAAAATTAGCCAAAGAATGAGAAGGAGCCAGATTATTTGAATATATTTCCAAAATTAATATGAGGCCAGGCAGAGCAATTCAGTCAGAAGACAAGAGAAGCCAAATTGAATCAGTCATCTTAGACGATCAGATTGCATGGAGCCTAGAAGGTTCCATACCTAGGCTGAGGAATAGTTAGAACAGAAAAGGAAATGCTCTGAGTTCAGCCCAAGCCATGTATGTATTCATGCACGTTGGGTATGTGTCTGATCTGTGGTAATAGAAGCAACATTTACAAAAGGAGAGACTCAAACTCTTGCATGTGACATGTGTCCTCCCCACAGAGGAGCCAAACCACATATGTTCAACATTCACAGAAATTAAATGCATTTAATTAAAAAATAGAACACATTGAAGTAGTCCTTTCTATTTCCTTACAAGGATTACCTGTAATTCTGTTGCTTTGAATGAAGCATAGTCAATAATGGTGTACTGTGGTCTATATTTCCCTGTCTTTTTCAAAAGCAGGAGCTCCATTATTTTTTTCTGAAATGTTCTTACATTTATCATTTCCTTGATGCAAATGTATGATTAGTCAAATCAACACTCAAGGTGAGTTCATAACACTGACTTACAGACACTTTATAGCATTTCCATGCCATTCTCAATCATTTTTTTTTGGGGGGTTGCACATTGAAATACTCACAATGATGCATAGACCTCTTTCTTGAGAGGTTACAATGCTGGGTGAAATAGGAGTACTTTCTGGTAATATATTGCTTGTCACACAGTGATTTCAAAGCACTTTGTTAACAAAGAAAGATTATTACCATCAATTTAATGGGACCCGAAACACATAAGTTAAATTACTTTTTCAAAGTTGAACAGAAAGTAAGTTACTACATTAGAAACATAATTCATGTGCTTGTCATTACTGTGTTAAATTCTATCCACTGGAACACCCTTCCTTTCAGGCTGTCTTCCATGTCACAATTTACTGCCCATTTGGAAGAGCTCAGCTCAAATGCAAGGATTTAAGAATTCAAGTTTATTTTGCAGCTTCCATTTATCCTCAGAAATTCATGGTGATGGAAAGTGGAAGTGGGTCATGGCAACAAGGATTATCCAAAGTGCCCTATACAAAGAGGAGATGTGGAAGCATTCTTTTCTTTTTTTTATTAGATATTTTTATTTGCATTTCAAATGTTATCCCCTTTCCCATTCCCCCCGAAGTCCCCTATCCTATGCCCCTTCCCTGTTTCTATGTGGGTGTTCCTCCACCCACCCATCCACTCCTGCCTCTCCTCCCTCAAATTCCCCTACACTGGGCATCCAGCCTTCACAGGACCAATGGCCTCTCCTCCCATTGACACACAACAAGGCCATCCTCTGCTACAGATGTGGCTGGAGCTGTGAATTGCTCCATGTGTACTCTTTGGTTGGTAGTTTAGTTATTCTTGAAATATATAGTGAAAAAGTTAAAAATGAAATGTAAGTGGGAAGAATAAGTGCTCATTCAATTACCTGTAATGACTTTTGCTATTATGTAATTTCATTACTGGATGAACACTGCCTGGGCCTGCTCCGTCAGTCAACAGGGTCTCCAGCGCAGGAGTGAGAATGTGCTTTCAATTCCTGCAGTGTCCTTCACTGTATCACGCTTACTGGAGCTCCAACGTTAAGGCACCACTATATCCAGCTCTGTTCTACTCCACGTTTGGTGGGCCACTATGTCCCAGACCTTTCTGCTGCTCCCGTCAGTGGGTCAGTGTTTAGCAAGAGAGAGAGTGGGGATGGAATGGAAAGAATGGAGACAAGACAGAGGGTCTGATCAAGTTTCTCTTTTTATTGAAAGGACATCCTGGGTATTTATACACTTTACCACGTGCCTTGCCCTAGTGGACAAGCAGTGGAACACAGGGAGCACTATGTCATGTGCCTTGCATCCTGGTTACCACGTGCACCTCGCAGCTGGGGGCACTAAATAAAGATGTTTATCAGAGTGTGCTCAGCTGTTGTAGGCTGTTGAAAACAAGTCTCTTCTCAGGGTATATGGCCTGACATGGCTGCAAAGATGATAGACACTTTCTGCTAGGAGTCGGCTCTCAACAGAACACTAGGATTATAATCTAGGAAATGTCTGTACCATTTATATTTGTTTACATAATGATCTTCTAAGTATTTATGTACATGTTATCATCTTTTAATGAGCAATATATGAGTAACATCAGCTGAATATTTTAATTTTCTTAAATTCATATACATGTATATATATCATGTACATATTATGTCATATAATATATTATACATATATATACACATATACATATACATATATATATATATATACTGTCATGTACATATTATGGACTATTATATGGGCCACTGTGATTAATATATTACAGTTATTAAGAAATTTAATATTTATATAAAATTATATATATATATTTTCAGTCTTTTATGTTTAACTTATACTATTTACATAGTTATGAAGAATATATAAAATATTGAATTGAGAAGGTATTTTCCCATTCTAATTAAGATGTGCTTGGATTGAATGGGGAGATAGAAGTATAATCTCAGCTTTTATGCAGTAGAGGTACTATGTTCATGATTTCAAAGGAAGCTTGGACTACATAGTAAGATCCTAAGTCAAAAAAATGCATATCCATTTCAGATGGTAAGAGTTTATAATTTATCCTGAGGTGAGTGCTAAGGTGCTCATCTAGCCTCTTATTTCTTGGGAATTGATCCCCTACAGTGAAAAAAATACCTGCTTAAAATGTAATATTTTCTTATACAGAGCATTAAGAATCAGGTAAGAGATTACTAACAAATTTACCCTACTTAGTTTTCAATGATAAACATGTTGACACTTCATCTAAAAAAAATCACTGACAATTTTAATGTAAAAAGTGACTAATTTTTATTTATGAAGCACACTGTCATTTTACATGCATTTTTCATATATTGTTCTTGTCTAAATTCCATTTATTATAGTTCATATGATCTTTTATCATTTTTATGAAACTTTTACTTTTTATTATTTCTTACATATTGAGATCATAATCTAATTACATAATTTCCAACTCACTTACCTGAAGCCCTTTAGTGAATGCTTCTTCATTCATTTTCTTTTTTTTTATACAAAAATAAAATTGAGTGTAAAGTTTAATGCAGTTTAGAAAATACAGGGATAGCATACATGCTGGTGTAACATATGCCAAAGTCAAGATACTGAGCATTTCTCCCGCAAAGCTTTTCTTTCCACAGTTTTCAGGTAATTGCAAATCCTGTTTTTATGCTAGAAAACCAGTGATTTATATCAACAGAAAAGAGATTTCTTTCTAGACTATTATATAAAAGAAAGCAAAACCTATACTCTTTTGAAACCAGCTGATTTGCATGACATGGAATTTTTGCAAATCATCTATGTTATTTGTGTCAGCTGTTTTTTGTTTGTTTGTTTTTCAGTGACTGCATAGGTTTGCATTGCCTAGACCACAGGATTCATGTTTAACTTGTATGGAGTAATGTCAGATTTATATCATAGTATTGGAGGAACAACTCTAACTGTTCCTCATTCAATTTCATATTCATGTCTCTTTGTTCTTTAATTGTTGTTATATATATATATGCATATATATTCCTAAATACATATTGTAACCCAAATAGAGTTGGAATTTATGAAAAAATGAGTTCGCTAGTGTAGTGATTCATATTTAAAGGACACATTAACCAAATCAATTATAATCATTCTTGGAGTTTTATATTTTTGTATACTTAATTAAATATTTTCACTGTACATATTTTGGGTTAGAGAAACAATTTTTTCTTTGTTTTTGTTTTGTTTGTTTGTTTCTTCTTTTTCAAATATCTCTGCTTTGCTATATTGTTCCTAAGTTTCATAAGTTTTGGAACTTGAAGTTATGTTTTCCCTTATTTCTCTACATGTTTCTACTACAGTTTAGCTCATGTCATTTGAAAAATTCAACTATGTACTTTTCCTTTGCATTTCATTGGTGAAATATTTCTTATGCCTATGCTTTCGAAATCTTTAATATGACCTGGATTTTCTTAATGATTTCATTTATTGTATGCATTGTTCAAAAAGTCTGGTTTTTCCTTTGTATATAGAAATAAATAACTTACATAATACATTCATTTTTAATTTGACTATGAATGTTAGGGCTTTATAGGTATTGTTTTTAGCACACATACATGTTTTATTATGAGATGTGTCTCATTATTGTTGTTTTTATGTTTGGACCATTACAAGTTGTAGAAAGATATTTTTCTCATTTAGGTCTTGAGAGTTGCCCTCTATGAGTAGCTTGTTTGTGTTGGTGACAAACAAGTTTTTTCATCAGTATGAACAACAAAAACAGTACTGTTAAACTGATATCACCACTCCATTCTCTTACATAATCTTCTTAGTTCTTATTCTAGAACAGACTCTTTGCACACTGACACTATCCATTCTGAACAATGAAAGTGTAGATTTGGTTCCTTGCATAAATATAACAAAATATATTAAAAGGAATAAGGAAAGATATTATCAAAGGCAGATAGCCTTACAAGATGCCAATGAATGTACCATCCCTGTTGGTTCAGACAATAATATGGGGTAGATGACAAAAATTAAAAATATGATCAAAAATTATTTACTTAATTTTCCTGTTTATATTGACATCCTGGATTTCTACCTCTTGTACAGGAGACACTGAAAGTACATATTCTATACTGTATCTTTCTTCATTTTTACCATCTATGTCATTTGCACACTTGCAGATGATTAGGACATGTTTTGATATAGCAAAAAAATTTTCTCACATAGAAGTTTCAATTCTACGCTGCTACTTTCATAGCTTGTACTTACAGGCATCATTGAGTTATGAGTAGTATTTGTTCATGTACTTAATATTAAAAATGGTTTTGATAATTTATTGTGAAAAAACTCAACAATCTGTCTTTACTTTGCCACTCAATAGTTTACCTTGCTGACACAGCTGAATGCCTCTTCACTGGCTCACTGTATACAAGTTATTCACATATCAGTTTTCCTTGTAAGGCTCTTGATCTACCTATATTAAATACTTATATATAAAGTGCAATTGCCCCTGAAATATCTCCTGCACATTCAATAGATATATAGTTCCTTTTGTTCCAACCAATGTGAAATGCATAATTACTCAGTTTTCTGCTTCGTACTTCTCTTTTTAGTTGGCGTCTTCTCAAGCATTCAGTAAATACCATTTTCTGTCCCTAACCAGTTGTTTTTCTCAGTGCTTTCTCTACTTCTGCTTTACTGTGTTTTTCCTTCTCACTTTTCTCCATAGATTTTCCTTCCTTGGTATTCATTTTCACTGGGCTCTCATTTCTGCAACTTGGCCCTGCATTTTCTTTGGTTTATCTTTCTATCTTTCTTTCTTGTGCTGTAGTTTCCTCTTCACAACACTTCCTTCTGCCTGGCCAAAGCCTTGGTTCTCTGCATCATCCTCTGTGTTTTCTCTGAAGTCGTGGTTGCTTCATGTAATTAAACAATTAATGTACAAAATTAATGAGGGTAATTTGATTTTTACACATATATACCCTTAATGGCTATATTTTCTGATAATTTCTCCCATCTTTCATTTGATAATGTAGCTGTTGATTGCTATGCTTATTCATTTTTAATGTTATATTTAAATTAAAGTGGTTCTCTCTCACTTTTGAACTATCAATTACAAATAGTTTCCATGGAAAAGGATGAAGAGGAAAAAGTTGCCACAATGCATTTCTTTATGGATGTTTCTATACACGAATGCTGGGTTTATAGTTTCTTGAAATTGCATTTGCTCTGCCTCACATAAGTGTTTATCTTCTGAGATCCACATTAAATTCAAGTACAGCATGATAGGGACATGATATTCCTGCTCACTTCCATGTTATTGGACAAAGCATTTCTGTCTCTCAACTATGAGATTCATTTCTTGTGGTCTTAGTGGATCTCAGTAGCAATGCTCTGTGCAGCACAATTCTAGTAATATCTAAGGCAAATATTCGACATTTGGAGCCATTATGAGCTTATATGTACTCTAGTGTCTTTCCAAGCTCTGTCTTCTCTGTCTCCTACAGTTGAGTCATCTTCAGCCTAGTCCTCCACTGGCCCACGTGTACACAATTATTTCCTTCCATAGGATTTTGTATACTTCTAAGCAAATGTAGCAGATAAGGATGATATTTGCCACTTTTGAATGTTCTTGTCCCACTTTTGAATGTTCTTGTCTGTTCTTGTGGTGCTGAATGTTACAGGAGAATAAATAGTAGCATTAAAAATACATCCAACCTCCTTCCTAAGAGGCTTTCTACTTAAGAAGTAATTTTCATATATAATGTAAAATTGAACATGTGATTACATTATTTACACACTCATGCTATGTGAGTGACTGCATGCCAAACACAGCTCAGATGTGCCTGACACGTGTCTTCTGGATGCTAATGAAACTGAAGATTTGTGCCATAGTGGCCCTACGGTGGTGTTTTTAGAGACTAAATATAGTAGAATGTATTTTTCTCTTCAGTTTTTACTGGTAAGAATCTCTTACTTAAATAATCTCTTACATACATAGTTATGTTTTCCAAAAGGTAAGAATTGTAAAGGAAGAAAAGGCACAATACTTTTAAATTGAGAATTCTAAACCCAAAAAAATCTTATGATAGACTCAACAGAAGTAATTAACTTATTTGTGCTGTGTTGTTTTGTATCAATGTGAATTTATTTTTGGCTAAAGTTAAACATCCTATAAAAAGCAAAGCAGAAGTATCAATTTATACCAAAAATTTGAATATAAAGACATTCTGAGTATCTTTGTTGTTATCTTACAAAAGTCATATGAAATTATTGGACAATAAACATTCCCCAATTCCTTAATATTTCCAAGGCAAAGAATGGGCTTGATTCTTGAAAAAAAAAAGTTGTCAGAGTAATGAACAGACACTCAGTTTCTTGTAAAGCTTGTTCAAAATAAAGTTGTGCCAAATTCATAAGATAAAACTAAAACATAGCAAACATGCTGGAAGCATCACAGAGTTTATTGGTACAATTTCAAACAAATGAAGGGCTTACCATAGACGATAATGTATTATTAGGAATAATATATTTATTATACAAACACACCTCTTACAAGAAAATGTTAGTATTAATATAGTGATCTGATAAATGTAAACCAGAATAGAAGTAGATGTGTACTTCCAGGATGAATTACTAACGTGGAGGGAAAACAGGAATTGTCTCTTTTTACATAGAAGATAGAAATGTGAATGATTATTTTATATCTCACTTTGACTTACTTTTGGTCATCATATGAAAGAAAATCATGGAAATTCCACACATTAAAACAATCTGACATATAGACAACTTTCCTGACCAGCAGACATGGTTGAAGCTCTTAAACACCAGTCTCAGTTTGTCCCCCTTGAAAAGAAGTAAAACTGGAGACATGATGGCCATGAGGACCAGCCTCATGAGAAAACCCTGAGGCCATGTAGATGTCCAGGTGGTGCTGTTGCTGAGGGCTATGTCTGCGTCCATGGTTCTAATGTAGCCAGAGTCAGTGGGACCCTGTTACCACTGAAAGCTATAAGGATGTCCATGGTCTGTACAGTAGCCTAAAGCCATGTTGATGTCCAAGGCCATGCTGAGCTGGCTCTGCCACTCACACTCTAAGGGAAGAAATCACCTAAGGTATGGGAAACTCGGAGAGATGGCCCTGACCCTCAACTGTCCAGCCAGAGATGTACCTTCAGTGGCAAAGACACAGGAGAGCTGGCAGGCCTACCAACTCAGCAACCACTGAGGCCCAGGTTCAGGACATTGAGTTGGCTTACCCCAACATCTTTCTCATCTATGAGCTGTTGGAGCATTTGAAAGGGTCCAGTCTTACTGATTCATAGCCATAGAATCCTCATGACTGGGGACAACAAGAGTCCACATGAAGGTGTCAATGAGGGTCCAGTATTGATGGTACAGTAGAAGCCAGAGATCATGAGCTACACTGACGATTCACTGAAATGAACATCTCCAATTAACTTCATTTTAGCACAAAGTATGCTGTATGACACGCCACAACTTCCAATGCCTCTATGAGGCATGGATATGTGATGGAGAGGCTAGTAACACAGAAGAGAGAGTTGGTCCATGTACAGAGGCTGCTGGTTGTAGAAGAGCAGTTTGCTGTTCAGAGAAGTTGAGGAGATGGTTTTGATTTTTTCTTTTCTAAATTTTATTTTTAATTTTTTTATTTTCTATGTTGGCAAGGGAGATTATAAGGTTGGAAGGCAGAGTAGAGGGACTGGGAAATCAGTGGGATTGGGTACATGATATGATATTACCAAAGATTCAATTAAAAATCTATGTTAAAAATTTGACATATTATGAGAACAAAACATGATTTGTATGTAATTTTATTTAATGGTGAAATGATTAACATTTACACATAAAGTTGCATAAACTCTGAACCACATATACATAAGAACATAAACAGAACTGGCAGAAACACTGCCTCACATTGCTGGTGACATGGAATATATGAAGTGCTACTGGCTACCTCTGTCCTCCTTTTCATCCAATATTGAAATCCTGGTTCAGAATTACAGAAGGACACTGGATGCTTTTAAATATCAAAAAGTAAATATTAATTTTTCTGACGTCTTGTTGCTAGGAAGAAGAGGAGGTGGTCCATGTCTGGAACTATCAGCAAAATGTGAGTACGGATGTGAGTAACATCTCCATCCTTATGTATCTTCCTTGTCTTCAGATTTCAATGTTGTATAATTCCTAGATAAACAAAGTGGATTTTGATCAATGCAGAGTTGTGCTTTGGAAATGGGTGGACAGGAACATACGTTTCAACACACACATGAGTCTCAAAATCTATTTTCAGAGAAAAGGCACACTTCAGAAATTGTCATCTGAAGTTCAGTAGAGGTTCTTTTGCCTAATTGTTTGTGAGCTGAGAACCTGTAGTTTCTGTGAAGTATCACTCTTTGATGTTTGTGAGGAAAGTGGCTTAAAGTGTTGGAAAGCATGAAGCAACAGATATCATGTCCTACGAAGACCTGTGTTCATACAATGGAGTCCATATTTTGTGAAAAACAAGTAGAAATAAGGAGTCTGAAGTCTGAAGATTTTGAAAATGACAGGTAACTAATTAAACTCGTCTCAGGATGAAGATTCAGCTTTAGAAGACAGGAGAGCATATTGAAACTATGAGTTAGATTAAAGCACTAGGTGAAAGGAGGGATCAACCTGAAGTTCTCAGGACAACATTCTTTTAAAGTAACAATTGGTGAGCTGAAAAAGCATCTGGTCATTGTGAAGTAACTAAGAAATCTGTTTCTTTTAGTGGGAGAGGTCAGAAGAAACTGAAGCATGAGAGGGATATGTAAAATATTGTCTACTTAACCTAGAGGGATTCCAACAGAGATTAAAACATATGTTTTAAGACAGTTTGGGTGGAGTGGACATAGTGGTGGCCGCCTCTAAAAAGAAGATTTACCACACTTATGGCATGGGTTCTGCGCTCAGTATTTCAGAGGCCTCCAGGCAGATTACAGACTGTGAAGAAAGGTGCAGAATCTCTCATTGGTTCAGAATGGATACGTCACAAATTTACCAGATCAAGAATTCCAGATAAAGTGTTTCAGCCTAGACCTGAAGATCATGAAAAATATGGTGGGGACCCCCAGAACCCTCATAAACTGCACATTGTTACAAGAATAAAAAGTACCAAGAGGCGTCCATACTGGGAAAAGATACGATCAAGATGCTCGGCCTACAGAAGGCACACAGCCCTCAGATTCACAAGAACATCCTGTCGGTGAATGCAAAGCTGAAAGTGGTAAAACACTTGATACGCATCCCGCCCCTGAAGCTGCCACAGGGACTTAAGAGACCATGTCCAGCACGTGCCTCAAGAGCACTGGGGAGTTGGTCGTGCAGTGGCATCTGAAGCCTGTGGAGCAGGAAGCAAAGTCCTGATGCCACACAGCTTCAGCTTACAGAAGCACTAACTGAGGAAACCATTCTTATTAAAGTGAATGTTAATCCAAAAAAAAAAAAAGACAGTTTGGTTAACTAATTGTCTCCATAATATTATATACAGGAGAGTGAGTTGGCCCCAGGGGCTTAAAAGTGGCAGAGCTGGTCCTACTTCTCACCAGCTGCAGCATTTGGGAGAGCAGCCCAGCATCTCACCCAAGCAGTATACTAGAGCTGGTCCTGAACCCATGGGCATGGGAGAGTCAGCCAAGATGACAGAACAGGAAAGCTGGCTCTGTCCCTCACCTCAGTGGAGGGACAGAAGAGATGGTAGGCTGACAAACTCAGCTTCCACCCAGAAGCAGATTTATAGTTCTGAGCTGGCTCAACCCAACACCCATGCCAGCTAAGCACATGAATTATTCCTACCTGCAGATCCAAAGTTTCAGGATCTCCATGACAGAGGGCTATGATCATATATCTGAGAAAAATCCTAGTGAGGACCCAGTATTGATAGTTTTGCAGAAACCAAAGGCCTTCGACCAGATTAATGACACATTGAAATAAACATTTCCAAGTAAAGCTGTTTGGGAAAAAGTATACATTGTGCAACACACCACAGTGGAAAGCTTCCAAGGCAAGACAAGTTGTTCTTATTATTTTTTCTCTTGTTTTGTCTTGAGAGGGATTTTGCAAAGTCAAAGCACATATAGGAAGGGTCATGGAGATGAGTGAGGATGGGGTACATGATGTGAAATTCACAGAGAATGAATAAATCCTTTTCTTAAAAGGAGAAAGAAAGACTCAGTGCCAGGTGTCTCATCACATGTTGCATGCCAGCATGTGTGCCGATTCATGAATGAAGAATCTTTGAAGCCTCCTGCCCAATCAAAATAATGACCAAATAACCTTCAACAAGGCTTGAGTTACATTCAAACATCGAAGGGTATAGAAAATAGCCAAGAAAAACAAAGGGAAAAGGCCATAATGCTAGTCACACTGATTCTTTGAACCAATTGAATAAGGGCCACGTTAGAATGGGTTCAATCTTCATATATTGAAATCTCCTAGACCAAGACAACAATACAACCATAGAAATAATTATGAGAAGACAGCAGAGATGGAAACTGTAATAAAGAATGTGAAATATATGCATTCTGAAACTTGAAAGTCATTAAGGGTTTCTTCAGTAAACCTACTAGTGGATAGATGCGATGTAAGGAAGCAGTGATTTTGTAGATGAGAGATTACATTACTCACACTGAAACAACAAGTGAGAAAAGAAAGAAAATAATACAATACACCATCTACGGGGCAGTGTCATACAAGTCCAAACACAGATGCAACTAGAGCCAGTAAGAAGAAAAGACAGGGAAAATGTCAATAAATTCAAAGATTTCTTTAAACAAGCCATAAGCAAGCAGGATGAACTTTAAGGAAGCAGGCTTTTGTTATATCAAATCCAAACTGCTAAAACACAGAAATAAAACTGTGAAACTAGAGGAAAAATACTATATAAATATGACCTAAGATTAGAATTATGAAAAGTTTCATATTTCAGGTAATATAAGCTAGCAGATAATCAAAGTACATGTTTAGAGTATAAAAGAAAAAATATTTTAAAATGAAATAAATAACTCTGCAAGTATGGTCAATCTGGAACTCTACAACCAGCAAGAATGTCCTTCATAATTAAGAAGAAACCTGTACTCTCAACTCTGTAGAGACAGACACAAAAGAGCAGATTTCAAGGCAGTCTTGGTTGATGGGGAATTTGGGGCAAACCTACATGAGCTCTATCTCAAAAATAAAAATATAGTCGAAGTTTTCAGTTAATATCTGACTTCCATGAATATGATATTGCAAGGCATATTCTAGTAATTGACTCTTCAGGCACTTTTCTACCTTTAATGTCAAAGTGACTAGGGATCATTGGTACAATGATTTCTGGGAATGCAGGAAGCTACCTCTTGAAGGACTTTGTCTGTTTTGATCCACTGCCTTTAAAATCATGTTCATTTCATCACATTAATACTTATTTTGATGAAATGGAACTAAGTGAAAGAATTTCTCCAACATCCCAGTACACTGAGCCTCAAAGAATATAGTTGCTCTGTTTTATTATAGATTTTTAAATTAAAACTTTACAGTAGCAACAGCTCCTTCATATAATTTTCTTGACTTAAAGAGATGTTGTAGATATCACAAGCTTCACATTTGTCAACAGTCAAGAAGGTCTATAATAAAATGTGGCAATCCAAAGTAGAAATAACAAGATCATGAGCCTCACTCTTGTTATGGAAGCAGAAGTAATTGTAGTTTGAGAAAAAATGGAGGTAGACTTACTATTGCTATTTAAAATAAAGCTATAGCTAAGATTCCAGTTAAAGTTTGATGTTGCAAATTTTTCCAAATGGTTAATGAATATTTTTCTTAAGTGTCCACTACAAATTTATGAAATCACTATATGTTTTTATGTATGTACAAAGTTACTGAGAAGATTTATAAAGAAAAAAATCCTTACTCACTTTCAATGTCATTTTGTAATAGTTTAACTACAAGGCAGTCAGACACTCAAGACTGAGTGCCAAGTGACTGGAAAGAGTTTCTTTTTGGCCTGGGAAAATAATTCATACATCAATGTTATCTTAAGCTATTCCTTTGAATGATGATATGTAGTCACCTGGGAACAAAGAAGTGAACCCTGGCAAACTAAGCTTCACATTTATTACTACATCGAGAGAGCTGAGCTGTGATTGCAAATTCTCTCCCCTCCATAAAATAAGTGCCCAAACTCTTCTGAAAGTGGCCTTAATGCAATAACCTGAAGTTTAAGGTGATTTTTAATGTCCTCCAAAGGCAGATCTATAGAAAATAGTGGTTCCATTAGGTACAAACACAAACATTTCATTTGATTTGCAAGTTTCAACTCTGTGCCAGAGTGAAGGGCTAGCAGCAGACCATGGCCATTCTATCTCTTCCTCTGTGTACTGTATAACAATATTGTTTGTAATAATAATAACACCTCTAACTGTTTTAGGAGAGTAGCCAAGTAGTCAAGTAGGAGTACTAACGTAGAAATTCAGTTGTTTTCGGATATGATATACACAGTGCCAACTCTAAGTGTTGTGTTCTCAGAATTTTGGCACTGTGTAAGTTTCACTTTGCATGTAAGCCCAGTTTCTGTTCCATGGTCTGTTTTGCGTTTCTAATAGAAGCTTTTTTTTCAAGGGCAGAGCTGTTGTACATATGCAAGAAAATTCTAGACATGTATTTGCTCAGGTAAACTTCTTGTGCCTTTAACCTACATGGACTTTATAAAATGGACCTTATTACATAAGAAAGTTAAGTAATTGGGTTGGCAGACACAGTATTTCATTCAATACTGGTCTGTCTTTGAACAACTACAAATCTTACATTTTAGATCACAGAAAAAAATAATCTAACTAGAAGGGTCTTGTGTAGGCAATTTGATGCAACCTAGAGTTGTTTAGGAAGAAGAAACCTCAGTTGGGGATATCTTACCAGCAGATTGGCCATGAGTGAGTCCATGGATAAGCTTGTTTAATATGTTTGATTAATGTGAATAGAGGATAGGTCTTTTCACTGTGAGTGGTGCCACCGCTGATAAGAAGTTCCCTTTTAGTATAATAACAAAGCAAGCCAAGCAAACCACTAGAAAAAACCCAATGACCAGACCTCCTCTGTGGCTTCTGCTTCAGTTTCTATCCAGAGTTCCTGCTCTGATTTCCCTATAGTAATGGCTATAAGCTGTAAGATGAAATAAAACCTTTCCTTCCCAAGTTGCTTTTGTCAGTGTTTTCTCACTGCAATGAAACTGAGATTATATGAGTAGATGCACTGGGTTTTAACGTTTAGGTTTGTAAATTTTAGGTAACATATTCAAAAGTAATTTTGGAAATTGAAAAATTAATGCCCAGATTTTATAATGGGGATGTCCATGCTCAATGTAGACTGAGACACCAAATGTAAAAGTTTGATAACAACTCTTCAAAATCAAATTCTAGTTCTCATATCTCAGGAATGCAAACCATGTGATTTTTTATTATTATTATTATCAGATATATGTTGAGCTTAGTCAGACCAGGCTCTAGGAGCTCTCAGTGGTACCCTAATTACCAGGGCAAAAAACAGAGATGGAGCCTCAGCATTTTCAGATGAAGTTTACCACATATCAAACTCTGAGCCAGTCGGTAAACTTAGACTTGCAGAAATGAATAGCTTACATTCCATTAATGTGGTTTGCACGCGGATAGATATGAAGGACTTCTAGGGACTTAAGAACCGACAAGGACATGGAAAGACATGGTTTCAGAAAGGAAATGAAGACTTATTTCCCAGAAAACAGCATAGCTACTAGACTGTAGAAACTACTGATGCTTGAAACTGACAATAAATAGGAAAACTCATAACGTATGTAGGTTTGTGTGTGTGTCTGTGTAAATATGTTTATATATCATATATATACATGCTTATTTATATATACATATATAATATTTGTATATATGATATTGTTTACAAGAAGATAATAGGGATTTAGTACAAAACTGAATGATATGAAAATAATAAGATAGTGATTGGGGATAAACCTGAGATTTTGATTTTCCATTCACAAGAAAATAGTTTTAAGCCTTAAAGTACTTCACCTATAAAATCTTATACTTTCTCTGCAGCATCCTTATAAGACTCCTGTGTTTCTCATTTGCCATGATATTAGAGGGAAACTGAGACTCATTCCTATTAAGCCATTTTCTCCCTTAGGCTACAAAAATGAATTGATATCTATGTAAGATTGGAATCCAGGACTACTAAATTTATTCTCATGCAACTTTTTATTATATTGCACCACTTTGCTATAGATATCAACAATAGTGTATGCCCTAGGGAAATGTCAGAAGGAGGGGAGTCAGTGACATGGTTTTTAGATGCATGGCAAGGCAGCAATAAGCAAGCAAGGCCTGTATGATGTTTTAGAATTCTGGTGCATGACGCTGCTATAAAATTCACGCTACTCTCTAGAGCAGACAAAAATTTAGTTATGAAGAAAATGATCAGAGGTTGAAAGCTGTTCAGGAGTTCTAATAGTCTCAATTTTGTTCACAAAATAACTTATATACCACCCATATTTTAGCAGTACCTCCTTCCCTTGATTTATAATCTCTTTTTTATGGGTTCAGAATGGAATCAATGGTCTGGAAGAGCACAAGAGGGTTATGCTTCCCAGAAGAGATGATGCTAGAAAAAAAATGTGCTGTCCTCGCACTTTTGGTGTTCTTCTCATTGGTCCACAGGTTGTTTTCCTTCTCAGCTGTGATCTGGAAATATACAACTGGAGGCTCCAATAAATGCTCCAATGTGTGACTGGCTAATTTTATTATTAGTTCTCCCTGAAATGAATCCATGCTATTCTGTAACAGAAGGACGACCCTACTTTTAATTTGTGCTGAAAGAAAGAAGAAACTTTGGATACTGGATCAGAGAAATGTGGGTTTGTGAATTGAGATATATATATATATATATATATATATATATATATATATATATATATATGACTTCATTGTACTTAATTTTTTTTAAGAATATTTCCTGAAAAAATTAATTATAATTATTAGCACTATTTTTCGACAGGTGCTGTAGTTAGCAATGTCTCTTTAATTATGAAATATAATTTTTTCTCCAATGACTGCTTTTCTAGTTCACTTTGTATATGTTAAGTGTCTTTTCAGAACTATTTGTTTGGGTTGGAAGTACTTCCAAAATCAGCCACAGAGTAAAAGTTGCCTCAATCTTGAGAACGTCTGATGAATTAATAAATGGTTATCTCAAGAAGTCATCTGGCCAGTCTTTTTTTTTTATATTTAAAACCTCTGCAATTATTAGTTTATTAGTATCATCCAGGACTCATGTTCAGTATTCCTCCTCAAATTACATTAACAAACGCAAATGTAAAGAACCCAAGTCAAAATTATATAACAGCAGTCCATCACAAAAGCGTGTAAAATGACAAGAACGCTATTTTAAAACACTGGCACTTTAAGAGAAAGATAACCTCAAAAAAACCCCACAAAATTGCCAAATTGTTCCCTAAACTAAGCAGATTAAACATGATTAATGAATGACTTTGGGTTTTATAAAGAAAAGCAAACGGATTGGACAACTGGTACTAATATGCAAAGTTTATCCTCTTTTCTTGTATCTGATTTATAAAGGGACAAACCACAATATAGGAAAATATACCCTTCATTTTAAATGTGGCATAACTTTAAAAGCTGGCTCAATTAATTAAATATACCTTTAAACAGTCAAGTTTCCTGAGCAATCTGTATTTAGATAGTAGGGCAAATGCATTATAGCCAGCATTCTCATGATAGCCTTCGCTGAGACTTAGGTCAATGAATAGTATGGCAGTCTTGTATTTTAAGTTCACGCTTTTGGGGATACATTCTCAGGTCTTTAGTAGGGGAAAACTGCAAAATATAACTGTCATTACACAGTAATGGCAGTTAAAGGAGAGTCCTCATGTAAGGATTAGAACACAGTTTTCTATTAGTCCTTCAAGGACAGACATTCAGATTGCTTGATTCTAATAATCCCATGGTGTGACAGAATTGATCACTCCTTGCTTTTCCATGTAGGTTATATAATCTCTTATTCAACTAATCACGTTTTTGGAGATTCTTTAACTATGGATGAATATTTTACCCCTACCACAATATGCAGGGTGTGTGGACAAAAGCTTTTTTCAAGCTAACTACATGAAAAGATACACACTGTAATAATCCATGTGACCCAAAATGGGCAAAAGCAAAAGACTAGCTTCCCCTTGAGAAGAAAACTTTCAGATCTATGAAAACGACAACAATACTAATAAAAAAAATTGTATTAACTTAGAAGCATTCAGAATGTCAACAAAACAGCCGCAATTTTTTTTTTTTTTTTTTTGCAATTACAGAGTGGTATTCAGTTAACAGAACAACAATTATCTTCTTGTAAGCTGCATCGGAGACAACTGAAGATGGAAAAAAAAACAAGAAAAAACCAAAAGAAAAAAGAAAAACAAAAACCAAACTACTGTCCCCATATATAACTAATTTGTGCTGTGCACCAAGAAGAACCTGCTTTAAATTTCCATGCCAATTTACAACCCCTAGACTGTACCAGGCAAGGTTAGTGGCTATTGAAAATACCACCAGGACAGGGCTCTCACAGCCATTGCAGTACATTGAGCTCCATAGAGACAGCGCTGGGGCAAGCGAGAGCCGGACTGGCACTGGGTGACTTTGTGCCTCACGAAGGAAAATCAACTAAACATGGGCAAAGGAGAGCCTAAGAAGCTGAGAGGCAAAATGTCTTCATATGCATTCTTTGTGCAAACCTGCCAGGAGGAGCACAAGAAGAAGCACCTAGATGCTTCTGTCAACTTCTCAGAGTTCTCCAAGAAGTGCTCAGAGAGGTGGAAGACTATGTCTGCTAAAGAAAAGGGGAAATTTGAAGATATGGCAAAGGCTGACAAGGCTCGTTATGAAAGAGAAATGAAAACCTACATCCCTCCCAAAGGGGAGACCAAAAAGAAGTTCAAGGACCCCAATGCACCCAAGAGGCCTCCTTCGACCTTCTTGTTCTGTTCTGAGTACCGCCAAAAAAATCAAAGGCGAGCATCCTGGCTTATCCATTGGTGATGTTGCAAAGAAGCTAGGAGAGATGTGGAACAACACTGCAGCGGATGACAAGCAGCCCTACGAGAAGAAGGCTGCTAAGCTGAAGGAGAAGTATGAGAACGATATTGCTGCCTACAGAGCTAAAGGAAAACCTGATGCAGAGAAAAAGGGGGTAGTCAAGGTTGAAAAGAGCTGGCCAGTCATTTATCTAATCATTATTAGGACTTACAAACCATGTTAGCCCTGAATTTGGAATTAGTTGCCATTTTTCCTTCTAGAGATCACTGTCCTGACTTCACTGTCTCTCTTCCTCAGTGCAGTTACTTATCATAATAAGGAAGCACAATGACTTTCTAGGTAAGAGAGTCCAGATGCTTGTCAAACTCTATGATGGAGTTGCCGTTGCTGTGAGGAACATAGGCATGGAAGGCAATCGTAAACATTGTTTTAAATGTGAATTACATTGGCTTTTTTCTTAGGGTAATTTAAACACATTCATGGTCAGAAGCTAACTTACCATTTGACTTTTGTCTTAAGTTCATGAATAATTTAAACAATTAATTATCATACATTAAACTCTTATGATGTGCTATGATTGTATTGGCAGTATGGAAATTTTGTATCTCACAGCAAATTCTAAGAGCAGTTACAAGCTCAACATTAATATTCTGATTTCACATACCAGTATCCAGTACTCCAACTTTTGATTCTGTGACTGAATCATGCTTAATTAAGCAAAGGTGAAACAGAGACCTCCTAAGAACTTCTTTTAGACAGCAATGTCTTAGAGATCGGAGGAGCCTACATGATGGCCAGTGTGGGGAATGACCTCTCTATTGATTGAAACTAACCCTGCCAAGCTTCAGAAATAACTAACACATACAGACAGAAGCAGCAATTGTATTATTCCAGCAAGATGAACAAAGTCACACTTGACCAAGAAAAGGAAAAACAGGATCCATAAATCAATGTGAGTTGTGAGTGCCTTCTTCCATCTTGTGAACATAAGTGCTTACAAATCTCAAGGTTTATGAAAGCGATCTTTGGTACTAACAATTAGTGTTGTAAAGTATATTCTCATGTTCCTGAGACCATACCTTTTTTGCTTCTTTCCACATCTTTGAAGTCATAGAACATTACAATTGCCATCTTTCCTGTCTAGAAATCCATACCTACCTGCTACAACATGGTTGGTAATTTAAGATTATGTACATTTCAATATGGAAACAGCTGTAGTTATTTGTTTATTCTCATAAATCCCCATCCCCACATTTATGACTGGTAGGTTAACCTGAATCAGTTATAAGGCAAAAGAACAGAATTAGATCTCAAGAGACTCAGTAGGAAGCCACAGCCTGGGAATGGAAGCAGAGCCACAGGTGAAGTATTCTGCAACTAAGTTGCTACTTTTGCTAGAAGATCAGCTTATGTATGCATAATGGCACTGCTACTTAAAATGAAAGGAATTAAATGGCCAATGAAGGAAAGGAAAATAAGGAAAGATAGAAACCAACTACAGAGAAACATCAGAAACATACAATTGCCTGTATCCCATCATTTAAAAGCTCAAATCATTTTTTTTTTTTGGCTGACATTGTCTTCTATAACATGGCGCAGTCCATCCTTGCAATTATTTATGATGTGAAAGCTCTCCTGTTTATAATGGTAATATTTAACAACCATTTTATTTGTAAGTAAACATTACTTTTAAAATTAAATAATACACTAACACTCCTATCTGGTATGATTAACTATACTCATATAAAGTAGTAGTCAATATGTATTTGTCATCTACAAAGAAAGGTAGTGTTTTAATGTTTATATATTATTTTTTAGACATTTATTTTTATTTCCTTTATGTATATGCATGTGGTTTGTGTATAAAATATGTAGGTTTCCTTGCAGGCCAAAGCTATTGGCTATTCCAGAGCAAGAGTTATACAAGTTTGGGAGATACCTCATCTAAATACTAGGCAGCAAATTTGGGTTTTCTGAATGAAGAGGATATTTTCTTAACCACTGATAACATCATTTTGTTCCTATCAATGCCGTTTTTAATATCTACTTTGAGTTTTGCTTACTGCTGCTCAATATAAGAAAGTGTGACATGGTTTATAATACATGCTATCGAATAAGATGATGACATAATATGAACATAATTTGGAAATTAAAGTAATATGTGTTAACATGTATCTATTAATAAGCATGTTGATTTATGTATTTGTATGCAAAATTAGTTGATGTACCCATAAAATAGTTGTCTCTACTAGTGTATGATCCATTGTCAAATTTAAAAATTGTTATTTAAAGCACAGTTAATTTCATTATCTTCCCCTCGCAAATTTGAATATCTTTTTTTTCTGTCAAGCAGTGTATGTTAGTAGGCAGACACCACATCATCCATATTTGGATAAACAGGTCACTGAATAATTGACTGTTAAGAATGAATATTTCTGGTAGATGGAGAGATGGCTCAGAGGTGAAGAAATATTAGTATTCTTTCAGTAGACCCATTTAATTCCTAGCACCCAATCTGTCAATCCTGCCCGAAGGGATGTAACACATTCTTCTAAACTTTATAGGCACTTGTCCTTGCAGGTATGTATGTACATGCAAGTCTGTGCACATTTTGCAAGTATATATGTACATACAAATGTGCATAGGCATGTACACACACACACATGAAAGAGTTACAAATAAAACAAAATATTGTAAATATGTAAATTCCTGATGGTTTACTGAGAATTACGGAAATAGCTGAGTCAGTCTTCCCGACTAAAAAATCAAGGTATAAGAATTTGTCAGGAACCACATTGAATGTTCAGAGATATGATGTTTGGACAGCCTCCTGCCCAAAGCATCTCTCAGGGGTCTTAATAGGGCAGGCACATGACAGCCATGAGAAGCACCATATAAAGGTTTTGAAATTCAATTTGTTAAAAATAGTCAAACTCAACTTCTTATTATGGTTCTGAAAAGGGAGAAATGACTAACTGAAATGAATAGAAAAATAAAACTGACTTTTGCTCAAGGAGCACAAACAAAGCAAGCATAGAAATGAATAAAAATCTGTGAAAGTGGGCTAGCCTGCAATATTTTCAATTTTAGTATAATATATTTCAATGTTTCTGTTATAATGATATGAGAATTGTGAAACTTGCTTGCCAAACATATCCAGAGAGGCAAAGTTGATAAAAGTGCACAACTACAAAGAACATCAGATTTGCAGACTATGAAATGCACTTGCAGTAGGAAAGCCTTGAGCATCACAAAATGCTCACAATAGACACTGATTACAAACTTCTTTTGTAATGTTAGTTTGTTTTTGAGTTTGTTTTTAAAAGAACACATGGTATATAGTATATCAAGAGAAAAAGAGTTTTGCTTTTTCATGTTTTTTTAACCATTTGTAAGGCTATATTTTAATTTATTTGTCTTCACTAACTAAACTATTAATTACAAAGATTTATAGGGCCATTCAGATGGGATTACACTCTTGAAATACAACTATTACAGTTATAAGAGCTTGAAAGGGGGGGTAGGACTCTGTATTTTGAAGCAAGTAAAATAATAAACACAGACATTGGTAAGCTCCATATAATATTCCTTAAGGAATTCAGTTTATCAGCTACATTAAACAAACAAGCAAACAAAAATCCTAGGTTCTTGGCATTCTCTGTTGAAACAAATGCAACAAATACCAATGACAGATGTTGTCAACATGAAAACATGTATGCTAGATTTCCCATCACTCAAATTTGTGCTTACATTGGACAGATGCTCAATAACCTATTTAGAGAATATTCTTATTGCTTATATACTTGCCATAGAAGGAATCCTCTCAATGAAGCAACCATGTCAAAACACATCTTAAGCAAATCACTGTAATCTATGGAAGTGTAAATATAGCGTCATGTTTCTTTAAGTATCCAGATCTTAAGAAAAAAAAAAAAAAAACAAGAAGAAGCAACATATATCTCTACTACAAATTTCTTTCTTTAACTTTTATTGAAAATAGATACACACTATAATCAAGAGACCTAAAGTAGGCAATTAGCAAGGAAGGTCCAAGGGAGGATGGTTGAATATTTCTTAGAAGGGAAACAAATTAGATATCAAAGGTCAGTGCAAGAAGGGAACTTGGTAAAAGTGGGATAGGGAGAAGAGTGAGACAAGAAGGGGGCGATTATATGTAGAGAAGAGAGATCAGCCATGGGGCCATTCTCTAGGATATACCAGAAACCTGGAATGATGAGGAGTCCCCAGAGGGCCTATGGAGGCAACACTAGCTGAGACTCTTAGCAGTGAGTTGTATGGATGCTTAACCATCCAATTCCTTTAGTCAGGTAGGGCTCCCAGTGTAGGAATAAGTGCAATTCACCTGCGATACCTTCAGTCTGAAATGTGTCCTGCCTACAAGATGTGTAGCCACAAAGATAGGGCAGAATCTGAGGGAATGTTCAACCAATGACTGCACCCATTTGAGACCAATCTCATAGGCAAGAACCACTCCCTGACACTATTAATGATACTCTGTTATGCTTGAAGACAAAAATCTAGCATAACCTCATTTGAAAGGTTCCATCCAGCCCCAACAGAAAGAAATGCAAAAACTTATGCCCAAACACTAGATGGAGATAGGAAAATCGTAAGGAAGAGTTGGGAGAATGATTGAGGGATCAGAAGATGATAAGGACTCTACAGGAAGACCAACATAGTCAACCAACTTGGACCGTTGGGAATTCCCAGAGACTGGATCACCAATGAGAGAGCTAGCATGGGCTGGACCTAGGCTCCTTGCACATAAGTAACAGATGAGCAGATTGGTCTTCATGAGGGTCCCAAACAACTGGAGCACAGGCTGTCCCTAAGCCTGTTGCCTGCCTGGCGGTGGATCTTGCATCCCTAAATGGACTGCTATACCTGGCCTCAGTAGGAGAGGATGCCCCTCATCCCACAGCAACTTGATTTGTAGGAATGGTGGTAGCGAGGAGATGTTAAATTAAAAGAGAAGGGGAAGATGGAATGGGAGGAGGATTTTCATGAGGGAGTACAAGAAGGAGAGGAAGGGCTGATATTGAGATTTAAAGTAGATAAATAAATAAATAAAAAGGAAAATAGATACTTCTCTCATACAATACATCACAATCATGGGCTCTCCGTCTTCCACTCCCCACACTACATTTTCCCTTTCCCTCACATCCACCCCAAACTTCTAATATAATGAAAATATTAAATCCGTGACTATATTTGGTTCATATCAAGTCATTTAACCTATTCTATCCATATTTACTTGTGTGAATACAGAAATCTATGCCCACAGTCATGACTCCAAAGACTTAGAAATTTCCTGAAAACATTTGATCTTGAATGATCTTGGTATGTTTGAAGTCAGCAAAGACAATTAGGAATTTAGAAAGGAGAACTTCTGATGGCTAGAAGTAAAAACAGTTGCTAATGGGAACTTGCCATAATTATGTTTGTTAATGTCTCAGGATATAATGATTACAAATTAGTAAGTGTTCTCCAATTACTTTGGCTAGCTGCAAGGTCATTTTTAACCTCCCAAATGCAAAAACCCAGACTCTTCAGTGGCAGTTATGATACACTTCAGTAGGATATCTTTATGTCAACTCTGTAGTGTTTCAACACTGATAACAAATATTCCTTACTGTAACTGTACAGACTGTACACCTTATTCACTGGTGGGGAACAGACACTTGGTGGGATCTTGGTTTCATTAGAAACAATGAAACTGTGCTCATTTCTTAATAGTTTACCACTTTTGATGCCATACTTTTTTGCACGTGGAAAAATAATTCATAGAAATAAAATCATTTATTCACTAACTTTGCCAACATATTCAAATATAGTGGTTTTGTACAAAAAAATACATCCTTGTATTTTAAACAAACTATGTCCTTAAATTTGCTCCATGTTATTAAGATTGTTGCGACAGTCAAGATCTAATCTGAGAGGATATTAAAGGATGAAGAGGGAGGGCTTTCTAAATCAGGTATGCTATAGAACTGAAAAGAAAATCCTTTGAAGAATAGGTCATTGGTTTTGATATTAGGGAATAAGGCATGACATGCACTTTGAAGAACTGTAGGCCAACCAAGCAGTTCACACATAGTGGTTTTCATTAAAAAGTTGCCATTTATCTTATCATGGTGAGTTTATCTTACCATGAGCTGTCATTGAAATGATAGGGAATAGCTGAGGCTGACTTCGGCACAGCAGATATCAAAAAAAGACAGATGGCGACTTCATAATGACAGGCACCATCCTCCAGGGCTCATTCTCATATCGAGACTTGGGAGCTCTGCCATCAATACCAACCTCTGGAACGGCACTGAGAGGAGGGATTAATAGAGCAATTTTATATTAGTAGAGGTTTCTGATAATCTTAGGGGCAAATCTGGTTTCCTTATAATGATTCTTACACTGAGAAAATAGACTGACAGTGAGACAAATTGGTATTTTAGTGTTTAAATCTAAGATCTTTAAATAATGCATACTTCTATAACATTTGTGAATTTTCTTCTTGAAGTTTCATAGTTAAAATCCGGGGATTTGTAGCCATTCCTTCTTCGGATAAGTCTGCTGTTCTGTTTCTTAATTTCCTGTATTGATTGGACAGTGAGAATCATTCTGACTTCTTGGGGATATTGAGGAAGGTGGGAAATCACAGTATCATTAGAGTTTGTTACTGTGTTGGTTCTAAAAGTGCTCTGCATTTGATTTTTTTAGTAATAATGCTCAAAATAGAGACTTCAGCTCTACTTGTGTTATCCAAACAAATGGAGACAAATTTTTTACATGTTCACTGTCACACCCTCCCCCCCAAAAAATCAAATCCTTTTAAGCAACGGGTCTGCATTCCACAGTCCATCATAACCTGCTGTGTCAGGAGACTACTTGAATATGTTTCTCTGTTTCTTTGCTGTACACTTTGGGCAGCTCATGACCAGTTTCTTTTGGTGTGGAAAGAACATGTGACTCATGCCCCTCATGAATTTGTCTTGATATATTTGAGTTTTTGCTCTGAAATTGGTATCGATTCCTTGACAGAAACTAGAAGACTATTATTTTTTCACAGACATTTCCAACAACTTACCTATCAAATGTGACCTAAAATTTTAATTAATTATTGATATTTTACCTAAAATACAATAATTTACAAAAATAAATTTGTAACAATATACCTATATATTCCTGTTCCTGGAACCCTTAAATTGAACTATATGATAGACAAAACAATAATCTCCAAATTTTGTCAAACCTGAATTTTCCCTAGACATTTATTTCAGTATGGTGAGGTTTCCAGGTTACCTCATGTGTTGAATTGGAAACATTATGATACAATTTAGATAAGAAATTGCTAACTATCAATACACTTATTTGAACACTATTTGGATCGCATTCCCTGATTGCAATAAATTGCATCAAACTGACGTAGTATAAAATAACAAGATGGCATTAAATAATATTCATACACTTAAAAACTCATCAAAATAAGGAACAAAATAGCAAATACTGTATGATAAATAGATATTTTCGTTCTTGGTTTTTGTTTTTCTTTTATGTTTTTGTTTTGGTTGTCTTGTTTTAATTTTGGTTTTTCATTGTTTATTTTTGGTTTTTGGTTTTTATTACATTAAAACTGAGTTCCATTGGAAATAGTTAAAACCCAAAGTCATTTACCATACCGGATGTAATCCGTTTCAATGATTTGCTTGGTGTCTTTTTTCCTTAATTTCTCCATTTGTCAGATGCTTAAAACACTGAAGAATGAAGTTAAGTAATTGTTCATTAGATACTAGGGGGTCTTTTTATCAATTTAAGTAGGTTTTCTTGATGTGGCTTCTTTTCCAAGAGCTGGGAGGTTTGCTGCATTTGCAGATGGGTCCTGGCGTCTGCAGCAATGGGCTCTTAAGCTCCAGGAAGCTATGTTGAGATTGCAGTGTTTTAATAGATCCGTGCACACCCAACCCATACTCAAGTCTAAGTACCTGCTGCTGATGAACACTTTGCTTCCTGCTGCTTTAAGTGGAATCGTTAAGAGAAATGCAAGTTTCAGCACATTGGCAGAGGATGGAAACTTCCATCTTCATCAGTTCATCTCTGCTAAGTGATTCACTAGTCCACACCCATACTCCTGATCATTAAAAGTGATTCAGATCATCCTATTGTTAAGAAGCGCTTAGATACTATGACATCTTTTTTTGTCCTTAGAAGTTGGGGTAAAAATGAGCAAAACCTGGAAATTTATAGTCCCCCTTTCTGTCTATCTTTGTATATATAAATGTATATGTAACATATATATGAGGATAATATATCCTATATATCATACATAGGATAATATAGGCAAGAAGAAAAGAGTATTTGACAAAAGTGGTTCAAATGTATGAAAGTTTTTTATTTAATTCTAAAATATTCCTTAGCTTATAATCTGAATTTACATGATAGCAGCCAGTTGTAAGCTTGGAGTTTCCATTATTGAAGTAAGAATATGAGATACCAGACTTACGCAGATGGCTAATGAGTAAGAAAGGGAATTCAGTGGTAAGTAAATAAAATTAAAACTGTTTAGAAACATTGATTCCTCGGTGTTGAGGTAATCTCTCAAGTACCTTTTTCATATAGTTATAGGAAGAGAGCAATATCCTTTCAAAGGATGTATCAAAATAAGCTGACATGTTACCTGTTCTTGAGTTCCTGCAGTATTTGAAATTAAAAATTTAAACAAATAAAAGCTACAAAGCTTGCATTTAGTCATGAACACAGTGACATACGACCCAATAAAATGTGAGCCCCTGTATCAAGTACAATTAAGTAGACAAGTAGAAAAGGATGTATGCGAATGTAACATGTGATGAGCTGTGCAAGAGAATATGATTATGTAGACTAAGGCCTCGGGGGGATTTTCAGAAGATGATATTTTTGAAGATAGAAGAAAGAAAATTCAGGTGAGAAAGTATAACGACAGAGTCTGAATCATCTTCAACCCAGTACGATGCTAGAGACACTTATATGTGAAGCTTCCTTCTTTGTCCAGCTCTTGAAGAAAGCCATCCTTTTGTGGCCCATGCAATCTTGATGAACATCTATTTTAGCTTTCTTTATTTCAATTGTATATTTATCAAATTGCACCCTCCACTTTCAATAGCCTCAGGGTACACGTACCAATAAAATTCCCATTGATTAAAGTATTAAAATACATGAAAAGCAACAATAGCCGGCGGCAATGATGATTAAACTCATAAGTATCAAACAAAACAAAACTGTGTTTAAAAAAATAAAAGAAAGAAACAGGCTTCTCTATATGCCTTGTAAATTTGGTTAGGCCAGCTTAGAATACTGGCACAATTAGCTAAATTATAAGTCTCAAACAAAAGTGGCTTTAAAATGTAGAAAAAACTTAAAAATTATTGTTTGACTTAATTTCTGCCAAGTTTCAGTATATTCTTCCCATCTCTCAGTGCTCTTTCTTTGGCTATCAAATGGAGATAGCTTTATATTCAGGACTAAACAGTACTGTGGTAATATGTCATGAGGAAGAATGCAATTAAGAAAATTAAAATAGCATAAAAATGGAATCAGCAAAAATATGGCCAGCTTCTAACTTCACTTGAAAATTTTATGATTGTATTCTGTATTCTTGATCCTATACATATAATAAAATCTGTATTTTTAGAGATATATACCGTGATTATAGATATTAAATGCTATGAGATTAGAGATACTTTATACATACTTGTTAATATTGTGGGCATTAGTAGTGGAAGTAAAATAATGCTCTTCTTTTGAATAATTTCTGAGCTTTACACAGTACATATCTGAAGCACTGAATAAAGCAGTTTACCTGCATTGAATCTATCTTGGATTAATTCCTCAAAAACTATAAACATATGCCTATGTAGCTGCTTGGCTTACTAGACTTGAATCATGATTCTTCACATTGACTTTATCTCCCTAACAATACACTAGATTTATTTCTTTTTGAGGATCCATCTTTAAATAAACTCTGGAAAATGTTTCCATCATAGTTGCCATAATCAATGCAAATATACAGAAGATATTGAAGTGCACACAATCCTAGCACCTTCCAATCTGTATATTCTGGATACCTTTTCAATTTTCTTGGAATGAGGGAACATCACTAACTTTTACTTTGGTGGACAAACATAAAGATTATCATATAATTTGCTAAAAATTAGAGACTGAACACTAATGATGACACCAGAAATCACTTCCCCAGATACCATGTACTTTTCAGAGGGATGATGTATGCTCCTTTATTGGAACTGATGAGATGCCTGTTGTGGCATAGGCAACAATAGAAATGTGCATGTACAGGAAGTTATAAGAACAGTTTATATGCCTTAGGACACCAATCTCATATTATCCCTATTAGTACTTGAATATTTTCTTAGAATATGTCCATAATTTTACAAACTTGCACAGATCTTTTAAAATATAGATTATATATGTTTGTATTTTTCTGAATTTTTTCAGAAAACCAATAGCTTTCTATCAATGTAAGTTCTTTATGTCAGATATGTATGTAGGTTTGACAACCAAAGGAGAGGGTTCAAACCTTTGTGACTTTTAAGCAATGCTTGCACATATGCAAAGAAGGCATTTTCAGTTAAGTAGTACTGGTGAATTTCACTGAATACACAATTGAATTTCTTCCTATGATAACCAAAAGTTAAATTTTATATGTTCATTAAAAGTTACTTTGATTATAATCTAAATATATCATTAAATATTTAGTTCAAGAGATGAATATTTATTCAATATTTTTAAGGAAATGTAATAGTCTAGAATGGGTACTATATAGTAGACAAAACCAAACAGCCAGTTTGGGTAAAAAACCCAACAAATAGGTAAATGTAAAACAAATAAGAAGATGTCAATTGTTAGGCATAAAAGTCAAGATTAGAAAATTAGTGGAAGGACTGTGAGGAGAGAGAAAGGAACTCAGTATGGGTAGAGTGGTCATGGAAGACATTTATAGACATGAGAGGAAGTAATGAGATACTTGTAAGAATACACTGTATCAGAAATGAAAGACACTCTGCTCACTACTCTTGGGGTCACATTGGGACATCTGAAATAGGAATAGAGCCAAGGATGCTGACAAGTGAGACCAGCTTACAGCCTCAGAATAAACATCTATGACCCATTGCATAGAGGAAATCCATCTCATCATTTATTTTTATGTTTCAAGTAGCCAATTGTATCACACAGCATAAGTATCCTTTTTAAATAACTTTCTCATGAGAAAACAGGTTTCTGACTTTATTTTTTCTTTTTAAAAGATTAGTGGCTTTGATTAAGTCACAGAGTTTACTTCTTGGTCCAAGACCTTACATATCTTTTGTTCAGAAGACCATACTACTACTCATAGGACTCCTGACAGTTCTAATAGTCTATCTCTTCAATGCTTTCCTTCTGTGACATGTTAACCCACAGACATAGGACATTTATTGTCGAATTTATTCTTGAAAGTAGAAGACATGTCAACTAGAATATAAATTAAGAACAATATAAGGATAGCATAGACCCTAATGCACTATTCTATATTTCCTAGAAACATATATTTGGATGGTTTACGTCTCATTTTAGAAACTATAACACAAAGGTTCTCCAGTGATAAAGCTTGAGGGTTTGGTTAGCACAGCTTGGGTAGGTACTTCAGGGGGAAAAAAACCAAGTTTACTATAGAGAAAATTACAAATTACCTACAGGTGACCACCAACAGTGCCACAACTCATGCTCTATACAGCAAATCTCTGCATCTAGATATCTAGAAACTGATAAATAGTGCACATAAAAGTGTCATTAGTGCTTCTACTATACTGATACCCTTGGAAGACAGATAATTAGCAAATAAGTACTCACAAGTAACTGATGGAAACAATTATATGTGTTTCCTCACTGAGTTCTAATTTGTCAAATAATAAACTATATACATATGCCTGTATCAACACCAGCCTTCAATATCAACCTTCTGCAAGCCCATGTATGTATATCACATAGACTAAACACATCTCTTTTTTTCTGCACCTAGTTTTGAATGGGAATAATTTTTCCTCCTTTACTACTCTCTCAGTCTAATTTGAGAGGTAGGTAGGTACCTGACTTTTAGTTTATAGAACACATGTGTGCACATTATAAAACGTATTTCATACGTTTTCATAAGAAGATGGTTTGTCTCCAAATCAATTTGAGTATTAGTGTATGCATGCCAGAATGTGTGATCCTGTAGGTGCTTTTGGAAACTCAGTAATGAATATAGTGTTTGTTCGGCAATAATCTCTTGTTCTTTTGTAAATCTGAAGGTTTGTTCCATTAGGCAGTTCTCTAAGAAAGGGGGAAAGGGTCTCTTCACGATGAAATATGCTGCACTGAACATTCCAAGAAACTCTGGAGAAGATTATATACTCCTGACAGCCCAAATGTGATAAGTATATCAAGATTTACTGTCCCTTTATTAGTTTCTCTTACAAGAGAACACCACAGCTGCCAAGTCTGAATCATTACCCTCATTTTTCCTGATATAATCAGTACGAATATGGTGACTGCTTGGATATTGCCTCCATGTGAGCTTTTCTAACTGAATAAGGTGAGATCAACCTTATTGTGTAGCTCACTGATTAGAGCTCTGATTAATGCTGCTGCTTTTATTTTCATTTTCCAGGCTGAGATAATGCATATGCTTCCAAGTTACAGGGCCTGGCACTTGTCTCTGCATCAGACCCTCTCTAATATGTTTGCAGCAAGTTTTGCAAACCCAGACCCTTCTTGCAAGGCTTAATTACTGCTAGAGTCTGGCTTTTCATCTCTCTTTTCTTTGCTACAATTTTATAGAGAAACAAAAATGCCCTGAAGATACGTAGTTTGTTTGTTTCATTATCTTGTACAATGTCCAGTCCAAAAGAACAACCAGGCCAGCATCTGCAAGGTGCAGACATTTTACATTTCCTGAGATACTTTTACGTAGAGAAAGTAGGAAAGCATTGGAATTCACTAGTCCCCAAAACTCACCTGAAATAATTCTTTTACTGCTATCTGAGAGGTGTTGCGATTAAAGTCTAAAGACAACTAAACTAGGTGCACGAAGGATGTCTCCATCCTTTTGTTCACATCTCTAAGGAAAATAAGACTGGACACTGTATATAAGTGAGGAAAAATACCCACCAACTCCAAACAATGGAAGAAGCATCAGGACAAGGCAGCTGTTTTATACTCAAAATGGTGATGTGGCCCTTTTAAGTAGACAATGCTCTCTCCCATAACCATACTCTTGTACACGTGGCTAGATATAAATCTGGGAAAAATAGGAAAATAGTTGAAAATGCGTACTGAAATCTCGACAAATGTGTACACAGAGGGTACAGATTCCATCCGAGTCTGCTAGGAGACTCTTTGCTACCCTAAGCCCATTTGACTGGCAGTGCACTTCATATATCTTGGAAAAAAAGTAAAAGAACAGTTGGAAGAAAAACACGCTTCCTGTATAATAAATATATAAAGCTGTGGTCTGAAGATGTATGTGCTACTTTTGTAGATAAAGTTTTACTGTAATGAAGACACACCCACTCCTTCCCATGTTGTCTTCATAGTATCGACTTCCTTGTCAAACAGTATCATAGCAAATGGAACAGAGCCTGTCTGTCCATCAGAACCCCAGAAAGTTACTGTCTGGTCATTTACAGGAAACTTTGACTATCTTTCTGGAGAGAAATTTAATGATCCAGTGATGTGCCTAACTTCAGCATATGTAGTGTTCAGGGTCCTCTTGAAAATTTTCTCTGCTCTTTTCTGTTCCTCCCTTCTTCCTACATCTGTACAGTTTATTCTGATATGTTAGCTACATTCTTAGGCAGACTTGCTTCCATATGTTTATGTGCACTTTTCACTAAGAACTTGATTCATACTGTCAGGTTAGCCTCACAGAGGGAGAAAGACTTATTTGAAATATGTGAAGTAGGAATCATGGAGACATCTGACTTTTCTGATTTGATGAGGCCACTGTGATCGTGATTTGAGAATTGTGTACTGCTCGGTTAGTGCCAAGAGCAAGACTAGGATAATAATTGCAAGTATGGACTTTGCAATTTATTGCTGCTTTTAAAGAACTTGATGATGAAGGGGAATTGGAGAAAATTTTTGTATAATCAATTCCTATGATACGAAACAGGAAAGGACGAGAAACAGAGATAAGAGGAAGATAATTAGAAGGAATGGAAAACATAAGGAGGGAAGGAAGAGAGGCAGGAATGAAAGGAATGGAGGCAGGGAAGAAATGAAGGCAGCTAATGTTTTGTGCTACTTATAGGTGTAATTTTCATGCTGTAAAATATAACTTCTGTACTTGAAATTTTTAAGTATTCCCTCTGTCGCTGACATTTGGAAGTGTCTAACAGGCTGATTTTTCTATGACTCTTTTGGAAGACAATACAAGGAGCAAGATGAATTGTGTGCGATAAAAATATATGTACACATTTTCTATTCATTAAAGGACTTTACTTCCTTTCTTGTAGATCTTACATATCTCTGAATATGTGTCGTTAATTGCCATTTTCTCTATTTTGGGTATGGGTCAAATGAAGATGAGAACACTAAGATATAATCTACAGAGTGATAACCAATTCCCTACAAGATTACAACTGCATAAAGTGAATTGACAATAGCAATGTTCCATGTAAATTCACCAGCATAGAGAAGGATACTTTCATGAACTGCTTCACTTTTGTGTGTTGAATTTTTCCTGCCATAGCTCTATTCCCCACTGTGGCAGCTAGAACAAGTGGGCCTTCTGAAGAACTGACTAGTCTTATAAACACATCGGGGAAAACTAATTCAGGGTACACTGTCCTCTGTTTCTTTGCCATTTGACAACCCAGCAATCCAATTATCTGGGGAACAGTAGCTGATAAACTCCACCAGAGTGGAGTGAAAACTTAGTCCCAGGATATGAACCCACCACCAGGCAAAATAACCTCTGAAGCTATGCCTGCTCAGGGGCATAATTTTGAAAAAAAATGAATTTATATTGTTCTTAAATTATTTTGATATATTTTGATAAAACAGGAAAAATAGACGAAGACAAAGTGTATCTATTACTTACTAAAATTATTGATGAACAATTAAAACAGTGTTTAGCATCCTAATAAGATTTCTGAAGAATATCTCAAACAGAGAAAAAAAGCCTAATGCAAAGAACTGACAGTAATATAAAAGACAAGGATATTACTGTAGAAATAAAAAATATCAATGAAAACTCAGTTACTAATGGAAGGAAAGTTAAAATACTACTAAAAATTGGAAACTGTGCAAGTAATTGCATGAGCATTCTGTGGTTGCATCACTAACATGAGAACCCCAGGTTGATGTTCTGGGATGCGTGTAAACAAGGAAGACAGTGTATTCTTAGTCAATGAAGACTAAGGAGAAGACAGTTGAATTTCTGGACCTTGCTGGCAAGAGAACCATACCTTTTTAACAATCTCAAGTATAATAGAGAAAACAATACATAAATTGATAATTAACAGATGATAAACATCTCTGTGCTTGTCAATGCATGTTGATTTACATATACATGAATTAATATGTTTTACACAATTTTTGATTATTTCAAATTTATATGGGAAAGGAGAAAGGAATAGAGAGAACATCTTTGTCTGTCATGAACAAGTTCCTTTCTTTAATAATCAGCTCTGAAAAAAATAAATTTAAAAAACTTCAATGAAAATAAGAAAATGATTTAATATAACAAATAGTAAAACCCAATGATAACATATTTTAAAATACACAGCTAAAGTTGTTATTTTTAAAAGAATCATATTATAAAATGTTGATGCCCTGGCTGAGTGAAATCTTCTAATGTACAGCCCTGGTTTGCAGTTTAAGAAAATATTCAAAATTGAAAATCCCAAAAGTGAATGAAATTTATAATCAGAGAAGAAAATATGAATTACAGAAAAATTTTAAATAGAAAAATCACAAGTGAAGTTCAGGAAAAGCAATTTTTGATACGGGGAAGGACAAGATAAAAATAAAAGTAAAAGGAGAAGAAAAACAAGAATGTTTGGCATGTAGAAAATCTTGGAATAGTTTTCAAAGTATAGAAACAGTTAAGAAAGACTGTACTTCAGCACAGTAATTCAATAAGAAGACAAGACCTAGAGTTAGGAAAAGTAAGACATTCTTCAAGAAAATATTATTCAAGATTATATTCTGGAACAAAATATTTCAAGATCTCATGACACTGAAAAGCTTCTGTATGTTAAAAGATACTATCAATAGGAAAAAACAACAAATTACAGATTAAAAAAAAAGATCTTCACTAGCTCTACATCTGACAGAGGGCTAATATACAAAATATATAAAAAACTCAAGAAGTTAGACTCCGACAAACCAAATAACAGAATTAAAAAATGGGGACCTGATCTAAACAGAGAATTCTCAACTGAAGAATTTCGAATGGCTAAGAAACTTAAAGAAATGTTCAACTCTTAAAGAAATGTCAACTCAGGATGACAAAGATATGGCAAAAGGGAGAAACTCCTCCATTGCTGGTGGGATTACAAGTTTGTAAAACTACTCTGAAAATAAATCTCGCAGGTTTTTAGAGAACTGGAAATAGTTGGATCAGAAGATTCAGATATACCACTCCTGGGCATATACCTAAAAGATACTCCACCATACCCCAAGAACATTTGCTCTACTATGTTCATAGTAGTTTTATTCATAATAGCCAGAAACCGGAAAGAACCGAGATGTCCCTCAACCAAGAATGGATAAAAATAATGTAGTTCATTAATATAATGGAATACTATTCAGCTGTTAAAAAACAAAGACACCATGAATCTGACTGAGACAGATGAGGATACTCACAGACAAGCATTGGACAGAGGTTGAGCAACCCTATGGGAGAGAATGGGGAAGCATTGAGTTAATTGAAAGGAGTAGCAACCAAAAGGAAGACCAACAACAGAGATGGCCTTGTCAGGAGAAGCTCCTGGTCCTGTGAAGGCTCGATTCCCCAGTGTAGGGGAATGCTAGGGATGGGAGGCATGAGTGGATGGGTGAGTTGGAGAGCACCCTCACAGAAGCAGGGGAGGAGGGATGAAATAGGGGTTTCCTGAGGGGAAACTGAGAAAGGGTATAAAATTGTAATGTAAATAAAGAAAACATTCAATAAAAAACAAAAACTGAAAAGATTGTAAGAGTAAGAATATTAGGATGTTTTCTGCAAAATAGTGTTGTATACATATTGTTCAACACAAGTTCTGATCAATTGCAATATCAATACATGTGCTAAGCAGGGGGGAGGAATTTCATGGGTTCCCATCTCTAGACAGAAACCGATAGGTAATTAATGTCTGTTGAAAGAGTGAGATAGTTTCTTCTAGCTATTACCCTGCTCTGTAGTTATTCAAATAAAAGTGTTGAGTCCTGAAAGAATATACAAACAAGAAAAATGAATTCACTAGATTTTATTTGCTTATTTGTGCACACATGTACATATAAATATATGTCTCTTAACAATCAAGAAAAAGAGATTATCAGAGAGTGAAAGATGACGTAGAAGGAGTTGGAGGGGAAGAAAAAGGAGAAAATTTATGTAATTATGATTAGTTAAAGTGTTTTTTTTAAAGTGAGCATTGAACAAAATAAAGATGTAATACAAAGGAAAATAGAGTACAGAAAGGAATTGCCTTTTTGAAAATGGATAGGTATGAGAGCAGAAGGAAAGTGATGTGGATTCACTCACACTTTGTGGATAAAACTCCAGGCTTTTCTCAGATGTTGGTAGTTAAGAGGAATAACCATGTTTAGTTTTGAGGCTTGAATGATGCCGTGTTTATTCACTAAAACAGGTATAGGATGCTTGGTTTGGGGATCAGTCCAGAGATGTATTTTTTACATATGTGATGGAATATCAAAAAATATTTAGGACATGGCCAATAGATAATATTCTTGGCCTTGTAGTAACTCACTGTAGAGAATGGGGTATATGTGTTGGCGTCCTCAACTTGTGTTTCTTAGCCATGGACAGGAAATTTACCTAAGAAGAATTTGTGGATTACAAAAAAGGCTTACTGTTGATGTGGGACATGGCAAGAAAGTAATTGTCTTGGTCCTTAATCCTAGTATTTATTCTAGTGTTACATGCATCTTTTTTTTTTTCTGAAGCAAACTCTACATGTTCCTGAGATGACAAACAACTCTGTAAAGTTTCCAGAGAGCGAGCCTTAAAAATGGGCTGCCTTAGTCCCTAATCAATAAGAAGCTGTTTTGAAGACAGCTGTTATTTTCTGGTGTGGAATGCATCTCAGTATTTCCAGCTGAGTGGTTCTGGAGGCTGTTTCATGATTGCATTTTATGTTTCTTATTGAAGAGCCCACAATTACTATGTCATCTTTCACAGCAAAGGATGCTCCTGTGACCCACTATTGGCACTGCATAGATGATGCTATAGAAGATTTTACATGGATTCTGTGGTATCTTGTCTCCTTTCTTAAAGAGCTAACCAAGTAATAACTCTTTGAATCCCTGTTTACATATTTATTTGCATCCAAGTCAAGATGTGAGTTGATTAAAATATATCTGTCAAGATTTGTTTTCTCCAATATCTAAGTGTATATATCAATATATATAATTTCTATTGTCATACTGATTTGAGGACATAGAAAATACAAATTATTAAATTTAGGGGTTTAACACATTTGATCTAATTTAGAAAATTGCTAGAATACTTGATTTATATTTTATGCCTTATCAAGAATCACTCTGAGTTGAGAAAGTATAGGACTTGTTCAATAGATATTGTGTCTTCGACATACATTTATAGGTATATGTGTGTATTTTGTCATCTGTCATGTGGTAACTTTGAACTAATGCAAGTATGGAGAACAAGAGGACAGTTTTCTAAAAATTGAGAATCTTTATTTGAACAATTTATTTCTTAACTTTTTTAATGATAAAGAAATAAATCTTCAGTTTTAGCTGTGATATTTTAGAAGTACCTCATAAAGGTTATTTTAAAAGCTCTTGAAATTATTTGTAGAAAATGAAGGCTTTTTTAAACTTTGAAATTTTGAAACTTTTCCACTGAAAAAGTGTTAAACACAGGGAACCTTGTGAAGATTAATATACTATAATTACCTTTTTATACATTAGCTTTCTATGATAAATGAGGACATGTTAAATGAGATTGTGATTTTTTGTTCCATGATTTGTGATATATTTAATGAAATGTGCAGTAACTTTATGTCCTATATTACTAGCTTTGCTTTTCAGCTTGTTAGTAAATGTGAAGTGCTATTCTAGTAAAATACTCCTGATCTGCTTGCCTCCTCATTATTTATAGGGAATTTTGACAAGGACTTATGACATTAAGATACATTTTCATTTTATGTTCCTTGGTACAAATTATAAATAAGTATCTAGAATGAATGCATTCATTGAGAGACCTGAATTCCTACAAGAAAACTAGAAACAATAAACAAATTCAGCAACAGGGCTGGATACATATACAGCTTGTACAGATCAGGAGCTTTTCTGTACACTATGAAGAAAAATACAGAGGAGATTATAGATATGGCCCCATTCACCATAGCCTCAAGGAAAGTAAAGTATCTAGGCATAAATCTAACTGAGGAAGTTGAGATCCTAACATTTCTTAACCTACACAAGATATCAATATTTTATCAAATTTATTGAAATGGGGAAATATTGAACGGTCTTAATTTAGTCAACATTAAAGTACACAGAACTAAAATTTGGAGTTGAAAAAAACATGGTTGCTTTTCTGCATCATCTTTTTTAATTTCTTTAATTTTAGAAAACAAAATCATCATTGGTGGATGTCTTAAATTTGTTTATCTTTAAATTATGTGTTAACTTCTTTCTGGGCCAAACATGCATATAATGCATATAATTTTTCATCTGAGATAATGTTCCAATCTGATATTTTCCAAAGATGCATGTATTTATTTATTTATTTATTTATTTATTTATTCTGGTTTGAACTCTTTTGTATTTATTTACTTATTCTCTTTACATCTTGTTCACTGTCCCCTCACAATAACACCTCCTACAATTCTTTTCTTTATAGGCCCTTACCTTCTATTCTGAGATGGAGGCCCCTGCCCATCCTCCCCTTGCACATCCTACCTCACTAAGACCAATCAAATCAGCCTAGTTAGGAGAAAATATCACATCTACATGAAACTGCTTTTGTGATATCACCCACTTCAGTTGTTTGGGACCCACATGAAGACCAAGCTGTACATATGCTACATATGTGCATAGGGACCTAGGTACAGCATGAGAATGTTCTTTGGTTGATGTTTCAGTCTGTGGGATCCCCAAGGGTCCAGGTCAGGTGAATCTGTTGGACTTTCTGTGGAGTTCCCATCTGTGGGCCTTGTGAAAGGCCCACAATCCTTTCCTTAACTCTTCCACATGAGTCCACAATCTCCGTCTACTGTTTGGCTGCAGGTCTCTTCATCCCTCTGAGTCAGCTGCTGGGTGGAGACAGAGGATAACTATGCTAGGCTCCTGTCTGAAACCATGACAGAGTATCATTAATAGTGATAAGGACTGGTGCTTGCTAATCCCTGATGAGTCTCAAGTTGGGTCAGTTATTGGGTGGCTATGCCCTCAGTCTCTACTCCATTGTCCATCCTTGCCTTTCTTGTAGACAGGATAAATATTCAGTGGAAAGTTTTGTGAGTAAGGTGAGGTCCATACTGCTCCACTTGGGTTCCTGCGGCCACTTCAGGTTATATATCTCCATTGTTGTGAGCCACAACTAAAGACACTCCCATTGATTCATGCGTGCCTCCCCTATGCCAGGTCTCTGTCACATCCAGGTGATGCCTCCACCTCTACACCCCTGTCAGTTGCAACCTAGACTATTATACCCAGAAAACCTCTTCATCACCTTAGATGAAGAAAGAAAGATATTTTGATAGAATCCAAATTCAAACAATATCTATCTGCAAATCCAGCCCTACAGAAAATACTAGAAGGAACAGTCCAACCCACGGAAGATAACAATATCCAAGAAAACACAGGAAATAAGTAACTCAAATCAGCAAAAACAAAGAGATCGAAATAACAAGGAATAACAATTACTGGTCAGCAATGGTCTCAATTCCCCAGTAAAAAGACATAGGCTACGGAATGGATTAAAATCATGATCCATTATTCTGCTGCATATCAGGAACAAACCTTGGCAATAAAGATAGACATACCTTGGAGTAAAGGGCTGGAAAAAAGTTTTCCAAGGAAACGGACCCAAGAAGTAAGGTGGAGTAGCCTTCCAATATCTAATAAAATAGACTTTCAACAAAAATTATTTCAAAGAGACAAGGAAGGACACTTAATATTAATCTAAGAAAAAATCTACCAAGATGAAATCTCAATTCTGAACATCTATGCCTCAAACACAGGGCAACTACATTTGTAATGGGAATTATGCTAATGCTTAAATTGCTCATTGAACAGGACACATTAATGCTGAGAGACGTCATACCCCTCTCTCCCTAAATGAAAGGTCACCAGACAAATTCTAAACAGAAAAATAATGAAACTAACAAACATTTTGAATCAAATGGACCTAACAGACATTTGTAGAATACCTCACCCAAACGCGAAAGAATATCCCTTCTTCTCAGCACCTCATGGATCCTTCACCATAATTGATCATATACTCAGTCACAAAGTAAGCCTGAACAAATACAAGAAAGCTGACATAACCTATTGTATCTCATCAAACCACCATGGATTAAAGCTGGACTTTAACAACATCAGAAACACCATAAACTCCACATGTTTTAACATTTAGAGTTTAGCTTAAATAATAACTTATTAGAAACTTTAAACAGAATCACACACCCCTAAATGAACCTCATTCCTCATTCAGTATCTTCTGTGTATATCAACTTCATATTTTTGTTAATAATTCATTTACTGATATATTTGTCCATTTTGGTCTCTCCTGGGTGTCAGAAAAACAACCTTAGTTTTGCCTGTTTATTTGCTTGCTTGTTTGTTTTTTCTTTTACTATTTTACTGTAATCTTAGAACATACAAAATAAACAAAAGTCTTTTCTTGAATATTTATCAATTTAGTAATGACTATTGTTCCTTTTATTTTTTAAGATTTATTTATTTTATTTGTGTGAGTACACTGCCCCTGTCTTCAGACACACCAGAAGAAGGCATCAGATTCCATTACAGGTCGTTATGAGCCACCATGTGGTTGCTCGGAATTGAACCCAGGACTTCTGGAAAAGCATTCAGTGCTGTTAATCACCGAGTCATCACTCTAGCCCTACTGTTCCTATTTTATTGAGCATGTTTAATTTGCTTCCTTCATGGAATCAAAGTAACAAGTAGATTTAACAGGTAAGTAAGTAGCTATAGCATCCTTTTAACTGGTTTCTCCACTCTTGGGAGACGGTATATATGGTCTGAGCAGAATTTGAGCACTGAGCACTGTGTAAATATTCAATGACTTAGGAGGTAGGTTTGTCCTCCCCTAAAGTACTAACAAAATAACACAGTACAAAAATTAATGTTAGTATACTCATAAAAATAATAACTCAGTATAAGCCACAGCAAGTGTTCCCATATATAAAATAGTCTTTTTTTGTTTGTTTGTTTTTTTCGAGACAGGGTTTCTCTGTGTAGCCCTGGCTGTCCTGGAACTCACTCTGTAGACCAGGCTGGCCTCAAACTCTCGAACTCAGAAATCCGCCTGTCTCTGCCTCCCAAGTGCTGGGATTAAAGGTGTGTGCCACCACCACCCAGCTAAAATAGTCTTATGCATGTGGTTTAAAGTGTAAGGTATCTGAAGATCGCACTCAGGGATACTACAAGATGCATGAAATTGCTAAAACGTGCTCTGATCCTGGGAGCATACAAGGCAAATATGAGATAAAGCCCACTAGAGCTGTTTTTCTGCCTTGTGGTGTTAATTAAATGTCAATACTCCGCTTTCATGAGGAGGTCAGAATTAAATTCATATTCTCCAAAGAGAAAGGCAGGATCAGAAAGTGGAAGTCACCTGTGTAAGCAGCCCCACTTTTTTTTTCAAAATTCCCAGGAGTGGCTATACATTTAAGTATTCCTTAACCATTATTTAAAGTTGTAATTTGTAAAATACACTGTGTACATTTTATTTCAAGTGGTAAATTTTCCAGTTTCTAAGAAGTTAACATTGATGCATTTAGGGTTAGGTATCCTATAGTGTTGTTTGGTGCAATGTTAAAATTAAATCTTTATCTTTCAGTGGAAAGAAGAGAATTTGCTTCAGAGAACGTATACATACTTATAAAATGAGATGAACTAAAAAAGAAACTTATAAAATAAGAACTTATAAAATAGATGAACTAAAAGAAACCCAACACAAAATCTCAATAGTATGCAACATTTAAGATGACTTAAACATGTAATTATATAAAGTCTTAGAGCTCTAGATCTGTGTCAGTACCTATCTATCCAAAGGTTACCCTGGAGGCATGAACAGTTTCAGGGATGCCTAGCAATTAACAGTATTGATACAGATGAAACTGGAAGTGTCTGTCAAGAATTCTCAGTGCTAAGATAAGCCTCCAAAAGATGGGGAAAGATTTTCCAGTTTCAAAAAGGGGAGATTTCTGGAAAGGAAGAGAAGTTTGTTGTGCAAGGAAATATCAAGATAGCCCTTCATCAGGAGAAATAAAGGAGATTGTGGTAGAAGTCATGTGAACCTTTTACACCTGATCTGTAAAATTCATCTTCTCAACATAGGAAGAATGATAACAAGCCATACCTAAGACATGGAACATGAAAGAAAACGAGTCCTCAGACAGTGTGACTAAAGAGGAAGCCCAGACTTATTCTCAAGTTAACATCTTTAGAACCTTTATACTGCAGGGACAAGGAGGAGACTTTGAAACACAGACAGTAGTCATCCAGAGTGGGTATAACTTCACTGAAAACATGGGAAAAACTCAGTATGGTTGTCAGAACAGTGCACTTGGGAGATGAGAAGAATAGAGTTCTGCATCTGTTGGCAAGGGCACTCAACTGGAGTCACAGGCCTGAATGTGCAACGATTATCTTAGTATAACTGACAGCCCCAGAATTCCATAGAGAGTCACAACTTTGTCTTATAGTGATGATTCTGAAAGAAGGAATAAGATTAAAAGAATGTATAAAAAAGGGCCTCAATAGCAAAGGAATTAAATGAAGTATAAAAACAAGGAGGGAAATGACATTACATGTGAAAATATGCATTTCAAATAAACACAAAACAGCAAAAATAGCATGAGTTAATATAAAGCAACAATATCCTATTTAAATCTCAGGGAACTATCAGAGATTAAAATTAACTATGCATTTTGAGCCTTATGGTAATGTGAAATATTGACAATAATACAAAAGCTGAAAGAAATTGTAGTCTACAGGTGTGAAGACTTTGTGTCCAGTGGCACGTAATCATGAGATAGAGCATGATAAATTAAAAATTTATATTATAATCTTAAATCACATGTAAATAGAGATTCCTTATCCATAAGTCTAACAAAGTAGATAAAACATAAAACTAAATAATAATTAAAAGATAGTTTCTGTATCAAGGTTGACCGTTCTTGTTTGCTGGGATAAAGGCATGTGTTATATTTTTATTTAGTGGGGATTTTTTATAGCTTTTTAATTTAAGATGATACAATTTATAAAAGTTATAGAAGATTTGAAGTTGGATAGTGAGAAGTTAAGCTTTGATTCATAGAGATTTTATTAATTAAGCATGTAAATTCTCTGGACAACAGCAAGAAAAAAAAATAATCAGGAAAAAACTTAGAGAGTCAGTAGGCCTGGAATGTGCTCAGAAAGCCACTTGTCCACATCTCGAGAACCTTCAGCAAAGGAAGCAAAGCACAAATGAACTCAAATCCAATTGGAACAGTGAAACTCAGTCTCCACAGAGAGGTATTTGAACATATTTTCTCACTAACTAGGAAAAAAATCCCCAACACATGGAAGCAAGTAAAACTACAGAGAAGAAAAATACTGATAATAAATGTGATCTGAAGAGGTCTGATCATAGAGTCTCAGCAAACACACACATACACACACACACACAAACACACACAATAGATTCACATGGAACAAGAAGTCACCATATCCTAAGAAATACATATAAAATATTTTCATACTAAAACATCTTCCACAGTAGAATAAACATACAATCAATATAAAAACCAGCTAGTCAATTCGCTACTTCTCAGACTATCTTTCTTACATATTCATAGCATATATATATATATATTCTATAGTAATAAATGTAGAAATATATTCATTGATATATGAAATGTAAGCTGTGTCACTTTTACTTTTGACTTTAAGGCAGTTTGGGGGTCCTGATGGGAAATAACTAGTTTCAATATCATGATATTTCTTTTGTGCCTTGTCTGGTGTTGTTATGTAATTACTCTGTAAAGTACTTGGCTGAAACAGTTACAGTCAACAACTGATCATATATGTGCCTAATATTTTTATTTCTTTTATTATTCCTTGATTTTAAAACATATTTACAGTATTTCAAATAAAATGCTTATCAGATATTTAGTATGAATTTTTATTTTAGTGTGAATTTTTATTACAGTGTTCCTTTTTCACAAATTAATAGTATCTTTAAGAAAATCAATCATTTTGTGAACCAATCAATTTGTTGCTACTTGTTTATGTATAAATTTACCATTCTCAACAACTAATATATTTTCCTAATATTATCATAATTTTTCATTTTACATGTGGCTTCTACATATATAATATCTATTCTTCTCCCTTTTAGCTGTTCTATGCTTGCTAAAATTGACTATTTGCAATGTTCTTTTTCTAAACTCTATATTTTCCACTGTTCTCAGTGCATCTGTATATTTCTTAGTACAGGTGACTTAATGTAGTTTTCTATTATTCATTAAAATGTATGTACTTATGACATTTTAACAACTTTCTTTTTTCAAGTAACTGAGGTTAATTGAGTTTCTTCCCCTTTATTTGGGTCTTCCTCTAGTGCTTCAGCAATGTTCCATTATTTTAAGTGTACAACTTTGTATATCTTACTAGGTTTATGACCACACATTACAAATTATGAAGGATGGATCTTTAACAAAAGATTCATTTTAATTATATTATGTATGTGGGTGTCTATGTGAGGGTGTACCATGTGTATACATTGTTTGCAGAGGCCACAGAAGTCATTTCATACTTTTCAGTTGGAGTTACAAGGCTTCATAACTACTCAGGGAACTGAACGCAAGTCTCCCAGAAAAGCAAAGAACACTGTTAACTGATGAGTCTTCATTCCAGCCCCATTGTAAATACTTGACATAAATTATAAATCCATTAAGAATGTTTTTACTTTTTTTGTTACCATTCTTTCTCTTGTTAAGTTTATTTGGAAACTATATATTTATTTTATGATTATTATGGTTTAGCTGATTGCTTCCCTGGCTGCTAAGAATAAATCTATAGATAGGGGCAGTCTCTATTTATGTTCCGGAATATTTTGAAAACATGTAAAAGTCTACATTCACAGACTTCTTGTAAAGTCATATCTCTGCACAAACTTTTAACCTTCCTTGCATATTGGTCACTTATGCCAAAAGAGTTTATTGTAGTAATTGTAATCATATGTTATTTTATGATATTTTTCATGACTGCAAATAACTGGGTTCTGTAAAATCATAGATATTAGGTTTAAATATCAGCAGTGCAATCCCTTTATTGACTTATTTTTTATTGGGTACTTTATTTATTTACATTTGAGATGTTATCCACTTTCCCCATTTCCCACACCCCATAAAACCCCAAACCTATCCCTCCTCCTCCTTTTTCCTTTTATACTATTTTAATTACTTGCAAGTATTAAAGTCAGTTCTAGGTTGAGAAACTAGCATTACAATAGATGAAAATAGTCAAGGAACAAGCAAGACAATAAACACAAATAGTCAAAGATCAAGCAAGGCAATAAACAAAGTTCTGTGATCACTCCCTTGATCACTGTTTCTAAGAGCTTATCAGAATGATCAAAATATTTGAGCCTTCTTCCCTGTTCTAATCCAAAGTCATTTTCATGCCTGAAGCCTACTTCTTTGTTCTAGTCTAAGATTTATATTGCTGCCTGAAATTATTTCTTTGTTCTAGTCTAAGATTTAGATTCTTGCCTGAAATTACTTTGTTTTAGCCTAATGTTAGATTCCTTCCTGAAGCTCATTTCCTTGTCCATGGGCAATGTCAGATTCCTGCCAAGCAGTCCCAAAAGCTCCCCACATTTCCCCCTTTTTTATTTTATAAACAAGACTGAGCCTGTCTTAGATCATTTTGACAAGAATGCCTTCCTTACCCATTGTGGAATATGTATTATCAAAAGCAATGTACTTCTGTCTTAGGTTGTTTAGGCAATGTGCAGAATCTTACTGGTCCTTGGCTTGCCAGCCTGTTAAATTAATAACTCTGTCTGGAGATCCATTTTCAGATTCAAGTCATATACTTTGGCTGCTAACATGTTGATGTTGTTAAAGACAAGCTTGCACATTTTGAGCAGGAATAAAATTATTCCCAGGACAAAAAGGGCTTGTGTGATCAAGCTATATATGCCATTCTTGATGCTTGACCAAAATGAACTACTGACCTAAGGCCATATATAATTTTACCATCAGTATCTGCAACATCAAAGCCCAGCACAGCAGCATTCTTTAAATTCATAATCTTACTATGCAAAGTTAAAACATCCAGAGAGGTGTTAGAATTATGCCAAATACCCTGCAAGTGTCTGTAAATGTTTTCCTAATTATAATGACTATCATTGAAAATTTTAGAAGTAACACAACTCCATTGGTATTTGGCATGACACTCGAGTTGGCTCTTTACTCTTAAGCTCTGAACCACCTTCCAATAATTTGAATAGGTTAAAGAGCATCAATCCAATGTTCCAAATGCCTGTCTAAATTCTCTTATATACTCAACACATTAGTAACATTTTTTTGCTAAATGATTAACAAAAGTAGTAGTCTTAACTTCTTGTGTCAAAGCAATTGCAGAAGCATTAGTGCTAGGAATTAATGTAATTAAAGCTGTTATACTAGCAATAATCAAAACCACTACCCTCTTGCTTCTGCTTAAAGCCTAACACTTCTTTCAGTACTTGCAAGCTTTTTTTCAGAAAACCAAGGTTCTGTAATACTTGGGGCAATAAGACAAAAGCTGGTTGAAGATCCTTGTAACAGACATGCCAGGTTTCAACACACTAACACAATTAGAAAGTGTAAAATCAATGCAACTTACAATAAATACTGTAGAAGAAACAAAAGTAATTTTAACTTGACAAGTAAAAGAGCCTTAACACATGCACTAACACTTGTTAGAAATCCACATGCTGTCCCAACTTTATCTCTTGCTAAGGTAACATCATAGAGAACTGCAGCTAACTTCCAAATATGTCTCTGGAAATGTCCAGATCCAGCCTTCCAAATCAAGACTGTTATTTCCAATAATGGATTGATTTCTAGACCAGTCCATGATTGAGTCTGAATAACTGGTCAAATTTATGAAAAATGCAAGAATCATTATAACTTCTCTTTTTGATTCTCTGTCTCACAAGGTCTAAAACCTTGAGGCAAGGCAAATTGTCCCATCTGGGATATAGGCCAGCAAAGGTGGGTCAGGAATACATGTCAAATACAGCTTCCCAGTCACCATTGTCAGGGCACTCAGCAAGCTCACAGGTCAGCATCATTCTTTGTTCTGGCATCAGCATGTCTCACCAATCACTCTGGCAGCCACCATGTACCTTCAACATCCTGCAGAAAAACAAACAAACAAATAAAACCAAACAAAAACACACAAACATGTCCTCTTCCCCATACTAGATACCTGACCGGGATCATGCCACATGCCTGTAAGTGGATCCTTCCTTTTCACATATGCGTAAGTATGCCTAGTCATAGAGTGCCATGGATACTCAGTAGAAAGTTCCTTGGCATCCAAATTTTTAAAAAAATTTAAAATAAAGAGAGCATGATTTAAATAAATTTGTGGTGTATGAGGATATACCTCCCCTCCTTTTACATGTGGCATGCACTCATTTATAAGAGGATATTAGCTCAAAGGCTCACAATACTTAAGATACAACTCACAGACCATATGAAGCTCAATGGGAAGGACAATGAAAGTGTGGGTGCTTCGGTCCTTCTTAGAAGGCATAACAAAATACTCACAGGAGCAAGTAAGGATACAAGTTGTGGAGCAGAGAATAGAGGAGGGACCATCCAGAGACTGCCCCACCTGGTGTTTCATCTCAAATGCAGATACTGTTACAGATGTCAGGAAGTGCATGCTGACAGGAGCCTGATATACCTGTCTCCTGATGTGACCCGCGTATAATCGTCTCGCCAGCAAGAACGCACGCTGACACCAGGATCCTTCTGCAGCAAATTTTTATTGTGATGAAAGGAGGAAGACCCCGAGCCCTGAAAAGGCACTGCTTATATACCCCTGGAGCGGCGTGTTCATATCTGATTGGCTGCTTGCTCAGGAACGCATATTACGCCCCGGGATGGGCCGTGACTTGGCGCGCTTTCACCACATGCGCAGTCCACTTGTACTTGCGGTAGCGCCGGATGCCAGCGCCATCTTGTAATGGCGAGTGCCGTCACCGCTCACCGCGGCTCTCTGCATCTCCCCCTTTTTGTTTTATTAAGATGGAACTGTCCTTGGCCTGTCTAGCATGGTACCAATCATGACTCAAACTCAAGCCCAATCAAGCAAATTCCATCTCGGGGGAATAAGTGATCAAGGACTGATAGTTTAAGACAGTCTCCCTTACCCTACCAGGTTTAATGGAAACAAGTCCTCTGGGTGCAAGGGCTAGGGGAAACAGAGAGAGATGCAAACACCCGTCCCTGTGCAATGGAGCTATCTCCCAGGGGTGCAAGGGCTGTTTGCCTCAAATTCAGGTACCACAGCTACACAGACAAGGACCAGCCAGGCCAAGACTCCTCACCGACCCAGTGCAATGGGCAAATCCCTTGGGGTGCAATGGCTGAGGAATCTGTCTACTGGCTATTTCTTTAACATGGATAACCAAATTTCAGAAGATGAACCTTATTCTAGGGCTGTAAGTGCTTGGGTAATAATGACCTTGTCACGTTTTTGTTGAGCTCTGAGTTTGCAGACCAACCATAGCATGAACACAAATCCGCAACATAGGGCTGTACCAAACAGGCCTACTCCCACCCACTCTTTAAAGAAAGAGAAAGCTGAAGAGATCCAGGAGGAGAGTCCCTCAGTCAGGGACAAATCCATGCGCGTTGAGTTGATGGCCACCACAGCCGCTCTCAATTTTTTGAGTGTCTCATCGAAGTTTTCTGACCAATTTCTTGCAAGATATTGAGACAATTTCCTGGACAGATTAGCTGCATTATGTCTGGCCGGTATGGGTTTTTGAAAGGCAGATAATATGGCCCATTGTTGTTCCCCCGATATACTAGGAACCTGTATCCCTTGGATCAGCACGAGTGCTGTCATCAGAGTTTGGAGGGTCCACCTGGGTGTCATCTTCTAATATCGCGAGTCGTTGTGTCAGTCTCTCTGGTAGCCAAAATGGGTTGTCTTCTTCCTGCGGAAAAACACAAACTTATTAAAATAGGATCCGGGCCTTTCCATTGTCCGGTCAAGACATCCTTCCATTTGACCATCTCTTTTGGCCTGTCAGGCTCTAAAGAGTGACGGTCAGCTTCCGTGTGGCCTTGACTGTCCAGATTTTAAAAATTAAGGGTAAAAAGTGCTATAGAAACGGTGACTCATGGGACTGAGGGTAGAGCCTCCTCGACTCCCCCTTTTTGTTTTATTAGATAAGACTTAAGAGTGTGATGACCCCGTTCTATAATGTCTTGTCCTTGGGGGTTATAAGGGAGACCCGTCAGATGGGTCACCTCAATTTGGCGACAAAATTGTCCAAACTTTTGAGAAGTGTAAGCTGGTCCATTATCAGTCTTGAGAATTTTAGGCTTCCCCCAGGCACTCCATGCCTCAAGGCAATGTTGGATAACATGGGCCACCTTTTCTCCGGCCAATGGAGAAGCAAATATAATTCCGGAACAAGTATCAATGGAAACATGTAAATATTGCAATTTGCCAAAGGATGGGATGTGAGTAACATACATTTGCCAAATCTGTAGTGGCCGAATTCCTCGTGGATTAATTCCTACATGAGGCACTGGTAAAAACTGACACCAATTCTGACATTGAGTAACTATATCTCTAGCTTCTTTTCTAGTTATATCAAACTGACGACGTAACATCTCTGCTGTCACATGAAATTTTTTATGAAAATCTTTGGCCAAATCCAATTTTGAGGATAGGGCGATAGCAACCAACTTTGTGGCTCGATCCACTAGGTCAGTCCCATGAGACATTGGACCTGGTAGACCTGAGTGAGCCCTAATATGTGTAATAAAAACAGGGAATCTCCTATTAACTAAAGCAAATTGAATCTTTTGAAAAACTTCCACAAGTCTACTAGATGGTCTAATTAGCCGAGCCACTTCTAAGACTTTAACTGCATTTACTACATAAAAGGAATCTGAAACAATATCTAAAGGGTCTGGAAATGTTTCAAGAACCTATAATACTACCAAGCATTCCACAACTTGAGGTGAGGTCTCATGATATTGTTTGGCCGTGACTTTATTATCAACTACATAGGCACCCACACCTGTTTTTGACCCATCTGTGTAAACAACCACTCCATCTGGGAACGGCTTCTGAGATATGATATGCGGAAATACAATAGCTTGAGTTAAGGCAAATTGTAGAATGGGATGTTTAGGATAGTGATTATCTATTTGACTATTAAAGGAGGTGACCAACACAGCCCAAACATCAGAGGTGGCAGTTAATATTTGAACCTGAAATGTAGTATATGGCACTATTAAAACCTTAGGTTCTCTTCCAAAATGGGTAATAGCTGCTTTTAACCCACGAAGGGCAAGCTGAGTGACTGCATCTGGATACCATTCAATAATCTTTGCAGGAGATGCATTAGGATGGATCCATAATAAGGGCCCGTCCTGCCATAACACAGCAGTTGGTAAATGTCTGGTTTTAAAGACACACAAATTAAAAGTTTTGGTCTCATCAATGCGTTTTAGCTGGGCCTCTTGTAAGGCATCCTCTACCATTCGCAGGGCACGGCTTGCAGCCGGTGTTAGTGTTCTTGGCGAGAAATATGAGAGTCTCTTTCCAAAATGTCAAACAAACATTTCAATTCAGAAGAGGGAATTTTCAAAAATGGTCTTAACCAATTTATATCAACTAATAACTTTTGAAAGTCATTTAAGGTATGTAAATGATCTCTGTGAATTTCTAATTTTTGAGGAACTATTTTCTCAGGGTAAATAACTGTCCCTAAAAAGGAACCAATTTCTGAAATTTGAACCTTCTCTGTGGCAATATGCAGACCCCGCTGTCCTAATGTAGCAATTAATAAAGGGTACGAGTTCTGCAAAATGGTCAATTCTTTATGGCAGATAAGAATATCATCCATAAAATGAATCAAGAGCAGGGAAGGAAAGTGTTTCCTAACGGGTTCAAGGGCCATTTGTACATACAGTTGACACATAGTAGGACTATTGGCCATGCCTTGAGGCAAAACTTTCCAATGATATCTCTTGTCTGGTTCAAGGTGATTAACAGCAGGTAAGGTGAATGCAAATCTTTGCCTATCTTGCGGGTGTAGGGGAATGGAGAAAAAACAATCCTTAACGTCTATAATTATTATCCTCCACTGCTTAGGTAAAGCAGACAGCAGAGGTAGGCCTCGTTGCACTGAGCCAAACAGCAGCATCTGCGCATTAATGGCCCTTAGATCATGGAGAAGTCTCCATTTTCCTGATTTCTTTTTTATAACAAAAATAGGGGTATTCCAAGGAGAAGTAGAAGGCTCTAAATGACCAAGCTGTGCTTGTTCCTCAATCAGCCTTGTAGCAGCTTCTAATTTCTCAGAGGATAGGGGCCATTGAGGAACTCACATGGCCTCCTCTGTAAGCCAGGGTATGGGCATAGAGCCCTCAATGGCAACTAGGGAAAACCCAGACCTTGTCTTCCTGTATTACTTTCTTGTGAAATTGAGTTTAACCTTCCTTGTTCTTTTCTGCCAAGGCCTTTTCCTTCCCTATATCCCATCCTTTTCATAATATCAATAGCTTGTTGAGAGTACTCATTAGTTAATGTCAGTCCCAAGTCTTGTAAAATGTCTCTTCCCCAGAGGTTAATGGGGAGAGGAAGCACATAAGGTATAAAGTTTCCTGTCTGACCCTTTGGTGTCTGCCAAGTCAAGGAGCGTGAACTGATTGCAGGGCTGGCCTCATATTCCAACCCTTGTAAGGAGTGGGATGATTGTGTAACAGGCCATGCCTTAGGCCACCAGTTGGAGGAAATAATACTTTTATCAGCTCCTGTGTCTAAAATCCCTGTAAAACTCTTCCCTTCTATTGTTAATTGTAAAGTGGGTCTAGTTTTGAGATCCACTACCAAATGAGCAAAGTCAGTTCCTGAAGAACCAAGCCCGTTGGCGCCTCTAGGCACCCTGGTGGATGGGAAACAATTATGCAAACTTGGAAGAATAACCAATTGAGCAATCCTATCTCCAGGGGAAATAGAAAATATGCCTTGTGGACAAGAACAGAGAACTTGAAGTTCCCCGGTATAGTCTTGGTCTATCACACCAGGATGAACCACAAGCCCCTTCAAGGTAAGAGAGGAGCGACCTAAAATAAGGCCGACACTTCCTTCAGGCAGGGGACCTTTAAAATCAACTGGGACAGGTTGTACACCCTCATGTGGCATTAGTAAGAATTGGGAGGTGGAACGGAGGTCCAATCCTGTGGAGCCTCATGTAGCTCTATAGCTAGAGGTGTCCCCCGGCTGCAGGCTTGTGTCGCATATTTTGAGACCCAGGGCCCTGATACCCGTTTTTTGGAGTGCCTTCATCTCTTCCTGCTGGGGAGGGATCATGTTGAATAATCTTTCCTTGAATGTCCCTAACCGAGCAACATTCATTGGCCCAATGATAGCCCTCCCTGCATTTATTGCATAGCCCAGGGGTTCTCTTTTGCATGGGAGTACGACATTCTTGTTTCAAATGACCCGGTTTGCCACAGTTATAGCATACTTTACGGCCGCCAGGACTTGAGTGGTTCTGGCTTTGCAAAATAGCTGCTGCAAGGCCAGCATTGGTCAGTGGGCCTCCAAGTCCCCAGCAGACCTTTATCCAATCTGTCAGTCCTTTGCTTCTTCTAGGGGTAATAACTGTCTTGCATTCTGGCGAGGCATTTTCATACACCAGTTGTTCTATCAGTGGTTTAACTCGCACTGGGTCTCCAAAAATTCTGCCTGCTCCTTCTGTCATTCTAGCCACAAAGTCTGAGAATGACTCCTGGGGGGCTTGCAATATTTTCGTTAAATTTCCCCCACCCTCCCCCTTCTTAGAGAGGGCTTTCCATGCTTTAATAGCAGCAGCGGAGATCTGGCCGTATGCTCCCCAATCATAGTTAGTCTGGTCGGCAACATACTCTCTTTGCCCTGTTAATAATTCAAAAGTCCACTGTCTCTGGTTGCCTTCCACATTAGCGTTGGCCCTTGCCTGTGCTTGAGAAGCATCATGACATAAAGCTTTCCATTCCATATACTGTCCCATATTAGGGAGAGCAGCTTTTAGTGTATTTTGCCAATCATTTGGGGTCATCGCCATAGTGGCGAGTTTCTCAAGCTACATGACTGTAAAATTAGCATCAACTCCATTTTTGTTAACCGATTCAGCAAGTTCTTTGATAGGGGCATACTCTACAGGTGTGTGGACACGGCCTCCCCCCCATGTCCTCAAATACCGGAAAGGGTTGTAACATCCTTCTTTTGTCTTCCTTTGAAAGGAAGGAGTCTGAACAGCACTTGTCCGCATAAGGCGGAAGTGCGCCAGGAACAATAGGTTGGGAAGGCACAACAGGCCGAGAGGCCATGCGGCTCCTATCTCCCATTTTCCTTTGCTTTCGATTTTGCAGCGGTGGCCGCTCATCTGGATGGTATCTTTCCTCCTCATAGCGGGCTGTCTCTTCGTCTATGTCCTCCCCCACAGAGGAAGTTAGCTCCTCCGACTCAGAGCCACCAAGCCCCGAGGCCTCCAGTTCTTTTATCGGATAAAGAGGTTTCTTTTCTGGGGCCTTTTCTCCTTTCCTATGTCCCTCTCCCAGGGCGTCTTTTCCCTTATCTTTTGCTTCCGCGGACTGTGAGTCTTTGGAAGGGTCTTTTTTCTTAGGCATGTCTTTTCGTTTTCCTTTGTGAGCTCCCAACCGTTTATCTCGCTCTGTTTCTGACATGCTGTCTTGCAACTCCTCTAGCACTCCCTGGCCCGCCGCTACAGTCGAGAGCATTTCCCATCCTGCAAAACCAGAAGGAAGAGAAAGAGCGCCGCTAGCACAATAGTGAGAGCTTGCAGAGTTCCTGCCAACTGGGGAGGGAGACGAGATAGATCAAGACCAAACATGTCTCTTAGAGCTTACCTTTGTCCTGCAGTTCTGAATCCGCGAGTGGAGGGTCTCCTAGGCGCTGGTGATGGTGAGTCTCCCAGGTTTCGGCACCAGCTGAGTCCCACGTATAATCATCTTGCCAGCAAGAACGCACGCGGACACCAGGATCCTGCAGCAAATTTTTGTTGTGATGAAAAGAGGAAGACCCCGGGCCCCGAAAAGGCACTGCTTATATACCCCTGGAGCGATGTGTTCATATCTGATTGGCTGCTTGCTCAGGAATGCATATTATGCCCCGGGATGGACTGTGACTTGGCGCGCTTTCACCACATGCACATGCGCAGTCCACTTGTACTTGCGGGAGCGCCGGATGCCAGCGCCATCTTGTAATGGTGAGTGCTGTCACCGCTCCCCACGGCTCTCTGCATCCTGAGAAGTCTGCCAGAGCCTGACATATAAAGAGGAAGATGCTGACAGCTAACGATTGAACTGATCACAGGGTCCTCATTGGAGGAGTTACAGAAAAGTCTGAAGGAGCTGAAGGGGCTGGCAGTTACATGGGGAAAGCAATAATACCAACCAACCAGAGCTCCCAGTGTCTAAACTGCCAGTCTAGGAACATACATCAAAGGACTCATGGCTCCAGCTATATACGTAGTTTAGGATGTCCATGTAAGGCATCAGTGGGAGAGGAGGGCCTTGGTTCCAGGAAGGCTGGATGCCCCAGTCAGGGGGAAATCGAGGGCAGGGAGGTGGGAATTGATGGATGGGTGGGGGTACACCCTCATAGAAGTAAGTGGAGGGGGGTATAGGATAAGAGGTTTCTGCGGGTGGGGGGATGGGGAAAGAGGATAACATTTGAAATGTAGATTAATAAATTATCCAATAATAATAATAATGATAATAGCAGATAATGGAACTGGCTATTGCAGTCGAGAATTTGAGACATTTTGTCAGCAATTTAATATTTTATGTTACTGGGATTCCTTGTAATCCTCAAGGACAAGGTATTGTGGAAGGGGTCCATGGAGCTTTATTTACTTACTTATTTATGTCCTTTGTCACACCTTACAGTTCACTTGGACTTGTGGTTGTTTAGTAAGAAACTGTAGTAAAAAAAATACATTCTTTTAAATGGATACACATACACACACACACACACACACACACAAACACACTCATATACACCTCTGTCTTTTACATTAACATAAGAGTATTAGTTTATCTAGCTCTTGCCTGACTGAGGAAGATATTCTGTGACCCTATATTCCTGTAGTAACAATGCTCCTGGAATGACGGTTTGTTGTAAAAGGGAGTGTCTATTCCTCAAGATTGAGTCTTTCATTGTCCTTTATCTTCAAAAAATTCTCTTTACATTCTACTATTTTTCTTCTCCCTCATTTTCAGTTACATATTACATTCTTTTTATCTTGAAAGTATGTCATCATGATACAAGTTGAGAACATGCCATTTCAGGTTATGCATTCATACAACTTCAGCACTAATTACTTAAGGCTGAAGCAAGGGTATATTGAGTTCAAAGCCAATTTTGGCTACTTAATAATATAGTTTCTATTCCCTGTATACAAAAGAAATTAGAGATGGCACAAGGTCTTTTTAATTTGTCTCTCCTCATTGGCAAAGGGGATTATTTTTCTGAGAAATTCACTGTTTACTGCTCTTGTTCCACAAGGCCTTTAATCTAGCAGACATGAGGACAGTGTCAAAGAATTTCTTCTTAGTCTTCTTTTTGTGATTTTTCTCTTGTATAAGGTCTACATTACAATGATCATTTGCTGAAACTCTTATTATATTGTTCATTCTAAAAGCATTTTATTACATTATGTAAAGATGCATAAAATGTAAAACGTAGCTGTCAACTAACCTATGTACCATCTAAAACAATTTCATTCTATTATTTTAATAGATCATCACAAATTAGTGCTTAAAATATTTTTCCTATTTGCAGATATGTAAAGTGAGAATTAAAAATGCTTTAATATAATGGGGCATAAAATTTCATATGAATAACAAAACACTCATAATAAGAATACAAGATGACTAAACAAATTAAGTATTTGTTTATCTACATGGATTTAGAATCTCCTGTGTACTCTGTGATAAGAATAAGTTCTTAGAAGGCTGGCAACTATTGTTAATGTAAGATAACCAGCCATGTGTTTTCACTTCTGTAAAGGTTTAGTTACTCCAACTACATACAATATGCTTGATCACTTGTATTTGAGAGGTACTTGTGAAGGCATATATGAATTTGATCAGATTTAAACTTCTTGAGCATGACATCTCTCAGACATTGACGGAAATCAGGTTGTATTTTTTTCCCTGGGTTGGACAAAGTTGGTAAGTATGTAAACTGTAGGTTTTGCCTTTATAAACACTAGACTAACATAATTTGGGGACCTTTTTTCTGCAAACCTCAAGTATCAACTTTTCCAGTGTATCATTTTGTCTGGTAGTTAAAAAAGCTTGCTTAAAATTTGGCAAAAAAAAAAAAAAAATCCCAGAATGTAAAGAGTAAAGTACAAATCTCACAAAAGTTTTTTTTTTTTGTTTTGTTTTTTTGTCATTTACCCCTAGTTCTTCTATTTTCAAGTCTGCCTACTTGTTAACACAGCTGGTGATTTCATCAAAAATAGATTATAGATTTTTTAGTGTTGTAGATGAATGTGTAGGGCTCATTAATGGTATACATAATTTCAAAAGGCATATATAACAACAGCAAATGTATGACAGTAAACACAGAATGTATGTTCATTACTGAAAAATAATATGTGTTTCATACATCAACAAGGTTGAATGCAGAGCTATGCTGTAGTGGAGTTTTTAAGAAAAACTAATTGTGTTAACAAAAGTCATTGTGTTGACTTAGAGCAAATGTAAGATGTTGAGTTGAACATCCAGAATGTACCAGAATGTGATGAGAAAATGTATTCCAACTTCACAAAAGAGAAAACTAACAATGCTGTGACATTTTCTTTACAAATGTATCAGTCATTAAAGCCACATCCTGTGTTGATATGTTCAGAATATCAATCCTCAGATTTAGTTTATTTGTTTCCAGTTAACATTTTATTGCTTGCAAAGACACACTTCACAAAACAGCAAAATAGTCACACTCATCAAAATCAGCAAATTCCTTACAATACACATATTGCCATCTCTTTTCTTACAACCAAATTATTGGTCAAAGGACAACACTCCAGAGCTGATCATGATAAATACTATCAAAACTATATAACGTGACTTGGGAAAACATGGAAGTGTTTCTAGACAAGGAAAAAAAAAGGCAAGGACAGTACACCATTATCAGGGCTGTATATTAATGGTCCAGATGATGACATGGTCGTTTTCCACTCCCAGGCGGTCCCCCAGAAATTAAAAGCTGGAATTTCATACTTTGTATGTCATGCATTTCTAGGATCTATAGGAAAATGAAAAGCTTATTGAGAAAACTGATGCTTTGATACTCAAACGACAGAAAGTTTTGGTTCACTCACTGGTTTGTACCCTTCAGTCTTCATTATATTCATTAGAAGCAATCAATAATTTATCATATCACTTGAAGTACAAATTTCAGTAACATAGGAAATGTTAAGTTTCATGATGGAGCAGATTTGCACTGATACATATTTTCCCTATATGTTCCAGATTTTCTGTAGTTGACAATGTCAAATATATGTAATGGTGACATGGACTTCAGCCTGAACTGGCTCTAAGTAAAGTGACCCATCACTCTCTCGAAGATGCACGATCTTTGTGAAGTCTGATGAAAACACCAGTCTTCTGTGCTTGTGGAAAATATCTAAATAATACATATCAGAGTCTTTGGAAATGATCTCACAAAATAAGCATTAAATAATGTTATTTAAAATTTGAAAATGATGACTTCTTTGTTATCATTTGCATGTCTTTCAATATTCTTCTCTGCTTATTTTTACATTATTGTATCAGTATTTGGGGAAGTGTTCTCAAAGCTAGAGGTCAAATTTTATATAAATGAATAAATGCAATAAATGTGTCAAATCTCTCTATCCTGCGATCTATCTTCAGCCTATAAGGTTTGATCAACTGCCATGCAGTCAGAATCAAGTACATAAGTTCCAAATAAAAGGGTGATAAACATTTTTAATATGAGGAACTGAGGGCCTTCCCCAGGCTGTTAATAGTGAATCACTGCTAGCCTAATGCAATAAGATTATATACAGAGAAGAGCTTGTAAAAAATGCTTTGACATACTAGAGCCACTAAAAATTATTAAGATTAATTGGAGTCATAGAATCTCAAAAAATCTGAGAAAAAAATGAAATAATTCAGTCCAAATATCAGATGCTATGACTTGAGTTACAAATTTTCAACACTCCTGCTGTTTTGACATTATGTGGCCCCAGCTACTCACCCTTTCTTTACAGTTCTATAAGAATCTGAAGCTTTAATACTGTACCCTCCTGAAGTTTCATTTGCAATCTAGACATCAGGCAGGATGGAATAGCTATGTGATTCTGTTCTCCTTAAAAACATATTATCCCCTAATGGTATCTCCTCACCTTCCCACCCATCCTAGGAAAGAATGGTCTGTGGCAGTTTAGAAATATGTGCTGTAAATTGGCAGGCACAAGCACTCTAAAAGACTATAAAATAAACATGAATCCCCTTTGAAAAAAATCTTTGTATTTTCATCACATCCCTTGTAAGCTAACACACTGCACTGTTTACAGTCTACCACTACAATATATTTTGAAACGATTACCTTCTTCTGAGTCGTTTGTATCATAATGTTCTCCATAGGTACCCATAAAATGAAAATGTAAGCCGTTTTTATTGGCCACACTACATCTTAATTGAAAATATTAAGGAGGATTGCTCTCATACTGATTTTTCCCTCTATTTAATTGGCTAATCATATGATATTTTTAATGGAATAATCGTGAAAGAAAATATGAATCTAATTTAAATTCAAACTAGATTTGGGATATTTAAGAGATTATCCCAGAGTAGCAGAGGGTGCATGAGGCAATAAACATCTGCTCAGTCCTGACCACTAGCCTTCATGTTTATGAGCTTGGGGGATATTTATTTTCAGGAGACATGATTCTCTACATTTGGGCTTCAGCTGTTTTACTGCTGTGATTTTAGTAAAAAAATTTAAATTTATCAGCAGATTTTTATCCATTTTTTAACCTCGTTTCTGAACTCCCACACAAATGCAATTCTAAAATATTGAAAATTATCTTAGGGAATCACTTCACTCTACTGTGATGAAAAAAAAATCAGTCATTAATTTACTGCTTGCTACAGAAAAGTGTAAACAGATGAGCCAAGCTAGTACCAACTAGGCATATTGTCGTGTCGGACCATGGCAACTATAGCGATAGAAATTTACTTATTTCATCTTTGCATTCATTGATGTGTTTTTGACTACCTCTCATTGTTGTGCTATAGTAGATCTACTTGAAGTTGAACAAAATAATGGTGGTCCCCACTACTGTAAAATATTTTTAACAGTGAACACCAATGGGCATAGGGTTATAAAGATTATTTCTCCTGTTTTAGATTTCTCAACTATACCAGCAACAACATGCAAGGGTCTACAGCAAGTTCACCATTTACATACTGTAGGTGATGATGTTGCAATAGTAACTAGATGTGGTATGTATGAAGCATCCTGTTAGGCACCACAGGGCATGTGGAAGATTTAGTGGTATAGGGATAATTATAGAAGGAATTCCAGAAATTTCATAAGCAAACTTGCTGCTCATTGCATGTGGTGGTTTGAATATGCTCGGACCTGGTACAGTTAGGAGATGTGGCCTTGTTGGAAGATGTATGTGACTGTGGTGTGGGGATTTGTAGTTTCATTTTATGCTACAACTTTATTCATTGTGGTGTAGAGCTTCCTCCTAGCTTCCTGAGGACGCCAGTCTTCTGAACAAGATGTAGAATAGAACTCTTAGCTCCTCAAGTGCCATGTCTGCCTGTATGTTGCCATGTTTCCAGCCATGTTGATAATGGACTGAATCTCAGAACCTGTAAACCAGTCCCAGTTAAAGCTTGTCCTTTATAAGAATTGCTTTGGTCACGGTGTATCTTCACAGATATGGAAACCCTAATTAAGACACCTCACATTCTTGAGTGTCACATTTGCTCACACTACTTCAATTATTCCAGCATCATTACCCTGGCATTCCCTGTGCTATCCCCCACTTTCTCCTAATATATTGTATGCATAGTGCTGGTCAATTATGTTTCAGACACAAATGTGGTCCATAGCTTCTTGTTTTTCTTTCCACTTATCCAGAGAAATCTCAGAAGAAACTCTGTGTCTTCAAAATCCCAAGTCACTCTTGTGAAACTATACTTTTAGTGATTCTTCTGGGTTCTATCATATGGACTGAATGAATAGTTTCTGAGGCTTAAGTGAAAGTTTTCACAACGTATTTAATGTCATGGCTTCTAGATCAACTTATGACATTGGTCTTCCTTTTGAGAGAGTTTCAGTAGCCACTTGCCCTTGGTTGTACATCTCATATCTGGGCTGCACTGATTACAACATATGTTTAATGCTCTAAGTCTGCTTCCTCTCCAAGGCTAGCTGCTACCAGTAAGTCACTGGCATGATCACTGTTTTGGACTTTGGAAGATGTCGTAATTCTATCAGTATAGGACACTGTTTTTACAGCCCAGGTCCTGATACTGAGTTTGAGATTCATGTTTAGCTTTTTAATACTTCCATGGAAAAGTATGGAATCTTAAAGGCATTGAGAGTCACTAGAAAGAATATGAGGTTACAAATTTTAAAATTCTACTTTATTAAGTAATATAGATTAAATTTTTGTCTTAGAGTTTTCACTAAAAATGGCTATGGATTTAATCAAACAAACTTATTTACTGTCAGCAGCGTAAATGATCATTATGGTTCATTGTAGTTCAAAGAAAATTTTCTTCCCAACATGAATGTCTCACCTAACAATAATTTGTTTTTATTCAGGACCAAGTACTCAATGATATTACAGCTCAGAAGACAGAAGGAACTTGTAGAGAGAATTTAGGAAAGAGATCAACATTAGGTTAACTGAACCATAAGGCTGAAATGTATAAGTAAATATGATCGGTAACCTCATAATACTGTTTCTGTTGCTGAATACCTAAAGTGTATTTTGAAAGGGGCAAAAATTAGTAAGTTTCTTTGTGTGGTCTCACATAAAGGTGTAGCTGTGCATTGCTTAAATTTGAAAATGCACCATGAGAAGTGGGTTGTTGTGTAACATGCCTAATATAAGCATCATATAATTTATTTATGCAAAATAAGAAGCCTTTGATACCAGAGGTTGAAGAATGTAATAGGCTCACAGTGGTGTGTGTGTATGTACAGTCCTATCTACAAGATATATTTGACCATTTCAGAGAGCAGTTGACAACTTAGATGTCCATCATGCACTTTCTGATATGGTTTGCTTCAGGAGTGAACTAAGCATGTTAATCTCAACATAACTGCTGAGATGTCATGCATAAATTAAAAAAAATAAGTTATCTGAACTTGAGGATCTTCTCCCTTAGTTTTGCTTTCTGTTTTCCATTGAATTCAAAGATTCCTGATTTAATGTTATATATGGTGGAGTGTTAGATATTTCTGTAAGTCATTGCTGGCATTTGATGCAAACTGAAAAGTAGGTAACTATTAACACATATGCCATAAGGCTGGGGATATTTTTTTCTGTTTCCTATTCTAGAATCTTTAAATATTATCTGAATATAATATGTACAATGCATATTTCCCAATATTAAGCATCAAAATAATAACCATAGCAGAGGAAGGCTTCTATTTATTTTATCTTGTGAGTTTAAATATATTATTTTGAGAACATTAAGAAGATAAAGTAATACATATCTGGCTGATGGGAGAAACAGAATTGATGGAATTAATATACATACATTACAAAAAATTAAATATATATTATATATGTTTTTGGTGTGGGTGGTGTGAATGGGGGTGATTTATGAGAGTCACACATAGGCTGTGATTTATCTACTCTGTTAATTACTATAATCTAATAGAAAGATCACAAACTCAGTAGTTACTTAGTTCATGAGGCTGGATGTCTTCAGTCTGCTTTTTATTCCTGAAGAAGTAGAATCCTAAAAGCGTGCGTCAGTAGCAGGGTAGGTGAACTGGCCAACAAGAATGAGGGAAAAATAGGAATAAAGCAAAGGACTTCTTTTTTCAAAGTCCTTATATATAGGCAGACAGCAAATGATATGGACCAGATTTAGGATGCATTTTCTTATCTCAATGATCCATTCCAGAATATCCACCACAGGAATGTACAGCTACTTAGATTTTAGCTGACTTCTAATTTTATCATGTTGACAACAAAGATTAATAACCACAGTATCTCTTAAAGCCTCCTGTGATGTCTTGTTAAAACCAGTCAAAATTTTATTAGTATACTGTAGTTATAGAGAAAAAAACAACGGTGATATTTTTAGCTGCATGTAATGCAATGTGATCATGTCTATGATGTCATGACCTTCATCATGTTGCTGTTCATGTCCTGTATTTCTTCCACCTTCTCTAATAGTCTTCATTGTTATTTCATCATTTTCATGGCACATTCTCCAACCTCCTTGAGACTACATATAATGCATGCAATATATGTTCATAGGAAAGCACAACTGCAAACAATTACAGAGCTCAATGGATAATAGGGAGTCCAACTGAATAGATGAATTTACATCTCAATACCTCCATCTATGGCTCGATGAAAATTAAGGGAGATGGGACAGGAAAGGTTGTAACAGCCTGAATACTAGGAAGTCTACTGTAAAATTTTATCTTCTAGAAAGAGCTACAAAATTACCCCAAAATGGTAATTCAATAGATAAGCTAATGTATAAGGGGACAAATTTCATGAGATTTGACCTATAGACAAAGAACTACAGCTGAGAAAGGGAGAATTAGCTTCTACTGGGGATTAGTCCTCCTATAAGTTGTTCATAAGAAATTGGTCAACCTCAACACAATATATATGTAAATAAGAGAAACAGACAACAGTAGGTTGTATTTACATATTTGTACATACACATTTTACATGTGTATGTAGTGATAGTAATAATAAAGTTGACTATCAATTTTAAGTGGGGAGACATGGAGCAGGTTGGAGGGAAGATAGCTGGGAGCAGCTAGATGGAGAAAACAGAAGGAGAAAGGTGAGGTAATTATATTTTAATGTGATATTTACATAAAAAGAAAGGGTCTGTCATTTTCACCATAGTGTAAATGTATACTTTGGAAAAAATTAATAACTTTTGTTCTTAAAATTGCCTTGAGCATTAGTACAGACAATGCACTTTTCCTTCTAGATTCAAGATATGGTAAAAGCAAACAAATCAGCTTCTTTATTCATAAATCAATTTTCTTCTCCAAGGCTTCCTACCTCCATCTGCTAACTTAAGTCTGGTCCTCGAATCCTCTAGCCTTCATACAATCTTATCTGGGCCTAGAATGTTTTCAGGCTCTGAGATTTATTGCCGGAAAAAGCTCATCATTTCTAGTTCTTTTTTTTTTTTGGTTTTGTTTTTTGTTTATTTTTTTTATTGGATGTTTTATTTACATTTCCTATGTTGTCCCCTTACCCCATCCCCCACCCACCCAGGAACCCTCAATCCCCTCACCCCTCCTCCTTCTTCTCTGTGGATGTAACCTCTATCTACCCCCCCACTCCCACCTCCCCACCCTCAAAATTCCAACCCCCTGGGGCATCCAGCCTTCATGCAGTCAAGGTTCTCTTCTTCCACCTATGCCCAGCAGGGCCCTCCACTCTTATATATTCAACTGAAGCGCTGGATCCCTCCCTAAGTGCTCCCAGGCTGGTGGTTTAGATCCTGGGAGCTGTGGTTGGTTGGTATTGTTGCTCTCCTCATGGTGCCACAAATCCTTTCAGCTCTCCTTCAGTCTTCACTCTAACTCCTCTATTGAGAACCCCATGATCAGTTCAATGGCTAGTTGTGAGCATCTGCCTCTGAGTATGTCAGACTCTTGAAGACCTCTGAGAAGATATCCATATCAGGCTCTTATCAGCATGCACTTCCTGACTTCCACATCAGCCTCTACCTTTGGTGACTGCACATGGGATAGATACTCAGGTGGAATGGTCTTGAAACGCCCCCTCCTCCTTCAGTTTCTGTCCCTCACTTTGTCTCCATATTTGCTTCCTTGAGTAATTTGTTGCTCCTTCTAAGAAGGACCGAATCACCCCCACTTGGTCTTCCTTCTTTATGGGCTTCATGTGGCCTGTGAGTTGCATCTTGGGCATTTCAAGGTTCTGGGCTAATATCCAATAATCAGTGAGTGAATACCATGTGTGTTCTTTTGTGATTGGCTTATCTCACTCAGGATGATAATTTCTAGTTCCATCCATTTACCTAGGAACCTCTCGAATTCATTGTTTTTAATAGCTGAGTAATACTCCATTGTGTAAATATACCACATTTTTTTGAATCCATTCCTCAGTTGAAGGACATCTGGGTTCTTTCCAGCTCCTGGCTATTATAAACAAGGCTGCTATGAACATAGTTGAGCATATGTCCTTGTTATATGTTCGAGCATCTTCTGGGTATATGCCTAGGAGTGGTATAGCTGGATCCTTTTTGAACTATGGACAACTGTTTCAACTCAGCTGTTCTGGCTCAAACTTCTTTCCAAACTGACTCATTCAATCTGGCTTCTCTCAGCTTCTTGCTGACTTGCTCAGCTTGGCCGAAAACTAACTTTAGCAATTTGCTCTAATCTTCTGGCTCTTTATTTTCTGTTTTCAACTGCTTCTTCTGACCTGTACTGAATTGCATGCAGTCACTAATGAACTCAACTCCACTGCACTGCACTCCCAACTCATGGGCTGAACTGCCCTAAACCGTACTGACTGAACTCAACTGACTATACTTCACTGAACTCACCTGTCTGAGCAGAACTGACTCCTGAGTGCTGGGATTAAAGGCATGGATTTACCTCTCCTGGGCTTAATCTTTTTTTTAAACCTGGAACATGCTCTGTTGATCAAAATGGCCTTGAAATCAGAGATCTACTTTCCCCTGTCTCCTGAGATTAAAGGTGTGTGAAATTAAATTTACTATGCAGGAAAATATAGGCACATATAGGTAATTGTTTCCAAACAATTGAGTGTTAAGAGATAGTATATTGATTTCAATTTATATACCTTCTGTCAATCACCCCAATAATATAGTGATAGTTTCCATAACTAACTATTGAAAGAAAATCTGATGGTCAATTATATGCCAAGGGACAAAAAAGTTGTTTTTCACCTGGGATGAAATTACAACACAGACAAAATTAATGAAAAAACATGTCACTGGAATTTATTACTGAGATATTTTGCTTCTCTTCATGTGATTTTCTCAGCTAGTATCTCTGCATAACTTCCTTTTAATGGTGGACATTGACTCCATGCTTCTTACACTCTCATATGCAAATGACTTGTCCTCTTATGAAGCTCATTATACTATTGAAACTTTACAGGAGATAAAGTGACATAGAAAATTTAGTGTCCCTCACTGCCATTATGACCACATTAATTAAGCAATATGACCCAGCACCGCAGCAGCTACATTGTGCTAATTCATATCTTGGGATGAATGTTCAACATGGGGCTTAGGAATGAGGCCACAGGACTCCCATTATCCCCATTGAGCCATGGGGCTTAATAGTAGACACCTGCTCCTCAACTCTGCCATTGCAGGTAACAAGGAGTTATGACTTATACAACTCTTTGTGACAACATAACTGGCAAAACCCTTTTCAATGTCTCTGACCTATACTCAATTATTCTCCCATAATGATTTTCATGTTAAAAATATAATTATAAACATGTTAATTTCAAATATATAATTACAAACTCAGAACCATTTAGGATGCTGTTTTCACAGAATCAAATAAAAACATGAATGAAACACAATATGAAGTAGAAGAATATGAAATTATATATATATATGAATATATTATCAATTTAAATTAGAATTCAAAATTCTAACCATGAGAAATCTATAGCAGGTACCCTAAGAATGAACACACACATTTCCGGACTAAGTAATGCTTGAATCCAGATGAAGAGAATTCTTAAATTTTCTAAAACATTAAAGAATCTAATGCATTTCAACTGATATTCTCGTCCTCAAGATGCTACTCTTTCATTAATGTTAATTCCCAAATAAGACCTAGACATACTTATGGCAATTTCTATGTTTATTCAACAATTTAAAAACTGTAGTCTCTCAATCCACATCAAAATTATTTGAAAATATTTTAGAATAGAATTTATGGTTCTAAGTATAGATAGCACAGTCAATGAAGAAGCTCAGAGAATTGAGTTTTCATTTAAAAAAAAACCCTCTGGATAACTTTTGAAATATACCAAATCTTAAGAAATCCAGATACCACTGAAATACTAGAAGAACTATGTTTGTTTCTACAGAGTTTCTGTATTTTATTTTGGTTGTAAATTATAAGGTTCCTGTTTCATTTAGAAAACAAATTAGGTCAAAATTTAGGATTCTTTATTTTTAATAGTGTTTATTCAAACTGGTTGGCCCTTTGTTCATAATATATTTATCAAAAACTAACTCTGATATATGGCCCCATTGAAAGAGGTAACATAACTGCCACTTCACCAGAGTTTAGCTATGCAATGCATTATTTCGACTAGATTCTATCTCATCCAGGGTTATTCTTCTCCGGTTCTCATTTTGTTCACCTTTTTATTTTCTAGTAGAGAAAATTCCTGTCTTAATTCTGAAGTGCAATTGCTAGCCATATGTATAGTTTTTAGACTCCTGCATCATATTCAACTCATTTGGCATCCTCGTAAAAAGATGGACAAATACACTTTTCTGACCAAGTTACACTAGCAGATTCATCAGCACTGGAATTCAAGTTGAAATACTACATTGTTGTATTTCTTGAGCACAATTCTCTTCCTGAAATATTTTCACACATTTCTACTGTTAAGATCACTTCCTCACACTTTATGGCATCTTTCAGATGCTAGTTGTGTGGTAGGAACCATGTTCGAAGTCTTTTCTCTGAGCACATTTTCTTTTCTTTATCTTCATATCTGACAATATTGCTCATCCCATTTGAGTACAAAAATTTGTCAGTAACTATTTCTGCATCTAGTCCTTGTCAATCACTACCACAGTTTTTAAGTTAGTTCTTTGTTATTAACTTAAGACACAAAAAATATAATAACATCTGTCTAATATTTTCCCCACTACCTGTGTAAAGTCAGCAAATTTGTGACTAAGGGAATCACAGAGATATTTTTTACTGGTCTGCATTCCAGTGCAGAGTACACTTTTCATCATATAGAATTTGTACAATTTAAAGAATTCTGTTAACATAGGCTTGCTTTAGTTGAAAGCTATGGTAAATATTATCCCCCAAAATTTCAACTAATGGATGACAGTTTTTAAAGTTCAGAAAATTGTTTTTGTTTCTTCTATTATGAACACATGAGTAACAATGATCCTTCATTTGACATTGAATAATTTAAACAATCATATACAGTATGCAATATTGTTGATAGTCAATTTTTGGAAGGCACCCTTGTCAATTGTATTATGGTCTCTGTTAGCAAAAGTTTACATTGAAACAGAGGAAATTAAATATTTATGCCAAGCATTGATATAAGAAAAAAGATTTGGAAATTAGTTTTATAGAAAAGTATTTGCTATAATTTAGGGCACAGTTTATAACTGAGTGGATCAAATGCTTTGGAAACATGATGTAGCAATGTTAGGAGAATGTAGCAGAGCCAGACACTTATTTGATGAACATGAACAAACTAAAAGAGGAGAGGGAAGCTTCAGTGATTTAATATTCTTAAAACATGTCCACAGTTAAGACTTTCACTCATCCTAAGTACTAAGTCCCAAGTGCAGCAATACTAAGTACCAATTATTAACACTTGGACCTCTGAAAATACGTAACACATTATGAATCATATGTCAATTAACATACAATAATATTGTACAATGGATTCAAGGAGAAAGTTATGGATAATAGATTAAGGACTAGTGTCTTGGTAGTGTGGTATTTGAGGTTACCAGATAATATGTAGGTGATCGTTTTCAGCAAAACCAAAGCCTAACAACCTCAGGTGACATAAGGAGGAAGATGGTTACAATATGATATTTTATGTCACACTGAATATTATGGTATAAATGTAATTTAATCCTTAGAAGAATAAGTCAACTTTCATATCTTCCATTTTTAAAATAAGCAGTAATCATAAAATTTAGAACTGAGCAGCAGGCTGGGGAGAAAGGTCAAACTAAAGGTTGAGAGATGCAACCAGGGAGGATGAGTGGTTAGAGGACCGATGCTTGACCACAGTTTCTCCTCCAGCTGATTGTCACATTTCTTTGTGAATGTGCTTAACAACATGGTACTCTGAGGTGATTTGTCCTATAATAATAAAGTGCTGATTTTCTGAAAATATCATTTTCATAAATACCATTTTTCTAGTCTCTTCAAGTCTTTCTTATTCTCTTCTGTGTATGAGTTCCCCAGGCTGAGCTTTACTGACTGTGATGGACAAAACCAGTAGATTCTAGCTTTTGTAGTACACAAATCATAAGCAATAAGCTACTTGGGAAGATTTTTAGCTTGAAATAGATAAATTTAGATAATGCAGATTAAATCTATATTTCAGGCAGTACTTACTAAAAACATGGAAGAAAATCATGAAATATATATTTGTTTCCAAATCCAGAAATATAATAACACTTGTAATAGTCAGAGTTTCATGGGCAACCCTAATGAAGCAAATTGAGGAAAGTCAGGGTGGAGGGTGTTCAACAGTTCTCCAGGCATAAAGCACTGCTAATGGCTGATCTATGTATTTGTACTTCATGTAGGCAGAAATAGACGCACGCCACGCTTTATGGATATTTAGGGTCGATGCAGAAGTGAGGTAAGGCATATTTGGTGATCTTTTAATCTAAGACATAAGTTGTTTCAGATATAATTTTCAAAGATAAACAATACCCATTGTGATATGTTTCATTGTCTATCAGTGACTATTCCACGGTGGCAGGACAGTTGTCATCATACCACATGATCACGTCTCTCATGGTTCATCATCAAATAGTTCATCTTGCCAGGAATATCACCTTGCCCTTGTTCCTCCATGCCTTCATTAAATTTAAACCCATCTGTTATCCTTATTTCTTAAATATTTTAGCTCCCAACTCTATTCTTCATTAAATTGTTATTCTATATCATTTAACGATAATACTCATGTAGATTGTATTTAATTTATTCTTTGATGTATTTTCTAAATGACTATAAAGTAATCCATAAAGAATTATATTCAATGATTTTGCACTGGATTTTAGTCAACATTTAATTGGATAATGGAATTATTAAATACAATTGTATGTTTGTAGTGTTCATAAAAGAAAGAAAGCTGTTAACTCAGAAAGTCAATAACATTTGTTACATTAGAAAGAAAGAATGTGGAGGCTTCTAGTTATCAGTTTAAAAAAATTATTTATCTTTGATATATTGAAAAGTAACCCCTTCATGTTTGTGGGATTTGTTTAATCTATTTTATCGATGTAATGAGCACAACATTCAGTTCAGGCAGTGAACAAAAGAGTTTAGCTTTAGATTGTGTTTCTGGGTGCATGTGGGTGTAGCCCTAGCTTCCATATGCAGATACTGCATGAGAACATGTGATTTTTACCTTTGCTGTGACCCCCTTAATCTCCACACACACACACAAAAATCAATGTTTGGTACTTCATTTTATGTTTCAATGTCACTAGGCTGCAGGAATCTCTTTAGAATATTTGTAAAAAAAAAAAGTAAAACAATGAAACTAGGTAGAACTTCAAGCAATCAAACAAAATATTTCTACCACTTTGCTCAAATGAAAAATGGATGTGTGTATGTGCATATATTTATGTGTATGTTGAGAAAATGTATGTATATAAAAACATATAAGTGTGCTAATACACATACAGCATGTATATGTATATATTCTGAAATCAATACTTTTTTATTTTGTTTAAATGTATACTTATGCATATATAAAAAGGTATGTGTATGTGTGTATATATACTTCACATATTATAAATAATTTGATTCTTATTCTCTTTATTCTCTTATTTGCTTTATATTTATGATAAAATGTTTTGAATTCTTCTAATATGTTTGCAATTATTAATTTCTATTGTTAGTATTTAAGCTACACAGCATCACAGAGTGAAAACCTGATGCAAATATGTTTTTTCTTTACTTTTTACTAAAAATAGAGGTGTTTTTCTCACATAGTATATTCTGAGGGAGATGAATCTCTTTAAACTGGAGTTAAGAAATATTTTGAACCATCATGTGTGTTCTCCAAACTGAACCTGAGCCCTCTGCAAGAACAACAAATTCTCTTAACCACTTAGACATTGCTATAGACTATTTTTTTTAATTTTAGAAATACGTGATTGTTTTTAGGGCCATGATATTATAGTACATGAAATAATAATATTAGTCTTTCTTTTTCTTAAAGAACAAAACATTGAGAGTTACCTTACAGACACTCAGATTGTCCATATTCATGATGTGGCAATGATGCTGGGAGTGCATATAAGGAGTGATCACTGATATTAACATTAAAATCAATAGACTGGGAATGATCCATGTCACTGTCAAGTGTAAAGGGACTACATCCTAATTGTTCAAGGCCTAGGTAGAATCATAGGGGAACATTTTCTCTCTCTGACTATCTTGATTTCAATTATAACTTAAACGGACCTGTCTCTAAATCTCAGGATTCTTAACTATGGATTGAGTTATTTATTACTTCTCCTGTGACAGATATAACAACTCCATAGAGTTTTCTGCTCCAATATTGTGTGAACCAACTCCTTTAGATAAGTTCTTCCTTTCATTAATACATAGATAAATTACTGTTTACCTGCAGCAAACCCTATACAGTTTTCAACTGAAACTGTAGTTGAATTCTACATAAGTGTAAAACCTGCTGTTTGCTTTTTGGAAATAATAGTTTGAGGAGCTCTCTTACACGTGAATATTTGTCTGAGAATTATGAAAGAAAGACCTAGAATAGCAAATGTTCATTACAAAATTACCTATTTTGAACAGGGGTTGAATTTCACACTTTTGAGCCCATATTACTTTCTTTAGCATTACGTTCTATCTCATGCAAAAAGTACGTGAAATTATGTGTAAGGAAAAAAGAATTATTATTGCTTTCAAGGCTTTGTCAATCTAGTTGGTTGGTACTGATAATAGACATTTCCTTATAGATATGACAAACCCATTGATAAAAATACATTGTAAAATTCTGCCAGTATTCTAGAAATTGAAATTGATCCTTTGGACAAAAATAATTAGTTGCTCATAGGTTGCACAATAACAAATGACTCATAGGGGTAGAATTGAACCCAGGTTCTCTTGGAATACAAAGGACTTCCAAGTCTCACCAGTCATTAGCGGAGATCCGAGAATCTCATTAGTCTTGTTCTTTAGATGGAGCTGAATTATATACATATACATATACATATACATATACATATACATATACATATACATATACATATACATATACATATACATATACATATATATATTTTAAATCAAACACAAGAAACTTTTACATAGGAAAGGTTTTGCCATCTGTTCTAGCTTAGAGCCATATAGATGCTCAAAGCCATTTAGGATCTTCTACAAAAGCATGTTTCTGTGCAAAAGATCTGTCCAATATAAATCTGTCAATATCCCATCAACGGTGGGGGTGGTGCGTGTGAAATCATATTTTCATTTGAAGAGGTAGTTGCAATTGTCTTTGTCTGGTAGAAGATGAAAAGTTATTTTTCTTCAGGAATATGGGGCCCAACAGACTACAGTAGATGGGCTCATACCGATGTACACATAAACAGCACTAAAGGGGCTCTCTGGTTCCTGAGAAAGACAGAAACAGGGGCAGAGATGGAAAACTTCATAGAGACAGAGACAGAAAAATTGAAGTCATTGAGTGATGGGGAAAGAATCGGGAGGGGGATAAAGTAGGGTGTCGATTTGATTCAAATGTATTACATGCACCTACAAATATTAAACAAATTATATTAAAGAAAGAAGAAGGTAGTATGGCTCTGTTTGATAGGCTGTACCTCCAAATCTGACAAGACCTGTGATAGTATAAGTCCTGGGCACAGGACAGCATGGTTCCCTGTGTATGAATAGAACCAGACCACAGTTCTCGATGTTCTATTATCACAGCTGACTCCTAAGAAAGCAGGCGTGTTTGTTGAAAACATACTATTTTCTATATTTAACTGCAAATGAAACTCCTCATTTAGGTAAATGTAACAAAGCCAAGCCTGCCATAAATTCTTTTAAAGTAAAAATTGTCTTGGGGTAGCGAGACTAAATATATAATTTGTCAAACAATTATTTGAGCCTCTAGACTTCCAAAAGAATGATATGGAGCAAACATTCTCACTTAAAAAAATCAAACATCTCACCTCTGCTCGAGTCTGAGCTTGACCCTCAGCTCTGGGGCATAACTCAGAATTTGATACTAGAGTGTGTCATTTGCAGACAATTAGACCTAGGGTAAGATTCCACAGTCTCCTTGCATATGATGGCAGTGATGGGACTTTAGTGACCTTATTTTCACTCCTTTAGCCTCTCATCCATCCCCACAGAACCATTGCTTGCCTTCATCAAAACAATTTCATTTGTACTTATGAAATCACTGCAGCCAGTAAGCGGAAGGAATGGAAAAGGCTCAACCACAGGCGCCTTTTCCCATCTGAATATCACAGATCTTGTCTCTCACTGTGGTATAAGGTCCCTGATTACATCAGCCTCTTTAAATTATGCTGAAATGAAGGCCATTCAATTTGCCACAATCAGTAACTTTCGAAAGAGCTCATATAATTGATTTCACAGTCATATAGGCATAGGTGACAGAGAGGCGCAGCTTCATTTAGGCGATGTTTTCTTTCATTCTGAAGTGCAGTATTCAATAGAAATCAAATTCTTTCCTCCAACAGTTGGCAGCTAAGCTATGTATGGCACATGCAAGGTGTGAGGGTTTTTTTTAAATTTTTTTCTTTCTTTTTTCCCTCCTATGGTACAATATCACGAAAATTGAAATTAATGCCCAGGGTGATCTAATAGAACTCAGTAGGCTACAGGTAAAATAACTTCTTTTTGAAGCTGGACCTGATGAGTATTTCAGCCAGAAGGCAAGGAGCCATTCTGAATGCCAGTCCAACTTTCTAAAGCATTTGCTACAAAAGGAAGGGTTTCAGTGCCCAGCCAATGGAGAGGTTAGATGTACATGCAGACATTGTGTCAAATATGAAAATTGGAGTCAGATTTTCATTCTTTGAGTGATTTGTGAATGCTTACAAATACACTATTTCTAGGAGCAAATGTGTTTTGGCATCAGCTAGGCTTGCTTTTCTGACCTTAGGTTTGCTAACAATGGAGGCTGAATTCCTAGTTTCAATGCACAAAATAGGAACCAGCTAAGTTTGATAAAAAAATAAAATCTTAAAATCAACATACTCTTGATTTTTTGTTTGATAGTTACATGGTTTATTTCATATATATATTTGCTTGGTGGCAGGTACATGCTTGGGACAAAAGAAAAAACACTACCACTTTCTCCCTCTCTGTCTCTCTGTCTCTCTCTGTCTCTCTTTCTCTCTCTCTCTCTCTCTCTCTCTCTCTCTCTCTCTCTCTCTCTCTCATACACACACAAAAATACACACACAAATGGTAGCTTTAGATTCGATTCTTACCTATAATCCCTCAGATATCCTCAGGCCAGTCATGTCTTTAATACTGTTTGTCAAAAATCTCTGCTTGATATTTTACAGTTATTATTACTATAGTGTATGTTCTGGTATTAGATTGGCGAGTCAGAGTATTTTTTCATGTCACTCTAACTTGTGTATCTATCAATCTGTCTGTTGTGCTATCTATCTATCTATCTATCTATCTATCTATCTATCTATCTATCTATTATCTTTCTCTATCTGCCTACCTATATAAGTTTTATATGACAGAATCTCTCTGTGTAAGTACCAAGTGAATTACCATACACAAATTCCACACATGACATGCACTTGCATTTTTTTAATTATATATTTATTTATATCCCAAATTTTGCCCCCTCCTGGGCTTCTCTTGCCGAGCTCCTCTCCATCCTCCTTTTCTTCTCAGAGGGCATACCCGGGCATCTTTTAACCCTGGTGCATCAAGTCTCATATAGTCACATCTTAATGTTATGCAGAAGAAAGTACAGCCACTATGACTTCCTGAGAATTCATAATGTATAACAGGCAGAAGTTCTATGTTTGTAAAAAACAGTCAAAAATATTTGGCTCCATGTGTCATTCAAGTATTCAAAATGTATTTAACTCTCAGTAAAATCTAAGAGATAGCCCATAGTCTACAAGACAAATTTCACTAGATTTTCAAAAATTATAACCTTTCAAATATAATGATGAGAAATTTCCACTAGAAAAAAAACATAATTTTTTATAGTAGAAATAAATATTAATCTTTCTAAAACTGTCTCATGGTCACAGCTACTCACTCTGTAAGCTGTGTTTTCATTTGTCTTACTGTATGTGATCTTTCGACTTCTCCAGCATGCTTTGTGCTGTAAAGCATCAATATTAATGCAGTAAATGAAAGGTCACCTGCCTTTTTAATCACTTTCAGTTTGGATGCAGGTGAGAAAAAAGTAAAGTTCTAGATTTGGATTATTTCTTCTGCTCAGAACAGCACACTCTCTTGCCAAATGCCACAACTCTTGCCCCAGGGCCTTTCCTGGGTAAACTTCCATTTTCAAGTTCTGAGAGCTATCTTACTTCTTCTTTGATTTTAGCATGGATGATACTGACATCCATAGTAGGCAGGAGTGGGTGCCTCCTTATTTAGGGATATCTCTTCCCATCATATATATAATGTGTGTGTGTGTGTGTGTGTATAGCTAGTATTCACTTTCTTTATCTTTTTATGTTTAACTGTCTTAAATACATCCTCTATTGTATGATGGGACTCTGATTTGTTCTGGCCCGAATCACATTTAAAGAACTGGGGATTAATAGAAAACATCAGATACAACAAAATGAATGGGCTGCAGGAATATCTGTAGCCAATTTTGTGCCTTCCTTTTTCAGCAAAAATATTACTTAATCATGTCGTTATTTTTTTCTCACTGGAATTAAAATTTTAATAAGTCAACAAACATCAGGCTTTGTTCTTAGGAGTCATAAACTCTGGAAGGCTACAGACATCGTTGAATTGTATTTGTTATTCTCTTTCTCCAATTAAAACCATCCAATAATGAGATGTGAGTGTTTCAGTCCCACACAAAGAGCCACACAGACTACCACCAGCACATTCAACACCACCAGTAGCACTAGTAGCAAGAACACCAATACCACCACAAGCCTCAGCACCAGTACCAGCACCAGCACCAGCACCAGCACCAGCACCTGCACCATCATCAGGACCATCACTAAGAAACAATAACAATCTCAATGGCTTGAGTGAATAAAAAAATCTAGTTTCCTCCAAGGGTTATAAAATTCCACATTCCTTTCAACCATCTTTCCCTGAGTCCACAGAGTTAATAAATAGAGGAAGCCTAATGTTTTAAATTAGTCTAAATGGCTGCCTAAGATTTATCTTTGGGAAGAAGACAATAGAAGGACTTATTATGGCCACAGGAACAGATGAAAGGAATAAATATTATGTAAGACTTCACAAAAATTAGAAGGTGGTTATATTCTATGAAATTAGTTTCTAAGTAAAACATGAATGACTTTTAAGTCTATGTACACTGCACAAAATGGATTGCTAATTCATACACAAGAAACAGCCAACAGGAAGGCCCATAATAGTTTTCATATTAATTGGTAAAGAAAGTGTGATTTTTAGATTTAACGATAAGTTTGACACAGTCCTGAATTGAATAAGAAGAGAGTGTCAAGGTTTTCTGCATATTGGTTTTGCCTGTGGTCATGTCTGTAGGTTATTGTTTTCAGTGAATTGAAGTGGAAATTCTCAACCCATAGTTGGCAGCACCTTACCCTTCTTAGGACATTCCAAGCTGTATAAAAGTAGAGAAACAAGTTACCAACTAAGAAACCTAGTAGGCATTGATATCTTCATGCATTCTGCTCCACTGTGAATAAGATCTGACCATCTATTTTAGGTCCTGCCATTGTGAATGCCCCACAGTGTAGTACTACAACGTAAATTTGTAAAATGCAATAAACACTTCCCCACTCCAAGCTGATTTTTTCTCTGGGTATTTTATTATTGCAACAGAAATGACACTAGGAAAAAAAAACATAAGCACAATACATAGAGTAATTTTTCCAGAGGATAATTTGTACCAACAGAACAAAAGGTGTGGGGATATATAGAACATTATCCCACAAAATTATAATGACTAAAATTACGTGTGCTTACTCAAAGAAAGCCTTACAGAATGAGAGACATAGAGTGTCCCCTCTCTAGTCTGTATTTCTTATCTTTCTAACCCTGACCTCAAACTTTGACTGATCAGAGACATTCCAGGTTATGTACATATGAATTGCTTGATACATTACTGTTCTGACGTATTACAATCCTATTGCAACAGGACCTCTTTCTAAATCTTCAGATCTAAGTAGAAAAATCTCTCAGATTAGTCTCATGTATTTATGCTTTGAAAAATTTCCACATGTATACAATATACTTAGACCATTTACACACCTAACTAATTTCCCCACACCAAGAAAGAAATATGGGAGACTGCTTCAATATTTTAGATGCATTTGAAAGGTACTACCTTGCCCTATTATGGTTAAGATAGCTGGTCTTTTCTGTGGCTCAGTCTAGAATGAAACCATTTTGGTTGTTGGTTATTAGATTGTTGTTGCTGTTGGTGGTGGTGGTGGTGGTGGTGGTGTGTGTGTGTGTGTGTGAATATATATTTCTATTGGATATTAAACATAGAATTTAAATTATAAAATAGCAAAGAGATATATTTCTACAGAGCAAATTTGAGCAGTATTAAAGTTTATGCTGCTTAAATCACTTCAGATTGTAGGATATTCAGATCTCCGAATTTTATGATAATGTCAAGAGAGCTTCTGGTGAGTCCCATTAATTTTTTGGTATTGTTTAATTTTACATGAGTAAATATAATTACTCCTTTTGTCATGAAGAGCAAGTTCTAATACCAATTTATAATTCATGGAGCTAATTATGTTAACGAGGCGGCAATCTTTCCTCTGCTATCTCCCCTGTAATTTTAAAGGATTTTGATTTTCTCCCTTCCCTCTACAATTTCTCTTCCAGCTATGAAAAGGAAGTGTACACATTTCATCTGTGATATAATTATTTACCATGGCAACAGTTTGTGAATGGGATTGGGAAGTTGCACAGAAAGAAAAAGCAGCTTAAGGGGAATAGCCTAAAAAAAAAAATCCTTTCAAGGCAAGTGAAGAGGCCTTTCAGGTGGGAGCGGGTTTTGTCTCCCCAACATTTTAAGGAGGGTTTCAGCCTTGCAGAACATTGTAAAAACTATTGTTGGTCTCAAAATAAAAGAGCTTATTTTCTGCTGTTGCGTTTTCAGAAAATCACCTTGATTAAGAGCTTGGCAGAAAATGGAAACCTACATTTTCCCCCCTGCACTTGAATTAACAACCTCCAGGAAAGCAGAGCGAAAATGCTTTCTTTTACATCTCAGAGGGCACAGACAGGGCATGTGAGGGGGAAAAAAGAGGCTTTTGCTTGATGTATCCAGTAATAACAGTGAACCCTATATAGCAAACAAAATCATCCTTGCATCATAACTACAAATGCCAAAGAAAAAAATCTATCCAAATCTAGCGGCCCAATCTTTGGAATTCACCTGAGGCTGTTACAGAATCTTTCCTTACTTTCATTGTTCAGATGGAAGTTGACTACATTTCACTCTAATGTGAATAAACATACTTCCAAAAATACTAGCATGCAGATTAAAATAATATTAGTAATGAAATTAAAGAAAAAGTTATCATGTATTCTAAGCATTTGCTATGAAAAGCATTACTTGTCAAGATCTTTCAGCATTCAGCAACAACTAACACCGAAGTTTTGCTTAATTCTTCTTCATTGAATAGTAAAGTCACATCTTTCCTTAAAATACTTTAATGTATATTTAATTATGTATATGTATGTGGAAGGGGTGTGCTTGTGATTGAGGTTCTTACTGAGGTTAGACAAGGGTGTCAGACCCCTGCAGCTGGAACTATAGGCAATTGGGAGCTACCTGAAATGAATACTGGGAAGTGATCTTGGATCCTTTAAAAGATTAAGCACATCTCTGCAGTCATGATAAAGTTACTAATATTGGATCTTCCAGGATGCTGACTGGATCAATAACTATGGAGAAATTATAGTTGAGATCTAACAAAGTACAAGACTCTAAATACCATAATATCAGAAATATACAGAAATCCGGGAAATATAGAAGCTACTCTGATGACATGCATTTTAGAATGGAAATATTAAAGACAATTTGATTGTCTTGAAAGGCAGTTCCTATGTCCAAGTTACAGAAGCATCAATCCGAAGGCCCAGACATACGATTATGAGAGCGTTATGGGCTAATCACAAGAGAGCCTTAGTGCCAATTAGAAGGACTGATTTTGAATTTCTATAGCCATGTAAAAACTGCCATGATATTGACACTGGTTACAGAGCCCCAAGAGACAATGACTGGAGGACTGCTATGTCTTGATTGCTAAAAAAAATGTAGTGATCTCTAAGCCTTGTAAATAACTTTTCTCAAAGGTTTAAGACAGGGAGCAATAAAACAGCATAGTGGATGTACACAGAGATTTTTCTTGATGGTTGTGGTTAATTTGGAAGGATCCAGTCCACTGTGGGTAGCACTATCCTTACTTAGGTGAGTGGCCCTCAACTGCTTAAGAACGCTAGATGAGCATGAGCCAGAGAAAATGTTGGCAAATATCAGTTCTCCTTGTTTGCCACTTCAATTTCTACTTTATGTTTTGCCTCAGTTTCCATCAGTGAAAGACAGTGACCTGGAAGTTTAATATAAATGCATGCTTTCTTCTCTTCTGACACTTTTGGACACAGCAGCAGAATGAAAGTAGAACAACTCCTTCCATGCTGTACACATAGGTCTATACAATGCATAAGCATATACTATACAGACACACATAGACAGAAGGACACATACACACACACACTCACACACACACACACACAAATTCACACAGCTAAAGATGGGAGTGTGTGAATGAATAAATAGAAGTACCATGTACTTTCAAAGGTGATGTCTGAAGTTCATAAACATTGAGGTTTAAGTCTCTGAAGTGTCTCACTTCTTCTATATAATTACATATTCAAACAGTGTGTATTAGTTGAGAATAAAACAAAATTTTAAAACCAAACACTAAAAGAGGTTGAATATGTCTACATGAGTGATAAAAAGGGTAAGAATCATTTAAAGAAATTACATATACTTGCTAGTCAAGAGAAATTCTAAGGAGAAAAAAACATATTTCTATGTATCACAAAGAATTCATGAAATTTACTTTGTGTCAGAAAAAAACAAAATATAGCCCTAAATGCCTGGTCTAAGCTCCTGCACAGAACCCAGAGCAACAGTGTCAACAACTTCTGTCAAAGACTGAGCTCTTTGTCTTTTGTCTCTGTGGCTTCAATATGGTGAAGTTATTTTTCTGAAGGAAGCATAACTTATGTATGTCCAGAATTCAATAGATAGTACTCCTAATATAGTGTCTATAGATAAGAGCGACTAAAATATGATACAACCAATGCAGTTGTGCATTTAGCTACACAATGTCTACCAAACTAGAAAGCTCCCAGCCTGTGAAGGAAATTACTTCAATTAAACACAACATATAACTTAGTTTCCACTCTATCATTCTCAAGAGATTATAGTCTAATTTTGCACTTCTTGCTATATCTTTTAATTATTTCATTTATTTTTTTCGCTGTCAATTTCCTTCTTGAAATTCTCCTTTTGTGGCCTTGGAGCCAAGTACATCTCCTCTGTTTAGAAACTCTGGCCTTGGACATGAAACTTTCTCTTTAAGGTACCCATTCAGTGAAGCTTCTAATGGTAACAGAGCAAGTTATAAATCTATTTGTGCTGACTTGTATATGTCTTTGTTACTCACTGCTTTACTTCAGGGACTATTTAAGTCTTGACAGTAGCTTCCTCTATAAACCTAGCAATGTTGGAAGATCTGATGACTTCTCAAAGATGAGTTGTGACATCAAACTGCCATTTCTCTATGAGGGAAAAGGATGGTAATGGGTGTGGTATTACTATTATAGATTGAAGGAAGAGGGAATGAAGCACTCATCCTACCACTGAGAAGGATTCTAACACTAAGGATGCTATTTCTAGGTATAAAGCCAAAAAGAAACAGAAGAAGGCAGACTCCCACCAGTGAGGTAAGATACACTTTTGTGCCCATGTGGTTAACAGGCTGGTTAGGGATTGACTAGTCTGAGTGTCTGTCTACAGTGGCTATTGCAACCTACGTAGTTCCATGCCTTGTGCTCTTATGCCTTACTTTTAATCATGGAAGTGAATATTTTAATTCTGAGACTGTCTAGACCAGGGTCAGCAGGGGTAGGTGTGTAAGTCACAAATCCAGAGGGGACCACCCCCGAGAATGTGAATTCTGGAGATCTGATCTCCTGATTTCCCTAACAAGACATTTGGCATGCCTTATCTCTCTAGCTAGAGAAGGGAACTGTTTCATTTTTGCTTTCCTCTTCTAAGGGACAAAAAATAGGATTTCCTGGTAATGTGTTCTCACATATATCTGTGCGTTTCTACAGCTGAGCATGCAGATATTGCAAGTTGGTTGTAAATGTATCTTTTTGGGACATGTTTTCTGCTTCTGCGGCATAGCTAATTTCTCTAGAACTACCAACTGTTAATATGCTGTTTAAATTAGATACTGATCACATCTTCCTTCCATATGAATATAGCTTAGATGGATTCCTGAAAACATCATGTAAAACATGTGTATTGGACTCATGACATCTTCCAAGACTTGAAAGACTGAGTATATCGCCTGTACATTTTTCACAACTGGAATCCTCCACAACCCCTTATAAAGAACAAAACAGAAGAACTTTCTTGTTACTATCACAGCATTCTTGTTTATACAACAGAGTCCAAAGCCAGTCAATAATTGTCCTAAACTGACCATGTGTCAAACATTTCTCAGGTCCTTTCCAGGACCCTCTAGTGAACCAGAAGAGAAAGTGGAGGTTTAAATGGCACTGGCCATCAATGTTATCTACCATTAAGGAGTCCATACCATGTGGCAGATTAGTTGGTAGCAGTTGTGAAGTAATATTTGCCAGCCCCTTCTGTGAGCAGATGGCTGGTTCATAGCATCATGAAGTAAAGGGGAGAAGAAAGGAAACATGAACAAATCAAAACTATAGTATGCCTGCAGAAAATGTGAAGACAGGCCCTTTGCTTCCTTTGTGTCTCTCCATTCCCACCTACAAGTGGTTTAGAATAGAAATGTGGACAAAAGCATCTCCAGATTTATTTGGCTCTGCCATATTAACCATAAAAAAGATCTAGCCTGTTCCAATCTTCACCCAGCAGTAAACTATAAATCCAACTTCCCCGCTCTGCTGGGAAATAAAAATCCAAATACAGTAGCATCCAAATAATTATCAAGAGTTGAGCGGCGCTGGCAGGGTGCAATGTACAAGATTCAATTTTAACTAGTGATTACAGACAGGCAACCTTCTAGCCCTGAATGTCAAACGGCCATGTCACTTTCTCCTGTCACAGAGTATGTCAGGCTCACCGCGGCCTGGTGACTTTCCATCAGAGGTAATGAATCTTGTCCTCCTGAGATGGGAAGTGTCACTATGCTTCCCCCCTTGCCTTTTTTCTACCCACACTCTTCATTCTCTTCCTGCCACCTGTCTAGGTCCTAATAATTAAGAAAAAAGATGCTGTGTGTGACTGCTTCTCACATCCACACCAGTGCTCTCCTGCTATCAATTTAAATTGTTTGGTCAGTCATCAGCTTGCAAACTGTACGTTTTGAAATGGCCAGCCTGTTTAGGTTTATGGTCCTGGAGTTTCACACGTTGAGCTCTCTTGTCCTTGGACAATAAAAAAGTGTGCGTGGAGGGGGGAGGCAGGAGCAATGAGGGGTATGTGGTAGAGAAAAAAAGGAAGTTAAATGGTGACCTTATAGCCTGCATGGTTTGGGGCTCTAGTAAAAATTCTGAGTCTGATAACTTGCCTTTAAATCTCAAGAATTTAGCACTTTCTGTTTCTGACCTTCCTGCTATCAGACAGCATGTATGAACCGATGAGTGTGGATTCCACATCAAAATCCACCAAAGTATCAGAGAAGATGCAGAGCTTCCAGTGACTCTAACCAAGAGGTTGACACGAACAAAACTGCCTGGAATAAACACTTCCCTTATGTGTTTCGTGAAACATAGATTATACATGTACATCCATAACTAGTTTTAAAAAGAAAGCAAATTCCTTAGATATACCTAATTCTTAAAGTTTAGCCTAAAGTCTTGGGAACTTGGAGAATGTACACATAGTTGACATGGTACAAATTATGTCAAATTATAATAAGAAAGTTTCTATTAAATTTAATACACCTCACCAGTGTTAGACATAAACTACACCTGTATCACTCAGCATTATATGTTAACTATCAAAAGATTCAACATGGTAATATTGGGCCTGATCCTTTACTTCCAGTACTATGATCTATAAGACACACATATAGGAAGGAAACAAGTTGATGAGTAAGAAGTAGCAGACCTTGTAGGAAATAAGTCAGTTGCACTCATTAAGTATAATGAAATTTATGGTTGACCAATAGGGTATGGTGTTAGAGTCAACCAAATAGTATATCCTAAGAAAAAGCAGTTGTTACTAAGGTGCCTTGTATTTGAGAACCAATTGTGTGACAGAAAACACAATTTGGTAGCAATTGTGTGTCCCATGGAACACCAGCAGCAAACTAGAGCTGAGATCATTTAATCCACTCTCATCTAGTCTAAATTAGCAGATTAGGAGGAAGAATTAAGGCTAACCATCATGTCAATGGTGGCTCAAAGGATCTGGGTGCCAAATGCTTTCCTTTGATAAATAGGCCTTTTATTTCTTCTGAGTAGCTCATTTTCCCTTACTGGTCAAGATTTAAAGAGAAATACTTAAACAAATGCACCAAGGCCTTTGGAAGAATATTGTTAATATTTATATCATATTTGCCTGCCTTTCCTACTTGCCTCCCTGCCCAGTTCCTCTAATAATTTCCAGAAGAAGCTTAACCCAATAAATTAAATAATAGGCAACATGGACAGGTTTGTTGTCAAAATGTAACCAGAAGCTTTGTGGGGGAGATGAGTAAAGGTTTGTGTAATTAAAATATAATATATTAGGACACGAAATGGATGTCCACAGTCTAATATGGCCCTGATAATTTCAATTATCAAAATATACAAAACAGTATCAGAGATGACTTTTGGAAAAGAGACAGGAAGTTAACAAGCAGGTTTAATTTCCAGAGAGAGCTACAAGCCTCTAAACAAACTCCAAATTCTGTAAGAGTATTTTGACATTTCCTCTCATGTGCTTGAATATGTCTCCTGCCTGGTGAAATGGAAGTTCACCTCATGGCTACCTGCATCTTAGTCTTCAATCACTAAAAAAATGTTTTGGAGGGGAAATGGAGACATGCCATCTGTTACAGGTTCTATTGTGTGAAATTTCAACACAAAATATAATTTTTCCTTTTCCTTTTCATTACGCCATTACAAATATATTATGAATGAGGACTGAGCAGAACTATCTCCTTGTGATACAGAAATCTCATTATCTATTGTATTTTCTTCCTATCTTGGTTTCCTAGTTGAGTTTTACTTTAAAATTTTAAATTCAATCAGTGATAAAGAGTCCATTATATATCAGGTGATGTTTATCCATGATACAGTAAAATGGAAAAAAATTTCATCCACTATGTAACTAGGAAGTGTGGAATAGAAAATCATGGGCAAAGAGCCATAGTGACATGGAACATAGTGCTAGATGGAATGTACCAAGCATGGGTCTATGCTTCAGAAACAGTCTCATGTTTTGTTTTTAAAGAAGGAAAATAAAAACTAGATGTTTGTAAACTGATACAACTGTTGAAATAAGTTGCAAGCTATCACTCTAAAACTTACAAGTGATTTCCCTCCTATAACCATAGAACTCTTGTCATGTTTCTAGTAAGCATGGAAACAAGAGTGCTGTCATTAACTAAGGGATTTCAGCATGTATGCCAGACTATAAGCCATAGGTATTTTAAGAGAGGTCTTAAGCTTCTGATTAAATTTAACTACAAAGATTGCCCATGCTTCAATAATCCATACAACTGTAAATTGTCTTCAAGTGGGGTTGACTGATATACAGTTTTTCTGGAGGCAAAATGACATCATGAAATTAAGAGATGAGAAGACAAGTGTTTCAATTTTTGTACAAATTAGTCACCAATGAACCTAACCATGTTGAAGGCTCAGGCTCTCTAGGAGGAAAGTGAGTATTCAGACTGAGATCCAACTAGCAGACACACAAGTAGATGGACATTTTTACAATATAACTTCTTCTCTGTGATATAGGTCATCTGACATCACAGGTTACCATACAATATGTCAAAACATGAAATATTCACTGACTACTGAAGTAATGCTAATGGAATCAGCATTATTGATTTAATGAACTTTAGATTGTATTATATAATGTATTGACCTGATTTATCTATTTTAACATAATAGAAAAGTTAAAATCAGGAAGAGTGAAAGGACTGAGGACAAGCCACTTGGATATGAGGGCAACTCTGAATCTTTCCTTTCAGTTTTCTCTAAAATGTAAGCTATTTAAAAATAAAATTTACTACATAAAAATGTTATAGTACATAGTTCCTATTCATGTAAGAAAACGCTTCGTCTTTAGTCTCTGAGGTTCAAAAAAGATCTAAAATTTCATTTTTGTATTTTTGTTTTTAATTAGCAAACCTAAATTGATTGAATAATTAAAATTTTTATATTATAAAAATGTTTCTTTGTTTGAAACTATAAATTCAGATGCATATATATCAGCATAAAAGGCAGCAGTCTATAAAGAGAGAAGAGGCAAGTGTGAGGTCAGTTCCTGAGCTAAGCCTGCATGCAGACGTGGGGTTCCATTACTTGAAGATATTTTCCAAGCTGAAGTTCTTCAAAGGAAATGACTCAAAATGTCAGTCCATGGTAATATTTAAATGTTCTCTGATTTCTTGCTCTCCAAAAAATCAGCTTTCCTGGAGACACAACTGCTTTGCTGTGTCTACTTCTTTATGTTGCATTCATCTAACTATCTTGATTTTGGAGAAAAGGAGTTCTGAGAATTAACAACACAATAAAAACACAGTTATGCTTGAAGCCAGAAGAACACCATTATGGAAATTCTATTCAAATGAAAACTTTGGAAGTTATATTTCTAATAGTCCTGAGAGGATTAATTAATAATCACAAGTACTTTGAAGATGAAAAGTGCTAAATTAGCATCAATATTTATTTATTAATAATCAGAGGAGGTGATGCTGCCATCTTGAAATTGCCTCTTTTACTATCAAGTGCTGAGTGCTATCCCATTTCAGCTTCTTAATTGCCTTTACCAGCCATCATTGCCATGTGGCAGTTCCAAACTTGTGTTCTGTATCTCACTATTTTAAAATGCCCCAAGTTCTATGTTCACTGCTAGAAAATATGTGTCGTTTGTATGTTGTTATGCTGTTAATTAAAATAGTACCTACATAATTTAGCTTAAGGTAAAATCAAATTCTTCTTAGCATTAAACCTGTATTGCAGAGTAAATTATTAGTAACATAGTCTTGCATGAATCAATAAATAGAAATGAGTTCATCTTCCTGTCACTTCTTTATAAAATATAACCATTACCTCATAGTTGTTGGGATCATACAGTGGTCATCTTCTTGTGGTTTATTGGAATCTATAAAAAAGATGTGGGCCCTTTCTCTCATTGTGAAACAGTAGACTACAATCTTCACTGTAATCTATGACCTTGATCTTTAAAAGTCCACATCCATGCCTTTGTTGATTCTAGCTATGTTTGAAACATACCAGTCGAAAAGAAAGATGTTTGTTTATCATTAATTTCTTCACTATATATCCTAATAATCCAGCTTCCATCTTTGCCCAATAATCCCCCTCTCATAGCTTCCCCCCTCTCATTACTCCCTCCCCTTTACCTCTGGGAAGGGGAAGGCTCCCTCTGGGTATCACCCTATCCTGGCACAACAAGTTTCAGCAGGACATGGTGCATCCTCTTTCACTGAAGCAAGACAAGGTAACCCAATTAAAGAATTGTGATGCATAGTCAGGAAACAGCTGTTGAGTTACCTTCATGAAAACCAAACTGCACATCTGTAATGGACTCACAAAGCCTCCATCCCAAACCATGGTCCTGCCTAAAGTTGGCCACAGACAAAGATGGAAACAAAGGGAATGACTCACCAATGACTGGCCCAAATTGAGATCGACATGGAGGCAAGAACTAGTCTCTGCCACTATTAACAAGAATCTGTTATGGTGCAGAGATAATACTAGTGTAACTGTCATCTGAGGGGCTCCAGAAGTAGCTGGTGGAAACCTATGCAGATACTCATAGCCTGACATTAGATGGAGCTCTAGGAGTGCTGTGGAAGAGTTTCAGGGAAGATCGAGGGACCCTAAGAGGATAGGGACCATACAAGATGAACAACAAAATCAACTAATCTGGACTCCTGTGTACTCCCAAAGATTAAACCACCAACCAAGGAGCTATCAAGGACAAGACTTAACACCCCCCGCCGCTCCCCGCACATATGTAGCAGAAAAAGGAGGTTTTAAACAATATTTCCACAATAATTGAAATTTACAAAATTCTAGGCAGGCTACATTGCTGAGACCTGCACTCCAGGACTTCTTGGCTTTGATTTTTAACTTAGATACTTTTCACCATCCATAGTGGTGTCCGGGCAGGCACTGGGGGCTAACTTGGTTTCTATTTTAATGTTTGCCAACAACTACTAACTGCACAATAATATGACAATGGTGTGAGGCATGCCCTCACAACTTCTCTGACATGGAAGTGTCTGGAGTTCATGTGAACAGTCCTAGTGGAATCCATATTGAACTAGTTCATTGACATAGTCAGACTCTAGGAAAATTCACTCTGCAACCCCCTCTAATACATGCTCCAAACTACAACAACAGCATGCATTTCTTAAATATACACGGCGCAACATACAATCACTTCTTAAAGTCAATCTCTTCTTAAAATCAATCTCTTCTTAAAATTAACACAAATCATTAGTTAATTAGACACAGGGACAATGGAATCACTGAGGGGAAAAGTAGCAAGATAATAACAACATGGATAAGGGGCCAGTTCAAACTTCCCTACAATTCCAGTTTAGTTGTTGCTAGCTGGGATTCAGATAAAAAATAAAATGGAAAGGCAACTGATGAATGATTCCTGGAACAGTAGAGAAAATACTGAAATGTAACATATCATGTTTATTTAACAATAAACTTGGAGTCACCTGAACCATTTGACCATGAAACAATAGATGTTTAGCTTCTGATCTCAAAGGCTTGAGTTGAGTTTTGCAAAATACATAACTCAATTGCATTTTCCAATGCAAACTCTATCTTAAACTAATCTCTAGGGATATGGGCCTTTTTTTCCCTTTGTGGGGTTGTTGACTGTTGCCTTCCCCAGAAAAGCATGATTCGCTAACTCGGCATGTAAATGATGAATCAAGGAAAGTGAGCTGTCCCCAAATATCATTAGAATGTTAGATGCAAACCTATTCATGTCTCAGCTACTTGTCAAGAACAGCATATAAAAATAAAGTCAGATAGGATCGCCTAGAGCTTTATTTTGGGGGACAACACTGGGGTAAACAAACATTTGCGTACATTAATGGAGCTTGTGTCCTTCTTTGTCTGTCCCATTCATCATGTAGTAGCTAGTACACTCGTGTATCATAATACATCACAGCTCTCTCCTCTTACCTACTATGCTCAGTTCATTCAATTCACTAATGAATGTCTTCCCTTCCAGAAAGAAATCATGCATGTTAAATGCTTCCCACATTCTTCCCACATACTTAGTCTGAGTTTGTACTCCATTTTCTCTCCTCATTCTTGGCCATTCATATATAGCCATTTTGTTTAAGATTCTCAATAAAAGCTTGTTGTATTTTCCAGGACAGAAGATGTCAAACTCTGGTATGCTCTCAAGGCCTAGAATAATTTTGTCCTCTATAGTCAAGTCTGCTACCATATCCATCAAAAAAAAAAAAGAAAGAAATATGTGTATTAAAGATTAACAGAGTTGATTTGGTACATGTTTGATAAACTAATTGACTGGTCCACTATGGAACATATACACCAGAATCATATATTCCTCCAATTTCTTGTTATTCTGTGAATGTTAGCTAAGTCACTTAAGCACAATTATTAAAAAAATCTGAAATCAATTAAAAGTTTTTAAATGTAGATTATGTTAGAATAGTTTTTTATTTTACAACATCACATGGCCTAGTATGAATTTGAGGTTCTTAGATCTCTCTCTCTCTCTTTCTGTCTCTCTCTCTTTCTGTCTCTCTGTCTTTCTGTCTCTCTGTCTTTCTGTCTCTCTCTCTCTCTCTCTCTCTCTCTCTCTCTCTCTCTCTCTCTGTGTGTGTGTGTGTGTGTGTGTGTGTGTATGTGCGTGTCTGTCTCTCTCTGTCTCCCTGTCTCTGTCTCTCTCTCTCCACTGTAAATGCAGAAGCATATTATGAATTGTTCTCTCTTTCCTTCTCCTACCATCTTCACTTACTCACATGCCTCTATGGATCAGCCATCACACGGAAGGCCAAACAAACACCTTGTGTGTATTTCGACAACTAAATTAAATTAATTTTAACTAAGTTAAATCAGATACCTTGAGTTGTACTTTAAGTTGCCATTCAACAGTAAAGATTCTTCTGCCTGTCTTTTGGAATGAACACAGTACCACGAGTTTTCCATTGAATGAACAGAGCTAACTGAGGGCATCCAAGAAGAAACTTTCATAGATAATTGGCTAGTTCAGGGAGGCAGCAGAGCAGAACAGCATTCCAGATTGAATTGTATTCCGGAACACGTCTGAAAAGATGACTAAAATACAGAAGAGATGATGAGAAAATTGACATGACAATTAATGAATAATTTTAACTTCATTTTTATCCGTTTGTTTTGTTTTTCTTGCTGATAAACAAATGTAATCATGAACATCATCCTAAAATATTTTATTTTTATGCTATATACATTATAAAAACAGAATAGTGATTTATTTCTATTAAGAGAAAGAACATTGACAATTTAAATTAATAGTCAATTTTCCTACTTTCTATTAGGAAAATGTAAAAGCTTAAGAGAGACTTTGATAGAATTGTCACTGTGACATTCAGATACATAAGAAAATCCTGGATTGAAGTGAATATAAAATTTAAATATACCCCTTGAAATATTAGAGTGAAAGAAAACCTTTACTTCAAGCTAATGACATTCCTAGTATTTGATGTTAAAATTTTTAAATTTTTCATTTAATGAATCAGTCAGCTCCTTTGTTCACATTTTTGGCATAAGTATAAGTTTAAAATTGGCTTTTATCATCTACTCTGGGTTGTTAATTTCCTGTTTGATTTATCCTGTCTTCCTTTTCTCCTTCTCCACATCTGTTTTCATGGACCCATTCATTTATCTTTCCCTGCTTTTTTGATCATAATCCTGTCACATTTCTGCCATGTCCTATATTCACATCTATAGTTATTCATGATAGCTATTAATGTTTAAGAATATACTATGCTACATCTAAAGAAAAATTTAGGATGTGCCTATCTATGGATATTGGATCAATTTGTAAACACACTCTGATTATCAATGTATGGGCAGCACTGTCAAAACTATGATTATGTTGGTAATGCTAAGACTAGATACCTCCACATTCAATTCATTTCATTCAACATCTATATTCCAACAAATATTTATTTATCAATTTTCAGAAACCCAGTTTCATTGAGGGTGCTACCTGATCTCTATTTAAATTTTTCATAGTTTGTAATTCACTACATAATGATAATGCATATTTATTATATATTTAATAGATGAAACAAGCCTTTTATACTTGAGTTAATTGATAACATGTGATAAGATATTTTAATTTCATTGCTATTTATTTTACCCCCCCTATGGTTGTGTTGTTACTGACATGGCGTGGCCTGGGTATTCAACACAGCTGTATCTCCTAAATAGCAACTGGATTCTACATTTTCTAAAAGAAACCTGTTGTTAAGTTTTGTATTTTGGGCCAAACATATGTTCTCCAGAGGTTTTCCTCAGTCCCCAGTCACCACAGTCGTTGTTGTGACTGTCACACCCCGCATCACACAAAGTTGTGAAGTACCAAGCCTAACAGCCATATATGAAGTCCCCTTTTCTCCTTCACAATGGGGCCAACTTCACAGTTCAAACTCAAACCAATCCCAGTAGGCTTTGTCTATATTTGGGTCTCACATCCTGTGTTGTTAGCTATTGTTGCAAGAAGACAATTCCTTCTCATATCCTACAAAGGAGGGTAGAAATGTAGGAGTTTGCCAATTTCTAGAACACAGAAAGAAGTGACAGGAGAAACAGCTAGTCTCCTGAGGGGGTAATGTAGCATAGCCAATGGAGGTTTATGGTTTTTTCTAAAATATCGAGTGGCATTACTGGTGAGAAGCATAAATGTGAAACTCAGTTATAAACGAAATACACTGTGGATCCATAATTTACCCCCCCTAACAAACAAACAAACAGAAAGACTAGAGACATTAAAACAGTGAAAAATGTTCAAAGGAACATCCAGAGTTATGACAGAGGGCCAGTGGTAGCCTATGGTTATTTACAAATTCCAAACAGATTTCAAGAAGCAAGTGAGGAAATCATCATAAAGATATGGATATGCCATTAGGTAAGACGATTTGCCACATGGCACCATTTATATTTTATTGTTGTTATGGAAGGATTTTTGTCTGTTGTGTAATGAGAATAATGAACAGGCTTTGTTTCCTACTTCCATATAGTATATTTTTTTTAATTAATGGTGGGGGAGCTCTGTCTTACTTGTTATCACTGGTCATGCCAGAGTGGTACAGAAAGCTATCTCTAACAACTTGTATTTGTCATGTGCTCACCTGTGAGAATGAATGTGGGCTTTGACTATATACAATAGAATCCAGTATGTAAAATCTCAATATTTTTCATATTTTCCACAAGAAAGCATGAATTTTGCAGCCTATAAAATATTATTGACCCCTCATTCACTTACACTGTTTCTCTACATGTGGAATAATTTCTTATTTTCCTGTCAGTTCTACACAGTGGAAGGATTGGTTTCCATGCATTTTCCATAATCCCTTCAGCATTATTTATTTCCCCAGTATTTGGATAACTATATGGATAATCTATTTGTAACGGTAATCAGACATTGGAGTAAGAGTTAAATTTTAACTTCAAATATGCTCTCAATTGTTATCATACACAAAACCTAGCTGTTCACCCTGGCCTCCATCTCTGCTGGCCAGTTTTCAAAAACTTTTGCAACTGTCTTGCCCATGTTATTATACCTTCAACATTCAGAATGCTTGCAGCATAACTTATTTTCTTCAGTCAACACATACATGAAAAATATTCAATTATGTTCTATTGATTGATTTTCCTATTTCTGTGACAAAATGTTCTGGGGGGGGGAAGAAAGAAACTCAAGGAAGAAAGGGCTTATTCTGGTTCACAGGTCAAGAGTATTTTTTCCAATGGAAGGGAAGTCAAGGACACATGAGCTTACAACAGCTGGTCATATTATAAGTACACTCCAAGAAACTCGAGGAACACATGCTGCTGCTCAGTTCCATTTCTCTATTTATACAATGTAGTACCCTGTGCAGGGAGTATTTCTACCAACAGTGGGCAGAAACACCTCTGTTAAAGATAGAAGAATAATCTTCTGTAGGCATGCCCAAACCCCTGGTTTCTGGGCGTATTGAGTTGACAACTGGGAGTGACCAACACAGACATCATGTGCATTTCTACAAGAAAAGAAGAAAAGGTATGAGAAATATTTAAGAAAGCTATATTTGGTATTTGAGTCCATTATATTTATACCATAATATATATAGCACTGATTTTCTTTTTATCATCCATATTAAGTATCAACTCTAAAAGTAAAACACAAATAGACAGAGAAAAGAAAGAGAAAATTTAAAAGGAACACTATGTAGTCCATGGGGCTTAAATAAATAATTGTGCATACAGTAGCCCAAGTGATATAAGTGATAGGACTGAGGAGAATGCTACAGAAAAGAGGATGTTGAGACATTTTGCCAAAATAAAATTGCTTCCTTAAGAGTAGAGAACTTTAGTGCAGACAAGAGCATAGGTAAGTTAATAAAAGAATTTGGACAGAAGGAAGGCCTGAGTGGACTGTGAACGTCCAACTGCTCTCTGTGCTGGGCATGTTAAGCAGGCTGAATTTTATACCCCAATATAGGATAGATTTAAACACCAATAAATGACATGCAGGCCTTGTAAAAACATTCTGGGGGGACACCATATGTGTTTTTATAAGAACTTAGGAAAAATATGAGACTAGTTACAAACACTATAAATTACCAAAATAAATTTGAGATTATTTTGATGTATAACATTTTATATTACTTTTAGGATTACATACTATTATAAAATTTTACCGTTCTCCTTCCCCTTTCTATCTCCAAAGCTCTAATATACCTTTCCCTCTACTCCTTTAAATTCATGGTCTCTTTTCTCACCAATTAATGGCACTCACTTATGTACATGTACATAATACCAGAACTATTTGGTCAGTTCTGAAGATATACATATGAGTAGCATTATATGGAAGGAACAGATTATATTTAATGAGATGATTTCTTATAATGTAAGAAATATGATAGATAGAGAGGGGTATTTGCTCATGAAAATCATAAGCTTTATCACTTTCTAGTTTATCCCACAAGTTTTCTTTTTAATAAATTCAAGAAAAACACTTAAAATGGCATGGTGTTATGGTTAGGACACAGTGAATTTCTTCTCATGTGCAGATATCTAGATCTGTCAGCTCTGTCTCCCAGTGAAAACAGAGTTTTACTGGTGCAAAAGGGGGCAATGAACACTGGGTCTATGAGCCTGTAGTAATCTCTGGTTCAATGTGGTGACCAAATACCCACAAGTATTTGCCTCCATTTTTCAATAAAATGAGAAAGAATAAAAACAAATTAAACCCATAAACCTTAATAAGAAAGAAGAGAGCAGAAAGGCCATCATCCAAAATTAGATTCAAAGGATTATTGAGAAATGATAATGACTAGTAACAACACATTGGCAGAGGAGGGTTTGAAGAGTCTACGGTCTAAAGTTAATCCAAATAAATGGATGGCAGAAGTAGAGGGTGCAGGCATTACAGGACAAACTACCAAGGAATAAAATTATTATGTATGGAATGTGGAATTATGTTTTAAAAAAGAAGTATGTGTGGCTGCAGGGTAAAGTATTAAAGTCTTAGATTAAGATTCTGTCTTCAGAAAAAGAACCATCATGTTATCATTGTGTGTGTGTTTGCGTGTGTGTGTGTGTGTTTCCCTTTTGCACATCCTTGGGTATTGTGTGAGCACAGGAAGTCCCACACAGATTCAAAGTAAGTGCAAAAAGACCATGGAAAAATCATACCAAAAAATCATGATACTTACATAGTATAAAGATAATGAGATGACTGGGCTGTAGCTTGCTGTTGACGTAACAAGACTCACCCCTGTCCTTATTTGGCTCTTTTTCAGGAAACATCTACCTGATCACTTACGTTCTCAATTGACTGGATTAATATCTGAGATGAAGAAAGAATGTAGCAGAGAAAATAAACCTTACATAGTAAACAGAAAATAATCAAATACATTACCTGGGTATGTGATTCATTTTTCTGGGCAGATATGGATGAATCTCACTTGACCTCAGAAGTGATTAACTATGGGCCATAAGACAAATTCTGCAAAGGCTACCTTGAAGAATCTATTGTTTTTTGAGGTCACATACAAGAGCATGGGTGAAGACATAACGACAGGTCATGGAATGCATGTGGGTGTTTATAGAATTGATGAATAGCATCTGCTCTCTACAATTATTAGCTACGCAGATTCATTGGAAAAGAGCAGGGGCCTGTAAGTCTCATTCTCCCTTCTATATGCCCTGTATGTTCTTTGTGCACAGTTTTAGTATTTTGTGTGATCTATGGACCTGGCTTACCCTCTCCAATTACGTTAATGGGAAAATCATGTCACAGTCACTGGAGATCTTTGTATATGCTCTAATTTCCACATTCAAAGGCCACATCCTTAGAACAACACTCACATCACCTGCTGAATCTGATTAATTGAGATAGATAACTTAGACACAAACAGAAATGTATTCATTTTAGAATTAGGAGGTGGAAAATCCAAAATCCAACGCTGAAATCTAGAGAAGGCCTTCTTGATAGTTTCCTAAGGAAAGAAAAAAGAAAACATAAAAACAACTAAAAATGACAGAGTGGCTGTCTTGGCCCTTACAATGACACAAATGACTTCAAAGATCAATTACTTGTGACTCTTTTCAATCCCAAAGGGTCCATTCTACTACAGTAACAATTAAGCCATCATTATAATTCATATCCAGAGCATTTCTATTCTCCCCACCTAAAACTCTTTACTCAATTGCTTTACCTTTTCTTGCCTTCCAGGCTTCTAATACCCACTATTACACTTTCTGTTTTAATTAAATACTCAAGATGTTTCGTATAAGCAAAGTTAGATTGTTTTTAAGGCTAAATAATATTTTGTTGATATACTAAAACCTTCATAAATGTTCATAACCAGATTTATAGTACTCTTTACATTATTACAATTTTAATAGAAATTAACTAAATGAAAAAAGCACTGAAGATTTTTATAAAACAACTTAGCAATGAGAACCTACTGACAATCTACTGAAATATTAGCCAGTAGCAGAATGGAAGATATAAAGCAGTGGCAATGGAAGTAGGTTAACACTCCATCATCATTGAATACTGAAGATGAACTCTAGTTGATTATTCAGGAAACCAAAATTTAACATTGTGTACAGTCACATTGCAAAATGAAATTTTATTGCTGTCTCCATGAGCTCTATAATGTTGAAAATGTGTGTTTCCAAGGAGTTTTATAAAGATTTTTCAAAATGCTTTGATTTACCTGTATTATATCATACACATATGCCACACCAATGAATGGAATGAAAATTGTTCCTAAACAAACAATATTTAATAAAAAGAATTGTAATTAAAAGACTTCACATATAATACTGGCTAATTTTTATAGCCCCAGGGTAGTGTTCCTAAATACCCATACTGTCACACCAAACAGACCAGACATCAACAGACACAAAAAGTTCTGGAAAAGGCACCAGCAAAAGCCTGGATATGGAGAGATCTGCTGTTCCTTGTGTTTTCATTTTGGCATCTATCATTGGTATTAATCTGTTGTCTGTGACATCATTTTATGAGTCCAATTTTCATTAGCTGTCGTTTTCTCCTTTTATAAACAGAGAGATGTTTGTCTACTTCTTTGAACACTGCCCTTCTGACTTGCCTAGGATGTATATGTGTTCACTGAAATCATACCAGCTTATTTTCACATCAACCTCTTCAGTTTGCCAAAGATCCTTTCTTGTTCAACAAAGTTGTCACATTAGCACCAGAACTCACAGAAGTAACAATATCCATTACTTCCCTACACAGAGATGTACATTCCTCTCAATTTCTTCTGTATCTGGTCAAGTGGCATCCAGATCCTCTGTTCCCCTGATTTTTTTTTTTTACCTCCTCAGCCACCTGAAGACATTCACAGCTCTTTCTTACTTCTTGTCTTTTCTCAATCTCTAGCTCTTCTTGGTAACAATTTTTCCCTTCAGAAGCTTAACTGGGGCTGTCAGAGTCAAGTAATATGGTGGATCAGATATGAGCACCTTCTCATTGAATTTCAGGAGATAGATATAGGACTGTTCCAGGGCATGCTCTCAAAGAGATGAGAGGAAGAATTTAAACTGAATTATTTCCATTATTTTGACAGAGAAAACGGTGGGTGATGTTTCAAGCAAATAAGGAAATTCTCAGATCTGAAAAGCACATAAGGTCCTCTCAGATATGTTTTTTTCCTATCATATTTTTTGATGCTCTTATTATCTTTATTTCAGTGACTTTTGAAGATACAGAATCTTGGTTTAGAAGTGTGAACTTATAGTTCCTCTGAATGCTTTGCCTGCCATGTCAAATTTTTAGTATCATTTGCGATTTAAACTATCATTGTTCAGAAAAAATCCTAGAAACTTCTAAAATGATATTTGATAGTCCTTTATTCTGGCTGATAACCCCACTAATTTGAACATTTTTATGGAGGCTATCATAGCAACCTAGAAAAGAACTTCCTAGAATAGATAGTATAAGTTTATAGTGTTAAGAAGTTAGAAGCTCCTATAATCTTTCCCTCATATCTTCATCAGGATTCATTGAACCCACCTGATGTTTGGCTGTGGGTCTCTGCATTTGTTTCCATCAGTTGCTGGATGAAGCCTCACTGATGACAATTAGATTAGGTACCAACCCATGAGTATAGCAGAGTACCATTAGACATCAGTTCATTGATTTTTTTCCTAGCTATGTTTGATACTATCCCAGGTTTCTGGACAATCCGGCCTCTGGGTTCTGCTCTTCCAGAAAATGTAAGGGGTGGGCTGCCTCTCATGGCATGGGTCACAAGCTAGACCAGTCACTGGTTAGCTACTTCCAGAGATTCTGTGTAGGCTTTACCTCAGCACATCATGCTTCCAAGAAAAATTGTAGGTCCAAGGTTTTGTGGCCAGGATGGTGTCACAAACCCTCCATTGGAAGTCTTGCCTGGTTACAGGACATGGCTGGTTCAGGATCTGTATACCCCATTAATAGGACTCTAGATCATGTCACCCTAATAGATTCCTTAGGGTTTTCATTCAACTAGGTTTCTACCTTATCTCAAATTGCCCCCCAAATTCCAGTTGTCTCCCTGAGTACTCTCAACCTCTATCTTCTTACCTTCTGATCCCTCCTGTTGGAATTCCCACATGTCCCCTGTCTACCCACAATATCTATTTTATTCTGCTTTCCCAGGGAGATCCAGTGTCCCTCCTTGAGCTCTGCTTGTTATATAGCTTCTCTTGTTCTGTGAATTATAGCATGAATATCCTTTACTTTTCAGTTATATTGTATTCACTTATAAGTAAGTATAATGTTTGTTTTTCTGAGTCTGGATTATCTTGCTCCAGATGTTTTTTTCTAGTTCCATCCATTTGGATGCAAATTTCCTAATGTCATTCTTTTTTAACAACTGAGTAATACTTCATTGTGCAAATGAACCACGTTATCTATTCTTCAGTTGGGACATATAGGTTGTTTCCAGCTTCTGGCTATTGTGAATAAAACTGCTATAAAGTTTTTGAGCAAATGTATTTATAGTAGAATAGAATGTCTTTTGGATATGTGCAGGAGTGATATAGCTGGGTCTTGAAGTTGATCAATTCCCAATTTTCTGAGAAACTCCAGTGTTGATTTCCAAGCCAAACAGGTCAAGGACACCAGACGAAAACCCACAGAATCAACAAACCTGGACTCATAGTTGTTCACTGAGATTAAACTGGCAATCAGGGAGCCTGAATGGGTCTGACCTAGGCCCTCTATATATGTAACAGTTGTGTAGCTTGATGCTTTTGTGGGACTTCTGAGAGAGGGATCAGGAGCTGTTTCAGATGTTTTTACATAATTTGGGGACCTTTGTGCTCCTACTAGGTTGCCTTGTCCACCCTTAATATGAGAATAGTTGCCTTGTCTTATTGCGAATTGATATGCTGTGTTTAGCTAATAGCCCTGGGAGGGAGGTCTGTCATTTTCTGAATGGAAATGCAGGAGGAGAGGATGAAGAAGGAAATGAGAAGTTGGAGGATGTGGAGGCAGAGGGAGGGAGAGGAAACAGCAGTAGGTATGTAATATATGACAGAATAAATTAATTAAAAAAAGAAAAGAAATTAGAAAAATTTGTGTGTTGTGGGTGAGTCCAATATGAAGTTTGGTAATGATACAGACCTGTGCTACTTTACTGTTGCATCTATAAATGCTGTGACCCTAAAAATGGTCACACAGACACACATACACACACACACACACACACACACACACACACACAGAATCTCACAGTCTCTCTGTATAGCTATAACATTAGAAATTCTTATAAGATATGGTGTCTGTGATAATAAATGAGAACTTAAACAGCTCTGAGTCTTTTAACTAGTGATTTTTACCACATGACTATCACACATTAAAATTCCCTCTGTTTCTCCTCTTCTTCAGTGTCACTATGATTAGCACTGATCCATCAATGATGGTGAATTGACCAATGCAGAAACCCCATACTAACAGATGCCCTAGCTCAATGAGATGGTGACTTTACTAACAAATGAAAATACCATGGGATTGAGAATTCAAGGAAATAATGAGCTTCTAGTAGTGTCTCACGGGAAATCTGTAATTAAAAGGAACTTCTGTATCAGATAGGTTACATCTAAGAATCATTAGGGCCCAGCTTTTCTTTTAGATATAATGCAGTGATTAGATTCACCTAGTTCATTAAGGCTCATAAGTTTGGGAGTGTCACTGTATTCCCAAACTATTCTTCCTTCTTGCTAATAAGGAGGAAGTCTGAGTGGAATTACTTGGCTCGCTGTTTCTGATGTTGCTGCCAGGCACAGTGGTCCCTCTAATTCAGGTGCAGTCATTGCCTATTCTCTAGGTTTTGACTTCAGCATGAAAACCTAGCAAAGAAGAGGTGGTCTCTTTTTCCCATGTTTTTCTCCAAGTAAATGATAAAATGATATTCTTCCCCATTCTTCATGAAATGATTTCTGTTAATAGCTCTGGAAAACACTTCAAATTTTTGAAAGAAATGACAGAAGGATTTGTTGACAAGGAGGAAAATGAGAGTTAAGAAAGTGTCACACACATTGGAAGTCAAGGAACAGCTCGTCTCCTCCTCTGGCCTGAAGTTGTATCCAAGTTGTTTATTAGGATGCAAGATTTCCTTAAAATGACTCACTCAGTGCTTTTAGGATCAAATGGATCTCACCATCTGCAGAATTGTCTTGATGGTTAGCTTCAGGTTTTTTGTTAATTGATTCAACTCTCTTCTCTTCATTAGATAATAATCATGAATTGGGATACAAAGAATGCCTTGCATATTGGAAATAAATATCATTGCACAAATCTCATTTTAAAGTGAAGGACAAATAAAAATCTTAAGGAAATGGGACTTCGTTAAAAAGAAAGGACCGCAGGAAGTCAGTTTTGCCTTGATGTGATGACAGGAACAGAAAAAAGGCCACCAAAGACAGACTGATGGGCCTGGTATACACTTAATGAGACTCACAGGAGACCATTCTAAACTCATTTTGCTCACACTAGAAGACCTTTGAAGTTGTTACGTCTCTATTAGAGAAAGGATCAGCCTATGGAGATGGATCAGCAGGAAAAATACTTGCTATTCATGTGTGAGGTCCTAAGGATGAGTCTCCAGCATTCATACACAAGTCAGGCATGAGAATATGCCTGTAACAAATCCTGGGGTTGTATTTTGAGAAACTTGCCATCTAGGCATCCTGGTGGCTATGAACAGCTTCCAGTTCAAGGAGAGACCTTGTCTCAAGGGAATACAGTATAGAACAGTAGCATAGGATGTCTTAACCTGACATGTTCTTCTACCTCTTCATTCTTATTAAAGTATGAATATATATGTATACAACAGACACACACACACACACAAACGTAAGCACACATTCATTCACACATGCATACCATAAAAAATATAAAATAAAAACAATAACAGGAATTATTTTATTAAAAGATTGAAGTAAACAAAGGGAAATAGTCTGCATATGTGAGGTAGACATATATTTTTTGAGCTCTAGCCATGACATCACTATTTCCTCATGTAATTCGATTATATAATATATAATTATATTATAATTAGTCACAGCATAAATTTTTTGTCTTGTAAATGGTCCTGATGTTCCACATTTTTCCTGTTGTTTTAAGATGTTTTGGCATATATTAATATAGCATATGAAAAGATTGTGGAATGCAAAAAAATTACATGGATTTATTTTCTTCTGGTATTAACAGGATTATCAGATGTATAGGTGTAAACTTTTGGGAAGATATTTTGATGTTTCAAGGCTACTAACACTAGGCAATAACATACAGAATGCTATTAATTATGAACTCATATGAAACTGCTAACAATAAATCATGTAGGTTCAAAGTAACAAGGTAAAATCCTAAAAGAGCAGATATGGGAAGAAGGTAGGGTTCTATGAAGGAAGACATATTTGATTGTCAGGTACTAGTATAAAAGTCTTAGTTCAAACTAAGATGAAGGTTAAAGTGAGAGAGACAAATAGAAAAGGTATAAGAAGGGCAAAATGGGGAGGCAAAGAGAAGCCATGGTAGCTTTTTCATATTAAGCATCTTCCTTAGAAATGCCTTGTACATCTGTAAAGAAACCACTAATTATATATTCCAGGAAATAATACTAGTGTATTGCTTTATCATAGGTATGAAACATAATTGTGTAAAGTATAAAAGCTCTCACTTAGCAATCAAACCTCATTTAAGACATTTCTCTACTAGAGAGACCTGAAAAGGCTGTTGAATATCTTGTAAGTTATCAGTCTTGTTTGTCCCTTAATTTCATTCAATTGTGAAATGGCCACAATTTTACTATGTCATCTACCTTTTTAAAATTTTTTATGCATTACATACCTACCTATTTACAGCTGCCTATTCAAATGATGTTTTACTGCTACAATAAAACCTAAGGCTTAGGAATCATGGCAAAAGAAGAAGAAAAGAAAGTAGAAGAGCCAGAGAGCTAGGAAGACATCTAGTGTGACACACCATCTTCTGTATATAAAAGAGTACCATCTATGAAATCTCAATAATGTAGTCACTTCAATAAGACAGGCAATATGACAAAATAAGTGGATATGTCATCCTGGATGAGAGAAACATTACAAGGCCCAATCTCTAGATCAAGAGCTATATCTCTTCATCTAGCATGGCTGATGAAAGAAGAATCAGTCTTCTCCAGAATTAGTGCCCTGATATCCAATCCCAAGAAGTTATCTCTAAACACAATAGGTATGCCCAATACTAAGTGGACTTGACATGCTGTATTTATATACATGTGCATATTTATGCATGTGTATGTGTAATAATAATTTAAAAAGAGATCAAGAATTTGAGAAGTTGGGAAGACATGAAAGAGTTGGAGGCAGCAATGGGGGTGGGGAAAGAAGTACATATAGAACTCTGGTGAGAAATTCTCAAAAAATAAAAAATAATATGACTAAAATGTAACTTAGAAAAAAGCAAACAACACTAATTCAGGATCTTGAGCTAATAGCCACACATATGATCTAATCACCAGTAGCCACTAAAGCCGTCCTGGTGACAACTCTTCAACACAGTGAATATTGAATGAATTATACGTGTCAATTGCAATGTTGACATGAAATATGGTATAAAACTAGGCACACTGGACAAAGCACGCCTGAAAAATTTACAGATATTTTGTTAATTTCTTTGAAAATGTTATATAATGATTTTGATCACATTTATCTCTTTCTCCATTTCCTTCCAAATATCCCACCCTGTTTCATAGTCACTCACCTTGGTGTTCCCATGATTGCTTCTTACATACTCTTCAGTATGAACATGTTCAGTGTGTGAACATCCAGTAGAGTATACCTGCCAGCATTCACACTCTTAAAGAAAGCTAACACTCTATCTGTGTCCCAGCAGCTACCAAATAGCAACATCTCCTTAAGGAGCAGTGGAACTTTGTGTCTTCCCCTTTCAATGTAGAAGTTTTATCTATCTTGAGTTTACAGAAGTTTTGTACATGTCATAACTGCTTTAGGTTCACACTAACTACTGTTATGTTTCTATTATCTCATTACATAAAACAAGTGCTTAGGACATTTAAGCAGAATTTGGGATTAAACGAAACAGCAGAAAAAGGTAAACTATATTTCCTAAGTACTACATGATATTATAGTACATTATAAGATCAATGGGAAGGGTTTTATTAACTGCTAGTATTCAACATAATTTTGCAAATAACTGCCTCTTCACACAGCTTTGCCACTGTTCGGAGTCATGTACAGTAAACTAGCCATTTTATTCTGATGTCTCAGAGTCCACCTTTCCCATCCCATTTTTCTCCCTCCCATTTACCCGGTTTAGTTCAGAACGGCCACAGAATAGGTTTGTTAATTCACTTCCCAACTTTTCTACTGAAGATAAGATTTCAAGATTTGTTGTAAAACAGTGACCATCCTTATGTTTTATGTAATAAAATTATTGATCATGAAAAGAGAATAAATGGTGTTTATCTGTAGACTTCATTCCCTAAGGATTTATTCATAGCAATAATACTTCCCAATAACTAACAGTCTCTGTGTTGCAGGTTCCAGCCAGTAATGTCCTTTTCAAATGAATTTAGAGATTTTCCCAGCTTGTGTTCATATGCTACAAAAGGGAAATAACTGAAATTACACCTACTTGTGTAGGAATTATCGACTTTAGCTTTGAAGTGCAAATGAGCTGAATGAAAACACATGTAGTCTGCAACACAGAAACTATTTCTACTGACTGACAAGTGGTACATTAACTATCTTATAAAGAAAGCCTGGTGTTGCAAGGCATCTGCAATGCTGAAGACTAGTTATCCCATTGGTGACAAATGTCATACACAAAATGAAAATGACATACTTTTTTTTTTAAAAGATGTTACTTACTCCATTCAATTTAATTAAATTCAGTACAAGCCATTCAAGTTAGTAATATTCTAAAAATTTCTCTTTCCCTTCTCTCTCTCTCTCTCTCTCTCTCTCTCTCTCTCTCTCTCTCTCGTGTGTGTGTGTGTGTGTGTGTGTTCTGCTGTTTTAAAAATTAGACTCAAAGACTCAAGGACTCAAAGTTGGACCCATACTATTATTATAAATGAACCCTCAGTAAGTTTAAATCACCTGTTTTTATTTTGAAGTAAAATTCCTGTAGAAATTTCTACAGACTGTGATCTACTTATATAGGATAAAATTCAAGTAAGTAAAAATATCTTCATGGGAGACACCTAGATGGTCTGCTCCCATGAAGACACCATATCCTGAGCCATCCTAGAGGAACCACTGCCGTCAGAGCAGCGTGAAAGAACCATCCCCCACTACCCTAGGCCCCAGAGCTACAACTGGGAGTCTGGGGCACTCAGGACCCATCAGCTACCCAAATCCCGCTCCCCCAGAATACCACTCTCCTTCTTCCCCTCATTTGGTCCTTTTGGCTGGGGCAGACACCTAGCTGGTCAGTTCCAGTGAAGACACCATATCCTGAGCCATCCTAGGGGAACCAGTGCACTAAGAGCAGAGGAGAAACCACTGTGCTCAGAGCAGCAGGATTTCAGGATCCCAGAGGCAGCATGAGTCCCAGCAGTTCTTCCACCCAGAAGCTCAGGATCACAGAGACATCTAGACTCTGAGGAGTTCTGATACAAGCAAGATAACAGGAAAGTCAGGCTCCAGTGAGAGACAGTGAGTGCAGACAGCAATAGACTTAACCAGATGGCGAAAGGCAAGCAGAAGAACATAAGCAACAGAAACCAAAATTACTTGGCATCATCAGAACCCAGTTCCCCATCATAGCAAGCCCTGAACACACCATCACACCAGAAAATCAGGATTCAGAATTAAAATAACTTCTCATGATAATGATAGAGGACTTTGAGAGGAACATAGATAACTCCCTTATAAAAGTACAGGAGAACACAGGTAAACAGGTAGAAGCCCTTAAAACACAAAAATCCCTTAAAGAACTGCAAGGAAACACAACCAAATAGGTAAAGGAATTAAACAAAACCACCCGAGATCTAAAAATGAAAGTAGAAACAATAAAGAAATCTCAAAGGGGGACTACCCTGGAAATAGAAAACCTAGGAAAGAAGTCAGGAGTTGTAGATGCAAGCATCAGAAACAGAATACAAGAGATAGAAGAGAGAATCTCATGTGCAGAAGATAGCATGGAAAATATTGACACAACTGTTAGAGAAAATGCAAAATGCAAAAACATCCTAAGCCAAAAAATCCAGGAAATCCAGGACACAAGAAAAAACCAAACCTAAAAATAATAGGTATAGATGAGAGTGAAGATTCCCAACTTAAAGGGCCAGTAAACATTTTCAACAGAATTATAAAACAAAACTAACCTAACCTAAAGAAGGAGGTGTCCATGAACATACATGAACCCAAAATAGCCTAGAATAAAAAAGAAATTCTTCCCATCACGTAATATTCGAAACATCAAATGCACAAAACAAAGAAAAAATACTAAAAGCAGTAAGGGAAAAAGGTAAAGTAATATATAAAGGCAGACCTACAAGAATTACACCAGATTTCTCACCAGAGACTATAAAAGTCAGAAGATCCTGGACAGATATCATACAGACCCTAAGAGAACACAAATGGCAGCCCAGACAACAATACCCAGCAAAACTCTCAATTACCATAGATGGAGAAACCAAGATATCCCATGACAAAACCAAATTTACAAAATATCTTCCCACAAATCCAGCACTTCAAAGTATAATTGATGGAAAACTCCAACACAAGGAGGGAAACTACAACCTAGGAAAAGCAAGAAAGTAATCTTCCAACAACCCCAAAAGAAGATAACTATACAAACATAATTCCACATCTAATAACAAAAAATAACAGGAAGCATCAATCATTTTTCCTTGATATCTCTTAACATCAATGGACTCAACTCCCCAATAAAAAGACGTAGACTATAAGATGGGATACATAAACAGGACCCAGAATTTTGCTGCATACAGGAAACACACCTAAGTGACAAAGACAGATACTACCTCAGAGTAAAAGAATAAAAAACAATTTTCCAAGCAAATGGACTCAATAAACAAGCTAAAATAACCATTCTAATATCAAATAAAATCGAGTTTCAACCAAAAGTAATCAAAAAAGATAAGGAAGGACACTTCATACTTATCAAAGGAAAAATCTGCCAAGATGAACTCTCAATTCTGAACATCTATGCTCCAAATGCAAGGGCACCCACATACATATAAGAAAATTTACTAAGGCTCAAAGCACACACTGCGTCTCACAAAATAATAATAGGAGATTTCAAAAGGCCAATCTCAGCAATGGACAGATCATGGAAACAGAATCTAAACAGGGACACAGCATGAAATTAACAGAAGTGATGAACCAAATGGATTTAACAGATATCTATAGAACATTTCATCCAAAAACAAAAGAATATACCTTTTTCTCAGCACCTCATGGTACCTTCTCCAAAATTGATCATATAATTGGTCACAAAACAGGCCTCAACAGGTACAAAAAGATTGAAATAATCCCTTGCATTCTATTAGGTCACCACAGACTAAGGCTGGTCTTCAATAATGAAAAACAACAACAACAACAACAACAACAACAATGGAAAGCCCGCATACACATGGAAACTGAACAACGCTCAACTCAATGATGACCTGGTCAAGGAAGAAATAATTCAAGACTTTTTAGAATTTAATGAAAATGAGGACACATCATACCAAAACTTGTGGGACTCGATGAAAGCAGTGCTAGAGGAAAACTCATAGCCCTAAGTGCCTACAAAAAGAATCCGGAGTGAGCATAGAAAAACAACTTGACAGCACACCTGAAAACTCTAGAACAAAAAGAGGCAAATACACCCAAGAGTGGTAGACAGCAGAAAATAATCAAATACAGGGCTGAAATCAACCAAGTAGAAACAAAAAGAACTACACAAAGAATCAATAAAATCAGGAGCTGGTTCTTTGAGAAAATTAACGAGATATATAAACCTTTAGGGAGACTAACCAGAGGGCACAGAGACAGTACCCAAATTAATAAAATTAGAACTGAAAAGGGAGACATAACAACAAAAACTGAGGAAATTCATAAAATCATCAGATCCTACTAAAAAGCCTATACTCAACAAAACTGGAAAATCTGGATGAAATGGACAACTTTCTAGACAGATACCAGGTACCAAAGTTAAATCATGAGCAGATAACCCATCTAAACAGTTCCTTAACCCTAAAGAAATAGCAGAAGTCATTAAAAGTCTTCCCACCCAAAAAAGCCCAGGACCAGCTGGTTTTAGTGCAGAATTCTATCAGACCTTGAAGGAAGACATAATACTGATTCTCTCCAAACTATTCCACAAAATAGGAACAGTAGGAACACAACCTGCTATGAAGCCTCAATCATGCTCATACCTAAACCTCACAAAGACCCAACAAAGAAAGAGAACTTCAGAACAATCTCTCTTATGAATATTGATGCAAAAATACTCAATAAAATACTGACAAACTGAATCCATGAAAACATCAAAACAATAATCTATCATGATCAAGTAGGCTTTATCCCAGGAATGTAAGGATGATTGAATATTTGGAAATCCATCAACTTAATCCACTATATAAACAAGCTCAAAAAAGAAAACCACATGATCATCTCAATAGATGCTGAGAAAGCATTTGACAAAATTCAATATTCCTTCATGATAAAAGTCTTGGAAAGATCAGGAATTCAAGGAAAATACCTAAACATAGTAAAAGCAATATACAGCAAGCCAGTAGCCAACATCAAACTAAATGGAGAGAAACTTGAAGCATTCCCAGTAAAATCAGGGACTAGACAAAGCTACCCGCTCTCTCCCTACCTATTCAATATACTGGAATTCCTAGCCAGAGCAATTACACAAGAAAAGGAAGTCAAAGGGATACAAATTAGAAGGAAGAAGTCAAAATTTCACTATTTGCAGAAGATATGATAGTATACTTATGTGACCCTAGAACTTCCACTGGAGAAATTCTAAACCTGATAAACAACTTCAGCAAAGTGGCTGGATAAAAAATAAACTCAAACAAAGCAGTAGCCTTCCTCTACTCGAAGGACAAACAGGCTGAGAAAGAAATTAGGGAAATGATACCCTTCACAATCATCACAAATAATATAAAATACCTTGGTGTGAATCTAACCAAGCAAGTGAAAGATCTGTATGACAAGAACTTCAAGTCTCTGAAGAAAGAAATCAAAGAAGATCTCAGAAGATGGAAAGATCTCCCATGCTCATGGATTGGCAGGATTAATATAGTAAAAATGGCCATCTTGCCAAAAGCAACCTACAGATTCAATGTAATCCCCTTCAAAATTCCAAATCAATTCTTAATAGAGGTAGAAAGAGCAATATGCAAATTCATTTGGAATAACAAAAAACCCAGGACATTGAGAACTATTCTCAATAATAAAAGAACTTCTGGGGCAATCACCATCCCTGACTTCAAGCTGTACTAAGAGCAACAGTGATAAAAAAAAGGGGGGGGGGCATGGTATTGGTACAGAGACAGGCAGGAAGATCAATGGAATAGAATTTAAGACCCAGAAAGGAACCCAGACATATATGGTCACTTGATCTTTGACAAAGGAGCTAAAACTGTCCAGTGGAAAAAGGACAGGATTTTCAACAAATGGTGTTGGTTCAACTGGAGGTCAGCACTTAGAAAAATCCAAATCAATCCATTCTTATTTTCTTGTACAAAGCTCAATTCCAAGTGGATAAAGGACCTTCACATAAAACCAGATACACAGAAACTAATAGAAGAGAAGGTGGGGAAGACCCTCAAATACCTAGGCACAGGAGAAAAGTTCCTGAACAGAACACCAATGGCTTATGGTCTAAGATCAAGAATTGACAAATGGGACCTCATAAAATTGCAAGGCTTCTGGTAAGGCAAAGGACACTGTCAATTGGACAAAAGGGCACCCAACAGATTGGAAAAGATCCTACATACAATAGAGGGCTTATATACAATATATACAAAGAACTCAAGAAATTAGACTCCAGACAACCAAATAGCCCTATTAAAAATGGAGTACAGAGCTAAACAAAGAATTCTCAACTGAGGAAAGTTGAATGGCCCAGAATCACCTAAAGAAATGTTCAATATCCTTAGTCATCAGGGAAATGCAAATCAAAACAACCCTGAGGTTCCACCTCATACCAGTCATAATGGCCAAGATCAAAAACCAGGTGATAGCAGATGCTGGTGAGGATGTGGAGAAAGAGGAACACTCCTCCATTTTTGGTGGGATTGCAAGCTGGTACAACCACTCTGGAAATAAGTCTGGTGGTTCCTCAGAAAATTGGACATAGCATTACCTGAGGACCCAGCTATACCACTCCTAGGCATATTCCCAGAAGATGCTTCAACATTTAACAAGGACACATGCTCCACTCTTTTCTTAGCAGCCTTATTTATAATAGCCAGAAACTGGAAAGAAGCCAGATGTCCTTCAACAGAGGAATGGATACAGGAAATGTGGTACATTTACACAATGGAATATTACTCAGCTATCAATAACAATGAATTTGAGAAATTCTTAGGTAAATGGATAGAACCAGAAAATATCATCATGAGTGAGGTAACCCAATCACAAAAGAACATACATGGTATGCACTCACTTATAATTGGATATTAGCCCAAAAGCTCTCAATATCCAAGATACAACTCACAGACCACATGAAACTCATGAATAAGGAAGATCAAGTGGGGGTGCTTTGGCCTTTTTTAGATGTGGTAACAAATTACTCATGGTAGCAAGTATGGAGACAATATTTGGGACAGAAATATTTGGGACAATATTTGGGTGGGACAGAAACTGAAGAAGCCATCCAGAGACTGCTCCACCTGGGTATCCATGCCTTGTGCATTCACCAAAGGTAGACACTGATGTGGATGTCAGGAAGTGCATTCTGACAGGAGCATGATATAGCTGTCTCCTTAGACGTCTGCCAGAGCCTAAAATATACAGAGGTGGATGCTCACAGCTAATCATTGATCTGATCAAAGAGTTCCCAATGGAGGAGTTAGAGAGATGACTGAAGGAGTTGAAAGGGTTTGAGGCCCCATGAAGAGAGGAACAGTACCACCAACCAGAGCTCCCCAGGGTCTAAACCACCAGCCTGGGAGCACATAGGAAGTGGCCCATGCCTCGAGCTGTATATGTAGGGGAGGATGACAGTGTCAGGCATAGGTCGGTGAGGAAGTCCTTGGTCCAGTGAAGGCTGGACACCCCAGTGTGGGGGAAATTGTGGGTGGGTAGGTGAGAGTAGGAGGGTGAGTGGGGGCATATCCTCATAGAAACAGGAGGATGAGGGATGGGATAGTGGGTTCCTGGGTGGGGGGGAAGGGGATTACATCTAAAATGTAAATAAAGTATCCAATAAAAAAATATCAAAAAATATCTTCATGGAAAAAAATCATGATACATTAAAAGACAAAGCAAAATCCAGAGGAGTAGAATTTTTTGCATGTGTCATACATGTTCACAGTATCAAAACAGATTATATTCACAGCTTCACAATGGATTGAGGCTGAATGCTTAGGATAGACTCTGTAAACAATAAAAATGGCTTCTCTGAGGAGGCTTTGTTAACTCTACTATTATGAAGTCATAGATAGTAAGTGACTAACTGTGTCTGTTCACCATTTCCCATCTGCCATTTTAATCCTTCAGAATTCATAACTGAGATGCTTTAAATTAAATAGCCCCAAAGGGAACTGTATGGTCTGCTGTCACAGTAGAAATGGCTTCTCAGAGGAAGATCTGCCCCTTTGTTAAGTGACTGACAGCCAATGTTTTCCATTTGTTTTTGTTTATGGTACTACAAAGATTCTCTTTTATCTGAACTTTAACAAAGTCCTTACTCAGCCATTCTTTTTAAAAATTCATATGCTAGAATAATCCTTAGTGTTTTTAGAGAGGAGAAAATATTAAAAGACACAAATAAAGATTCCTCTGCACTTCTATTTCCTGCCTACACTATGAGACAGATTGTGTCTGTCCTTTTATACTTGATAGAGTTTGGTTTCAAGAATTCCACTAGACTATCCAGATTCCACTTGATGTTTGGCTGTGAGCCTCTGCATCTACATCCATTTGCTTCAGGATGAAGCCTCTCAGGAGACAGTTATACTAGGTTCCTGTTTTCAAGCAGAGCAGAGTATCATAAATAGTATCAGAGTTTGGGTGTCTCACATGGAATGGGTCTCAAGTTAGTGCAATCATTGATTGGTTACTGAAACATACACTATTTTTTTCTTACAGTTTTTTGAACAAAGATTCTCCAGAAATGCCCTGAAGAAAAGCTTAAATAAGACTAGCATACACCCCAATAATAACACAAGGAAAAGTCAGAGATGTCATGAAATGCAGAGGCAATATTCACTGTCTTTGGATTTCATTGTTCTTCATCCAGCGTTTTCTACCAGCTCCCTCGCAGCGCACATGAGTGAAAAGAACAAAATTCAAAATTCATTGGTCTTGTGAAGCCATGAGTGGACTGATCCAACTCAAAATAATTAGGAGGTATCAGTTCAGTGGTGCTGAACTTTGAATTTCTTAACAAAGTAGTAAAATATCATGCCATAAGAGGTAATGAGAAGGAAGGATGATGAAACTATTGACTTCAAATTTTTACCCTAGTCATTCCTCTAGAAAAGATAAACTTAAAATCCTACATTTTGCAGCTCCAAAATGGTTTCAGAGAATTTTTTACTATTATCATTGTTCAATTTCATGCGTCTCTGCACCTGAACTTCCAGCCAGGAGCAGGGCTACAACTGCCAGAAGTTTTATGTGTATGTGTAATTTCCTGTCAATATTTGCAGACCCAGAAGTTTAGGCAACTTATCCAAACTTGTGAGTGCTGATATGATTTGAGCCTCTGACCATTCTAAGATTTCTGATTTGCAACCACAGTCGAATTATAAACCAAGGAAAAAGAATGGAACACAATTCCACAAGATATTTTCTGTACATGAATCAATCTCTATGGCCTCCAGATTTCTTTTATTTTCCTTCTTGAATGTGAATATATAGGTAGCATTGAAACTAATTAATTTGTATATTATCAAGAGTGGTGCATGTTTCTTGTGAAGAGCTTCTTTATGAAGTATCCTTCAATAAATTGTCAGTTTAACAAGAAAATGGATATACTTAATCATCACCCCAGTACAGATGTGTGCCTTAGAGAGCATATTAAAGTATCATTTAATTTCTTCAGCATCAGAAAGGGCCCACATTTCCAGATAACTTGAACAAGTTTCTCAAGTCAAAAGCCAGTGAATTTTGAGACACAGTGATAAGAGGTCTTACTAGGCTGTCCCCTCACACAGTCCTCATCAACACTGAACCACTGTTATAGATGGCAAGCTATAATTTATTCTAGGCTATCTGTAATTTGCATTACACTTTAAACTTAGTTTAACACTTTAATTTTATTGTCCATAATTTCTGGCAGTTGTTGTCTGCCTGATTCATACAAAACAAGAAACAAAGAAACAACATATGTGCTCGTGTGTGTGTATGCGTGCGCACACACACACACATGCATACACACACACATACACACAGAGAGAGAGGGAGAGAGAGAGGGGGGGGGGGCTTCTACCTCTTTTCAAACTTAAAACTTAGCAAACCTGAAGAATGAATGGGCAAACACCAAGTATGATGTTCAATTAGATTCCTTCAAACTCACAGATCTGCCCAGGAACCTGCTGTTAATGCTTAGGAGTTTATGTCAGTGATTTTGTGTTTGGGAAGGATCTGATTCTAGAAATAGCCTTATATTTCAAAGAGACTGGATTCTTGTACAGTAATCTCTGTGTACATATGCATTTAGTACCTGAGCTCCTGGGAAGTATACACTGAGTTAGGAGGCTAGGATTTCAAAAGGCCTATTTCTATATTTTAGGAGAAAGTAACTGAACCCCCTCGTAGAGATGTAATGAAGTGGAGGCTTGCACATGCAGATATCTCCATGCATATCTTCTACAAGTTCCTCAACATTTTACATACATGTCAGTGTTCATACATATTAAAGCTTCTTCACACAGAAACAACTGTTATCTCCTAACAGCTAAAATCATGACAAAATAATCATGGCTTTTGGAGTCAGTTTGGGTTCAAATACTGTCTCAAGTGTGTCCTACATTTTATTACAGGTAAACTATTTAATGCCTGATGCTATTAACATACCCTATGTGGGAAAAAATTACTTTGTCCGTAAATACCAGTAAGCTTGGATAAATTTTGCTATATTTCATTCATCATTCTAAATAATGTATATATCAATTAGTTCATTATACAGTAGATCCTTCTGCTTCACAGATCAGGAAACCAATGCTCTAAAATGAAGGAATGTTCCAGATGTTACATACTTTGTAAATAAGATAGTCGAATTTTACCTTAGATAATGTGGCTTCAAATCATGTCTCATTAATCATGACCATAAAGTATAATTAAGAAAACACTTAGGAGCATTTTTTCTTCAAAAAAAGTGCTATATTACTGGGGTGATAAAGAAAATGCACTCTGATGTGTTTTGAAACTCCTGGAGATATTTGCCATGCTAACCAGCTGTCCCAGAAGACTGAGAGATGGGCGTGTAATGGCTGTTCCAGATTCCTAGATACAGGGGAAGAGCAGTGCAACAGCCAGGAAAAGAAAGGAGAAAGGAAGATTATGAGAGTTCTCATCTAAAGACAGAGGAGGCTCTAGCACTTGCATGTTAAATGAGTAAGCTGGTATGACACTGAAGAGGACAAGGAGGACAAAGTGACAGAATATTAAAACCCCTATCATTATTTGTATTTGTCATGCCATGATCTAAATTCTTTGAGGGTAGATCTCTCTAGTCCATCTCTTCTGTATCACAGTGAGCATACTGCAAATGACCAGATATTGTCACTTTTCTGCCACATATACCTCCATCTCTCAGTAGTCTCTCTTCATACAAATGAGGTAGATTCCAGATTTTTACAAAAATATATATGGCGAACCTGTTAAAAAGCTGAATCATTACACTTTAAAGCTATGTTTACCTTGAATTTTATTTGAATTTTTGGAAACAGACTGGGTGGAATGAAAAACTTAACATTTTTGAACTCATAGAAAACGTGTGCGAGTGCACACACACACACACTCTGTTTTGAGTATACACTACTAAAATAAACAAATTCAATACATATTATGTTTACAACTGCCCACCTTGGTAAAAAAAATTCTTTTATTTTATTCAATAGATAATGTATTTTTTTGAGATTCTTTATAGTATGTTATAGGTTTAAGCAGCTACTTGCTCTAAGGATTTAGACATGACTAAGTCCTATACCTTGTTAACTATTGTTTCTATATAACTATTCATCTCTACAATGTTTAAATTATATATATAATATATATACATTATATATATATATTATATATATAATATATATACATATATATATCTTTTTTTCATGATTTTCACTTAATTTTTCCTCATCTATCATTTTATAGTAAATTATTAATTATGACAATTTTGAAATGCATAAGACAAAACTTTCCCCTAGAAAATACCTGAACTCTTCTGGCCTGGTCAATGCTGGCCAGGGAAAATGTGATGTGATTCAATTATAACTGATAATAATACCTTTTCATTGGAAGATGATTATAGACATATTTATCTATTATATTACAACATTGTTTTCACCACTAATATTCCAGAATGATTCCTTTATTTGTCATCCATTCAGGAGAGCTATGCCTGTCTATTTACATCACACTGCATTTTCCCTGGTAAAAAAAAATTCTACTACCATACTTGTGATTTTTTTTTTAATTTCATTCTGATATACAAACCTATTTACATGGGGATGATTCTGTGCCATCCTTTGAAAAGTCACTATCTAAACGTAACATCCAGGACTTCCCTGACTCTGTGGACATAAATCACGCTGTCACTGTTTGAGGGAATAAAAATTGCAGTTTTTAAGTTCAGTGAAACATGTCCTTCCTTCTTCATTATCATCCTGAGCCAATAGCTGTGAAGAACATAACAGAATAATCAGAGCCACATAATGGAGTGATATGAAAATATGACTCAAACGCATTTTCAATTCTTTGTTTTAACTTTATACTATAAGCTTGTGTATATGTGTACGAATATGTCATATATCCATACATGTATATATGTGTAGTATGTTTTCAATTTATAGTAAGACATTAGATATTCAAAACCAAATGTACTTGACAGAAAGGTCCACATGGGAAAAATCTATGCACCCATTTTCTGGTCTGGTATATGTCTGAAACAAAATAAGTATTTGTTTGTTCTGTTTGAGAACTTGCATTTGATTGTCTCAGGTATTAGCAAAATCTCACAAGGAAAGAGAACCACAGAAACAGGTTTGCAGAAAGCATTTATCATAAGAAATTTGGAAGTTTGTTTACAATGTTATACACACTCAATTTGTGATACAGGATGTATGTTACCTTTGTCATTGAAATATTTTGAATAAATCAGTATATTCACAGTATCCATTTTAATTTCAAGAGACTTTTAAACTATGAAAAGGGTATAGATAATATTACAAAGAACTAGAAAGGCACTGGGCAAAAGTAAAGATGTCTAGAACCAGTATTGTATTTGGTTTGAATGTGCTTAGATAGAACTTCAGCTAATTCTTAGTTGATTCACATACACATTCTTCCTGACTCTCATAGCTATGAAATGCATTGATACAGCCAACATCGATAAATCCATTTGAAGTTTATTAGGCATGGCAGATGAATGGATCAATAAATATCAGTACATTAACACTGAACTTCCGGGGATACATTCAGCTATTTACATATAAAATATTCAACAAATATGTGCTGAAGTAAATTGAGTGAAAGTCTGCAAACCAATCAAACACAAACATACTTGATGGAAGGAATGGTTCAAAGTGAAACACAGGCAGTGAGATTTTACACCAGCAGCACCTCTGACATATCCCAGCATGGACCTAGCATGATAGCTTATGTATGGATTCCAAAAGAACCACTTTACAAGAGAAGCATTTTTTCACAGCTTTTGATTCATGCTAAGATAATGAAAATCAGTATGTTCAAATATCTGGAAATGCATCTATGGGATTCTTCAAACTTTTTTGTGATAACTTGATTTTTGTTCTAAATATATAGTAGTATATAAGTCATTTTTTATCCCATGTTCTGGTTGAACCCCTCTATGATTCAGATTAATTTTACATTTAATTCAAAATAATTCACATATCAAGGAGAAATATAGTACCATGTAATTCTTTTCAGCAGGTACTGTCATAAGAAACAAAATATTTAATTACTCGAAGAAGAGGTTAAAACAAAGCTATGGTTGAAATTCCTTTAATGGTTGTCATGGGAGTGGGAATGATAACAGTCTTCCAGGTAATTTTCCTTCATTTTAGGCTGCTCTCAGTAAGGGTGTCAGCATCCACGTGGGAACATGTTCTTCTTACAGGAGAGTCTTTGGACATCAATCCAATCCACCTCTGGACCAAACCAGCTGTGAAAAAAAGCTGAGGCTTACCACAGTTCCATTTAGAATGATGTCAATAAAATAACAAAAAATTGGATTATTTGCCTGCAATGAGTGTGGATGTGCTATTTTTCCCTCATTACTTTGGGGATTACCACAAAGTTCTGATGCCCTAAACAGTTTTTTTGGGAGATGGGAGTGTATAAAAATATTTTATGTTTATTGTGATAGCTGACTATATTTGAAGACATTAAGTTTTCTTAGTTTGATCTGATCAAGAATTGAAAGGTATCACTAGGCCTGACTGGTGAATATCAGCTCCAACTGAATCACAAAAATTTAAATAAATAAGAGGGACCTAAAGTTTCATATTTGATAGTGAGAAATTGTAGAACATATCACTATCCAGATGGGATCTGACTATTTCAAAGTTACTTGATTCAAGAGAAACACACTACCTGGTATCTTCTGTCAAAGCTAAATTACTAATCCCAAAAGTATTGATCTTTGCAAATTATCTGCGATCACGAATCATCTATAGAACATTCTAAAATAGAATTTACTTGAACAAAAGTGTCCCATGTTGTGCATGTATCTAACTTTAAATCTGATGACATGAATATCCCCTAGATGGACAGAAATGACTAAAATAAACTACAAAACAACACCAGGGATATTAAGAAGTTAACTATTGAAACTATACTGCACCTAAATAAGCTTGCCTGATTCTATATTTATATCTGAATTCATTGAAGAACCTTAGACAATGAAATTGCCTAACTTCAAAGTTCAGATGTTACTCTGTAATGGCAGAATTAATTTCCTTGATTGGTAATCCATCATGCCTAAGTGTGATGCATGTGGTATCAAACATGTGTGTATCTGCTATCATTAATTGTGGCATATTGTCACAACTGATAAGGAAATGCAGGAAGAAGGAAAGGAACAAGGCTGTGATATTGGCAGATTAGCCCTCTCTTCCTATAAGCAATGGCAGATACAGCAGACTGGCAAAATAAGAGTGAGCCCTTGTGATTCACACTAGGTGAAAAAGACAGGCTTCCAAAAGCATAAATCATCAGACCAGCCATGCTCTCCATTTGCAAGGCTGCTGCCTATATTCTGAGATAATGATTGATAGTGTCTAAACAAATGCTTAGAGAAATCAGGGAATGTTCAGACGCTTAGGTGTGACATTTGGTTGTGGAAATCTGCAGGGAACTGGCCAGCTGGCAACGAGACCATTCTCAGGAAATTAACACAAACACATTTAAAAGAAGAGGAAATAATGAACTGTGGGTTAAATGACATCCAGGTAAAGTAGCAATTTTGGATACCAAGTAGTCTATGTGCCAGAGAGAGGAAGATGGAAGAAATGGGGTAATGAAAACTATTTGGGCAGATTTCATTAAGAAAAGGGCATCCTTTAAGGCAGCCATGCTAGTAAAAACACCAGTCAGTTAGGGAGGCAAAAGTTTCAAGTGATGAAATGCAGGTGAAAAGTCTTGGAAAGTTTTATGTTGAGTATAGACATAACTGGAACTAGAGAAGAATGTAAGTTACAGATATATGTGATATACCTTAATAAAACAAAATGAATGTAGGAAGATAGTACATCTTGTGTTCTGCCAATAGAGCTTTTCTCTTGTTGTTGTTGTTCTCCTTCTTCCCCTCCTTGTTCTTCATTAAAATAACTTATATATAAAACAGTTATCCTAAGGCAGCTATTCTAACATTATTTCTCCAGTCCCAAACCATATACATCTCAATGAACTCTACAGTTTGAATAACCATTCTAATGCTATAGACCTTCTGAACTTACCCGTCACACTAAAGAAAAAAAAAATATATATATATATGTGTGTGTGTGTGTGTGTGTGTGTGTGTGTCTGTGTCTGTGTATCAAAATATGTGTATGTGTCTATAGATAGGTAGATAGATAGTCAGACAGACAGACAGACAGATAGAGCTACAGAGAGATAGATATATAGATATGTATTATGACATATTTGGAACTAGCAAAATTATTCTTTTTATGTGCTTTTTCATGCTGTGCTTTCTGTTACCTATATTCTGTCTTTATCACAGTATTGTCCTTTCTTGGACATCTCCAAATGTTTTACTACATTCACACATCTTACATGTTTACATAAATGCATGCATCAGATCTGCATGTGTGGAGAAAATATAAATTTCTGTTTTCTTTCTGGGTTTGAGTGATAATGCTTACACACTCTAAGTACAACCTTTTTGCAATTTTATTTTTCTTGGTGCTCAATAGTATCTCATTTCATACGTATACCATTTTATAATGTGTAGTTCTCTTAATTTAATCCAAGCATACCTGTAAAAGAAACTTCTTTATGCTGAAGTTCTAAATGTAATTATGCAAAATAAAGGCCACATGTTTAAAGAAGTTCACGCTCTGTATACTAAGCTCTTGGTCATAACTAATACATAATAACTACCTTTAGACCAGCTCTGTGTACTTCAATCCTGTTTCCATTAACCAGTTGTGAAAATCTCAATCATTACATGTGGGGAAATGCTGCTAATTAATATCAAAATCTGCCATATCTGTATAGCTGTCTTGTCTCTGGGCAAAATGGAAGACTATTTCTCTGACCTTTTCTGGGGAGCCTGAAAGCCCCTACCTTCAGAATGTCAGGTAGCCTTGTTGGGATTACAGGTTCAGCTTCTTCTGATAAAAACCTGTCCAGCAAGCACCTGGAATTCCTGGAATGCCTCTACATGCAAATGAGGTTTTATTGAGTGGCCTAAGTTGTAGTCAATGATATATACTCACCCTAGAAATCCCTACTCCCTTCCCGAAAAACTATACAGGGTGAACTTGATTCACCCTGATTAAATTTGAGCTGCCTTCCTGAAGCTGACCCGCAAGTCTGCCATTTGCTTTCTACTCATTGGTTTCCAAAACCCTTTTCTTGGACACTGTTCCCTTCGTCCACATGGACCTATGGCTGACAGTCCCCCAGGAAAAGGGAGGCCCTCAATTACACTCTAGTCTCATTTTCACTCCTTTTTAAGCAAGCATTTCCCTTGAGGTCGGCATATAATATTGGTGTTCTCTGCTACTTTTCCCTGTTTTCTCACAACACTTTGGCTCATCTTTACGTTTGACAAAGGTACATCCAATTTCTCTAAACTCTCCTATTCTTGTGAATGAGAAAAAAATGGAACTTACATATTGATTTAAGCTATGTAAATCTCGATAAAGCCATTGCCTCGACAGATAATCTTTTCTCATGTTACCATATAGTTCTTAAGGTATTGTGGTTAAGGTTTCATAATAGTTTCAATATGTTAAAATAGAATTAATATTTCTATACCATGGGAGAGAGGTTCATAAATTTTTTCAATGCTAGGCTTTGCATATTTCCATTTAACAGTTCAGAGTAGTACAAGAATCTCATATATCTTCTGGCTTCTCCACTTTCAGCATCATGATCTCAGGTTGTGTTGTGTTGACACATGGTGATGGCCTGCCTAAAGAATTTCCTCAATTAGGTGATGTGAAAAACGGTATCTGTCCTCTAGATCTGCTGTGGATGGTTCCATCTGAGAGTGATAAGAGAAGGTCATAGGTTTTAGGGGTAATAGTACCTGATGAGTTTAAGTTAATTCCTTAATTGAATAGCAACAAATTAAATTTCAAAACTATATCTCATTTTTGCCCTCTATCTTTTTTTTTCTATGTAAAAGAAATGATCAGTGGTCAGCAAGGCTCAGATAACTTTTACATGAATTGTGATTTTCCTTTTGTATATAAAACATTATGGGCATACCACTTTTCTCTCTGACTGCTCATAAAGTCACACAAAAATAAGCATAATAATCAAAGCCCAACCGTTCTGTCTGTGATGAATATAATTTATTAAAAGGGTCAAACTAAAACTCTTTCATGAAGAGTCTCTGAATACTAAGAGGAAAAGAAATAAGAATGGAAGTCTAAAGGAAGGATGGAGGGACAAAGGAAGGAGAGTATCAAGGTGGAAGGGAAAGAGAGGAGAAAGGAGGGAGAGAGTACAGAAACACAGCAACAGACATTCATTTATCCCAATTCATTAAGCACTTTTCTCTTCCAAGGTAGTTAATCAAGTAAAGAAAATTAGCAGGACAGAAATAGAACAAGGTTTACTGCAAGTCTTCATCAAACTCGTTCTTTATATTCCCTGAAGCCTTATATGTTCTACTTTCTTAACTTCCAGGAGGATGTAGGAGCCCCCTTGAGTATTGCACTGTGAAGTGTGGGTGCAGAGACATATGAATGTTCCAGGTTCTATGAATCCCTCTGTTCAATTGTCAGTTATTAAGTGAAGGAATACTACAATCATCCATATGGACATACAGAATTAGAAAAGAAATGTCCTTTCAGTGCATATGTGAAGAACTCACAAGAAATTCTGAATGGCACTGTGCATCATGAAGACAGACTTGTCCTTCCAATGTTGGCAGGTAGGAAAAGATGGAAGATCCAACACCTAAAACATGTGAGACACTGAATTCCTACTTTTAATTGTAAGAAACCAGTGATCATAGCATAAACTGTCATCATAGTGTCAGGCTACAAGTAAACTACATAGAAATACATAAATGAAGAAACAATAGCTAAAAGAGACAGAATGTTACCAAGGGAGTAGAAACCAAGAGAGAAATGAAAAAACATATTTTGAGACCTCTGTTGTGAATTAGCTTTTAGATAAATCACTCTTCCTAAACACAAACATTAAAATGAATAGAAAAAAAGAGGTCAGTTATAGACCCACATTTCAGGAGAGGCACAAGAAGGTCACTCACTGAAGTTATAAAATACATAGTTACCGTAACAAAGTGAGGAATCCAGAAGTCTCCATATTTAAACAATTAGTTTAATGTCATTCCATGTCTTACAGATCATGAGTGTTAACCTTAGCTTTGCAGTAATATTAATTAAAACTTGACCTTAAGTAAATCTTCCTTCTGTTACAGTTCTTCAAGAATAAATGAATAAACTAAAATCTGACAGTGGAGGATAAAACTATGAATTTTCAAATTTTAAAGTAAGTTTACCAGTTCAATCTCAATGAGTGTCTTGTTGCCAGTGCCCATATTCAGTGTCAGAATTCTCCTAAAATCTATAGTCAAAAAGGATTGCCAGGGTATATAATTTTCCTATGTCTTAAGGACCTTATGAATGGACTTAGTACTACCCTTAACCATATCCAAGCTTCTCAGACCCTTTTAATTTAGTGCATGGATGTTGGCATCAATTGAACAATATTCTGACCTTTTATAAAGGGCAAGTATAATACTACATGAGCTTGGTTTGCTGAACTTTAGACTTCTCTGAATTGGAGAGTGTTGAAGTACGACTGCTTAGATTTTGTATATAATGTCATGGCAAAATTAATGATTCATTTCTTATAGGAATTACAAAGCTTTCCTTTAAAAACAAGTTAAAATATATATCATTTAAGCTTGAGCATTCAGACCTATTGTTGAATCAGCTGCCCTCAGGATAAGTGGAACTTGTTTGAAAAGAACACATTGATTGGATCAAGAAAAATATGCAAGATCAAAGGCACATGGTTCATGATTTCACAGAGAGAACAGGAGTGGCTACAGGCAGAAACAGAAACTCGAAGTATATTCTTGATATCCTTCAATTATTTTTTTTTCTTTTCTGCCCCAAATCCATACTCTGGTCCTTGCATTACAGATTCTTTTTTCCAAAGCTGATTTGCCCTCATTGAAACTTACACCTTAACCATTTCATACTTTTGCTTTAGAAGCATTCTATAATCAGAAATAATTATGACTATCAGGAACACTTATGATAAACCTGATCCTTTCATCATTTTCATCTGGTTCCCCCCTATCATCCCAATTCTTATTTTACTCCTGTTTTATAATTTACAGAACATTATTAAATGCCCACCTTCATCCTGTGAAGCCTGTGCTAATAATATGCTCACTCAGAATATGATGTTGATAATGTACTTCTAATTATCATACCTGACATAAATGCTTAATAAATACTAGCTATTAGTTTAATTTAATTTTCTTATCTTCCATTACACAGTAGGAACTGTGTGTTTAAGAGAGAAACTATTTTATCCTTTATGTGGGAGCCAATGCATTAAAGGAAGGACAGAATGTACAAATCAGATCCAAATCAGCCCCATAGTAATCCATTCACTGATATTTATTGTCACTAGTATACAAAGTGTCTTGTGAAGCAAGATGAGAAAGACAAAGAAATAATATTTTCTAAGCCTGAAAGCTCACCGTCTGACCCATGAGTGTGTGTGTGTGTGTGTGTGTGTGTGTGTGTGTGTATGTGTGTGTCTGTGTGTGTATAACCTCTTATAGGAATTACAAAGGTCTATGTGTACAAAATTAAAAATAAAGGAGTAAAGATGGTAAGGTAACAGGAAGAATAATGACTAAAAGACAGATTTCAGGGGAGGCCATTACAGTCTACAGCCATTGGGAGAGCTACATATAAAATCACGGAAAATGCTTGGTAGACATATATTCACGACTTCTGTAGATAACTGGAAATTGGTGACCTGAAGGATGCTGAGGGTTTCACTCGTTTTACTATAGCTGTCCAGGTGGAGATCCTTCTGGTGGTCTGTATCATCAAAGTTCATAAATAGTTCATAATTAATAGTAGGATAATTTCAGGAATGAAAGCATACCTCCAAAAGTGGGGGCAACCTCAGGGAAAACAGACAAATTCCTCTTCAGCACTCTAGCCAAAAGGTGAAATTACTGGTTTTTAAAAAATGAACTTAGTTCTTTTCTAAACTGGTAGAGTGAGAGCAATATTAGAACTATCTGCCAACGTATCCCATAACCATCTCTATGCTAAAGCATGATCTAGATAGAAAAGGGATAGTTCCTGGCTACAGAAATCACTATTTTTAAGCATCGAGACCTACAGGGAAACAAAGCTAGAACTAATGCTACAAAGACTGAATAATATCTGACCGTTATCTGTCACAACCTAATATGTCATGCTGGATAAGGTCCTCCTGTTCTGTTTACTCTTTCTATAGTGAAGTACTGGGTAAGGTAATCCATGCTATCTCTGACATCCTTGATCATATCAGTGATTTAGGAAGCATAAGTGTCACATGTACAAGCAGTATGTAGCTATAGAAGTAAAAGAAGACTGAAATATACAAAGAGTAGCTTTACAATCTTCTGTTGCACAGACTTTCAGTCTTTGTGTCTATGCAATCCCATTCCTGCTAAAAGCACCTAGCAACTGTGTATGTAGGGAACTGGGAAAATACATGCACAATTATTACTCATCTTGGTAATCAGTATCTGTACTTATGACTGTTGCCTGGGATAGTCTTATTTAATTGAGATGTATTGTTATTAATTCATTTTGAATGCACTGATGTGCTAGTTAATAAGAAAGCTGACTTTTGAGTGGCTTATAGTATTCTGGGATTACTAAGACAAGCTTTCTAGACTTATATGTTACTATATGGCTTATGTGCCTTCCAAACCTGAAACTTTAGACTACATTGAAATCTAATATTTCTTGGTGACTGAGAAATAAAATTACAATTCAGAAAACACAGAAGGAAGAGGAGAGAAAAGAACTGAGGCTTCAATTTGTAGGACAGAGCAGCCCACCACTACTTTCTCTTAGTTATGAAGCTGGAAAAAATGACAAGGTAATAAGATTTGGACCAATAGGTCTCAATAAAAAAGAGAATGAAACTATATTTTATGGACCAATTATGACTTGCACTCAGTTCAAATTGTCTCCCACCTCTAGTGCCCCTGCAGTATGCTCTGTGCTACTGGGATAAATATTACTCTCAGTCTGCCCTCTAACTTCTTCATGAAGACCTCAGCTTCCTGTGTGTCTTCTTCCAATTAAGCAGGAACAAGCATACAGGCTAGAAAATTGTGACTCATCTAGCTTGGTTCAATCCTACCTGATAAGTTGCTTACACATTGTAGGCGTTGGATGCTGAGTAGAAGAGAGCAAGTCCTTCTGAACATATATGAAGTTGCAAAAAGTGTTCAGGCACTTTAGACATATTATTAGGATTAATCTTACAATATAATTGTTTTCAATTATTTTTGCATTTTTATCTTTCTGCATTAGAAGCCCAAAAAAGTTTAGAATTTGAATAAAATAGAATCAGTAATAGCTTTTCATATTATGACTTTCTGACAGTGTAGCAGTCTCCCAAACACACCTATGAAAAAGGTATGTAATAAGCTATTTATGGGTATAACTTTTTAAATCAAGGATTATTTGATGGATGTCCTTCTCTTCCCTTTACCAGATCTCAAGTACTCAATTCTGTTTCTTTGGCCCATCATATAGAAATAAACTACAGAATGTGTTTGTGGCTATAAATTAAAATGGAAAAGGACCAAAAAAATTCAGACATATATATATAGTTATCCTAGGGGGTAACAAAGAACACATACTTGCACTTACCTAAAAACAACACCACAACAGAAATAAAAAGAATGGGTCATAGGAATGGATGTAACAGAACTATATACAACCAATGAATCCTGAATTGCAGAATAACACTACTCTTCCACCAAGCTTCCTGAGGTTTCTTCCTCTCTGTGGTTTTCACACATTGTCCTTGATCTCTCTATCAATATTGACCAACCATTTACCAAACATTTCTCTTAAAATTTGTATTTACCTGAAAGTATATATGTTTTCCATGTAAAATTCATAGAAAGTAAAAAAGAAAAGCAAAACTAAGTAATTTAATAAATATTGACTTTAAAGATAGGACTATGCCAGCTTACAATCCAACCAACAATGGAGGAGTTATCCTCTTTCTTCACATCCTCACCAGCATCTGCTGTCACCTGAGATTTTGATTGTAGCCATTCTGACTGGTGTGAAGTGGAATTTCAGGTTGCTTTGTGTGTATTTCCCTGTGGACTAAAGATGTTGAACATTTCTTTAGGTGTTTCTCAGGCATTCAATACTCCTCAGTTGAAAATTCTTTGTTGAGCTCTGTACCTCAGTTTTAATAGGGTTATTTGATTATCTAGTGTCTAATTTCTTGAGTTCTTTGTTTATTTTGGATATCAGCCCTCCATCAGATGTACGACTGGTAAATATCTTTTCCCAGTCTGTTGGTTGCTGTTTCATTCTATTGACAGTGTCCTTTGCATTACAGAAGCTTTGCAATTTTATGAGGTCCCATTTTTCAACTCTTGTTCTTAGAGCATAAGCTGTTGGTGTTCTGTTCTTCCCCTATGCACCTGTTTTCCAGGCTTTTCCTCACTTTCTCTTCTATTAGATTCAGTGTATCTGGTTTTATGTGGAGGTCCTTGATGCACTTGGACTTGAGCTTTGTACAAGGAGATAAGAATAGGTCGATTAGCTTTATATAATGCATATTCCACGATGGGTAAGTAAGGCATTCTTGTCAGAATGACTTAAGACAGGATCAGTCTCATTTATCAAATAAAAAAGGTGGAAAGGCAGAGAGCTTGTGGGGCTGCTTGGCAAGAATCTGGCATTGGCCAAGGACAGGGAAATAGGCTGCATGGCGAGAATATGACATTGGCCAAGGACAACAAAGTGGGCTTCAGGTAGAAATCTAACATTAGGCTAGACCAAAAAAGTAATTTTAGGCAGGAAGCTAAATCTTAGGCTAAAACAAAGAAGTAATTTCAGGCACGAATTAAAATATTAGGCTAGAACAAAGAAGTGATTTCAGACAGAAATATAAATCTTAGGCTACAACAAAGAAGTAGGATTCAGACATGAAAATGACTTTGGGCTAGGACAGGGAAGTAGGCTCAGATATTTTGGTCATCCTGATAAGCCCTTAGAAATAGTGATCATGGGAGTGATCATGGAATTTTGTTTATTACCGTGCTTGTTCTTTGACTATGTGTGTTTATTGTCTTGCTTGTTCCTTGACTATTTGCATCTATTGTAATGCTATTTTCTCAACCTAGAACTGACCTTAATACTTGCGTGTAATTAAAATGGTATAAAAACAAAAAAGGAGGAGGGGAGATGGGATGGAGGTTTCAGGGTGGGAATGGTGAAAGGGGATGACATCTGAAATGTAAATAAATAAAATATCCAATGAAAAGGCCAAACAAACAAAAAAAGTAAGGATTATACAGATTGAAAAGCATATATTAGCTATTGTAAACGCAATGTTTTTTTATGTACACCATACTCTACAGTTAGTTACTTTAGCCATAATTCTACTACAACTTTCTTGGATTTCATCTTGTAGAAAGAAGTTTCCTGTGCTTAATGTTGTTTCTTTTATTTGTATTTACATTTGAGACTTGCTTTTTAAATGCCTACCAGGAACTCTTGTCTATGAGCACATTCTTGGTAACATTTCAGTCATTAGTAGAACTCTGGTAGAGATCTGAATTGTTAATGTTTCTACTTCTCCTTGGGCCTCACAAACAGATGTTCATTTGTGCATTCGTAAAAAGAATGCCTGAAACAGAAAGTCAGGAAGATCAGAGAAAGAAATGGTCTAGAATCTGCTTGTCCAATCAACATATTAGGGAATTCACCAACCCCATGTGTTTTTTGTCTTTGGAAGGATAGATGGTAGTTTTTGACTGAAGACTTCCTGTTTTTATGAATGAGTGTAGGATAGAGCACAATATGGGTATAAAATATGGAAAATACAAGGTTATATGAAGGTATATGACATGAATATGAGGCAGTACACCCATCTGCTTTCTTTGACTGCATCTATTAGTTAACTTCATGTTACCACAGTGACAAATGAGGCTTAAAGGAAAGATTCTGAGAGATCTCATAACTATTTAAGTTCAAATCTGAGATTAAGGATATTTGTTGCTCTGAATCTCTGTTCAAAGACAGCAATGATGCTTGTTAAGTGGCTGGATATGTGCTAGAATCATCAACAGGGAATTAATGTGACTATACTTTATAATGTCATATCCCTGAATAGATATATTTGCCATCATGTCCCACTTCCCCTCAAATTCCAAAAGCCTACAAATATCTCCACCTTGGACCCTAGTTTTCATGTAGAAACATTTTAGGGATTCCCATCAGATACCTGCAAGTAATCTGTTTTACTTCAAAACAAGGCATGGATTTTTATATATTTTCCATAAAGCATCATCAGGTGTTTATGCATTTATTATATTACTTCTTCCCCTCTACAATATGCAAATTAGTGATAAAGTTTTAGAATACATGGATTGATTCATTTTCTCATTGACATATTGCTGCTTCATAAATATTATTCTATATTCAATAAAGGATCCATGTTTCTTTGGTGCATCTATATTGAAGACTATTAACTTCCTATGTTAAGATCCCAGACACTACTCTTATTCTCTATCTGATTATTTGCTAACAATTAAAGCTGCTTAATTGCTCACATTTAAATCCACCTGTGTATTAAAACAAATTTTCGATCTATTTTCATTGTTTTTTTTTACTTCAAAATAGACTAAAAATAGCATACTTATTACCTATTGCATATAGTATATTTCAGCATACTTTTAAACATATATTACTGTGGTAATAATTCAAAAAATAAAATCACATTTCCTAGTACTGACAACACAAACACTTGCAGTTTAAGGGGGAATCATATACAAGCAAACAAATTTCTACACAAATGTGTTCATGAAATAGCTAAGGACTGTAATTAAGAGAACATAGTTATTATGAGATCTATACAACACATACAAAGACTTTTAGGGATTGAATTCAAATTAAATATTGGAGAAAGAGAATACCTAATTAGGTAAAAGAGAAAAGAACTAGAAATGTGCTTCTATATAAAGGAAACAGCAAGGAACACAACATACAGTAAAGAAGCCAGTAAGAGAAAATCATTTTGTCATCAAAGTTTGATATTCATTTGATTTCATCTCGACATCTACTTGACAATAGATTCTTATGTTTATTATTATTTCTCTATGAAACTAGACCAGAATATTGAGGGTTAACACTTAAAGTATTAATTATCAACCAGGATTTTTTATATACTTTGCATATATATTAAAACTAGATTAACTCATCCTTCTTTAACGTTTCTGAAAATTTTAAGCAGTTTTCCATGGTAGAGCAAACGGCAGAGTCAAGATATCTGTAGTTGAAATGACTGAATAGGCTTTATGACTAGCCATCTCCATCTCTCATACAAACTAATCTTATATCTCATGAATTAATCAGCAGAAGTCCAGGAAAACCCTAAACAACAAAATTCCCTCAATATCAATGTTTTCATTAGAACAAGTTGGGATGGAAAGAGTGTGGGTCCTTTTGACTACTCAACCCATATGACAACATTACAGTTAACCTTAGATTCCTCCGTATGTACTCAATCTTTGACACATAATCTCACAGAGGAAAATGAATGCAGAAACAAATAATTTAAAAATAAGAATCGGGACAATAGCAGGCATATTTTATCTTTGAATTCTTTCCTTTTCATTTTATTCACCATTTTGAATTGTTCCGGATGTAAACTTTTGTATTTTAATATCAAGATGAATTTCAAAGTAGATCTCTCTTTTAAGCAAGTATAGACTCATTGCACTAACACTGATTTTCACCATGATATTGTAACTATACACACAATAAGTGTACATTTGAGTGATATGTTCAAACATCACCATCTCTTGATTTATTATGTTCCTGCTAAACCTCCTCTCTAGCCTTACTTTTTTTACATTCATCTTTAGTAAAAATAAACAAAATTCTAAATGTAAAAGAAAATGTGTGTTTTTTTTAAAATGGTTTATTTCACTAAGCAAAACAATCTCTACTTCTACCCATTGTGCTGCACATGATACAATGACAATGTTCTTTGTGACTTACAGAAGACATTTTCATCATCCTTTTTTAGTGGAAAAGTAGTTCTTCAATTAAGTACATTTTAATTATTTGAGTTTTCAAATATTTATATTTGTTGAACATATGAGTTACATATAACTAGTAAGTATGGATAAACGAAGGACTTTCTGGGAACTATAGATATTCTGTCTTCAGAAATCTCTTTTAGAAAAGCACATTCAAAATTAGACATAGACACCACCTGTCCAAAAATAAGGAAACAAGAAGTAGAAACATGGCTCAACACATATAATTCAATAGAGATATTCCACTCAGAATTGCTTTTCTTATCCTTCCCATACAAGATAGTATACCAGGAAGCCCGAGCTCTTGCCTAAATTACACAGAAGATGAAGATTTCTCAACTCATCTCTAAATAAATATTTGCAGCAGAAGCTGATGTTTTACAGATTTACCTAACAAAACCCTTAGAAATACTACTAAGAAATGTAGAAAGATGACACTTTTCTTCCAAGTCCAAAATCAGCAACACTAACCTGGAAGTGCTGATTATAGCGTCATTTTTACCTGGATCTTTTAACCAAAATGTGCTGAAAAAAAATAGATTATTATACTCTGGTGTTTTTGTAAAAACATGATTTCAAAAAACCATGTTTGAAGCCTTTCTAGCCATGTTTCCTAACCATGGCTAGAGTGTGCCCTGTCTACCAATATATTATTTCAGTAATTCATAGAAATATGCTGGAAATGTGATTTTTGTGAGAGTCAAATAGAAATCAGATTGGCCCATTCCTTATATCTATATATATCTATATACATTTGACTCTGACATTCATCAAATTACTTTATCCAAACAAAGGTTTCTTGCACAAAGTAATCACATGTGACACTGCATAGCTACCTGTATAATTTGTGAGCAGTTGAATGGCTAAGTAGACATTCTGACAGTGCTGCTGAAATATTTTATTGCATATATTAGAGAGTTAAACATTACAATCTTCTTCCCCATGAGACCTTGTAAAAAAAGCCACATTTACGCAGGTTTAAAGTGGCCTTCCTTGGTTTACTTGACAAAAGGAAAAAGGTCTTGATAAGCTTGTATGGGATAGAATTTCTATCCCAGTTTGGAGGGGTGAAACCTTCAGAAATCTATTTTCAGAAGAACCCTCTTGAGTTAGGTATTTCATCCTGTTCTTCTGTCTTCTAAGTACAAAACAATTTTATTTTTATTTCTTTATATATAAGTAGAAACTTTATCCACTTCGTGGGAATGACTTGTACGTGAATAAGACACTTCGGGGAACCATGGTACATAAGGCTTTTGAATTGCTCTTTATCTCACTCAGGAAGCAATGCTGGTGCACAAATCATATCTCTTTGACATGCCATTCACTATACACTCTTATAAGGGATAAAAATAAATTATAATAACAACAATAACAACACTGGTGGTTCTGTCTAGAAAAAATATGACTAAGAAAAATGTGTTGGCTATAAACACATATGTACAGGCACACACATATATAGTACATGTGTTTATGCAGGTATAAAAACACATGTTCACATACACACATATCATACATATTTGTGTACATATACTTGTGCATAGATACATGGACTAAACCACATATATATTCACGGGTATACAGAAACTTGTGCCAACACACATGTGCAAGCACATATAAGTGCAAGCATATTCATTCACATACCACACTCATATACAAACGTGTATATGTAAATACACACACATACTTGCACATGTGAACATGCAAACACAAAATATGCACAGAAACTGTTTCTATTTTGGATGGAGTTTATTCTTCAAGAAATTACAATATCTCTTTTATAATTTCTACAATTCACTAAAATCATGACAAATATTCATAATTGATCACTACACAATGCTTGACACAAGACATTTTGATTTCTCCAATTTACTGTTTAATGTAATATATGTCTTTATATATTAATTGAACGTATTATTCCAATAGGTCACTTGCCATTTGTTTTCAGTTTCCTACCTATCTCATGAGTCCCATTTGTCTCTCTAAAGGGTTTCGTGTCCATTTTCAGGTCACAGATATTCACAAGATTTTACAAATTAATTAAAAATCTCAGGGTAGAATTTAACTTTTGGAGACTGTTCTGATTAGCTTATAATGCTTGTATAAAACTATATCCATTTTCCCACAAACAACACAACATGATTATTACATTATCTTGTGAGATACTCATGTTTTCCCAAATATGTAATGTCCACCAGATAGTCCTAAATGCACGGTGTCATAAATGTTGCAGCTGCTCCATGAGGAGCAGAGAAGGTTTTTTCTCTCTTCCTGAATGTCCAAAGTCTCAACTGTTTACCACTCACTGCAACTATAACATCATACACTCAAAAATCAGTGGAACTATTTTAAGAGCCTCAGGACCAGAAAGTTTTCTGTGGGAATATGTCTCCTAGAAATGTCAGTAGCTGTACCAATAAAGTCTCATAGTTTCCTCAACATGAAATTCTAAACAATTCCTAAAGAAAGACACCAATGGACATATAAAAATACACAGGGTAAAGCTCATGCAGCCTCAATGCTTCACAAAGAACTACAAGCAAGTATGGAGTGCAAAGAGTGGGGTAAATAATCTTCGCCAGGGAAGAGCACACCAATTAGTTATCCAACACCGAATTGTCAGCTCTGAAAACATACAAGTAACATCATACAGACTGAAAATGTTATACTTAGAAATATATGTATGCACATAACAAAGCATGATTTCAAAAATGTCATGAATTTGAAAGCAAGCAAGCAGGGGTACACAGAAGGGTGTGAAAGGAGGAAAAGGATGGGAGAAATTATTCAATGATATAATCTCAAACATAAAAGAAACATTTTACAAAATTAAGTGAGAGCTTATCTACTCTGAACAGATGAAACTCAGGACCACAGCATCAGAAAAGTCTGTGCAAGATGGACACAAACAACATAAATAGAAATATGTTATTACAGACCTTTGCATTTAAGCAAACTGTTGGTAAAGAGACAAGTGGAATTAAATCTTAGTCTTATTGATTTGTGAAGCATAGTGCAGCGCTTTCATACATCTTAAAACTGTGTTTCTATTTCAAGCATTCATAACTAGTATATTCTACCAAAGAAGGCTAGTTGTATTTCGACCTGCTAATCAAAGATTATAAACAGATACTTGGTTTGTTTTCAAATGAATTATCTGAAAAGTGACTTAAGACATACCTCACAACATAATTATACTTCTAAATCGAATCTATGAAAGTTGTAGATGCTTCTGTTTTATCTCACATACTTCATCCTATTATAAGCTTAGTAATTAAAACACTATCAATGAAAAGGTAGAGAGGAAATATTAAGATAGGACAAGATAATAATTGGTAATATTGATAAAAACAAAATAAATATGCATTACAGTTGGAGATAAATAATTTACTTTTGGTCTTCTCTTTGAAGGAGATTTAAATTAAATGAAAATGAATGTGGAAAAAGAAAACTCCCCCTCCCATTGTTTACACTTATTCCTTTCTAAAATAAGGACAAAGCAAGCCATGGGTACTAGGCAAGGAAGTTTCCAAAAAGCAGACTGGGAACTCTGTCGTGAGGAGGCAGTGCAGAGTGAGGACTAGAGAAGGGAAGGAGGGACTGAAGCACTGTGACACAGCACCCAGAGGCAGGGCATCTGGACAGCTTTGCTACTTATCAGAAGCTAAGCAACCTCCCTCAAGCCACCTTTCTATGCTACAGCTGGTGGCATGGTGATGACAGGAAGCCTTTGATAATGACAAACCAGTCACTTTGAGAGCTTCAAAATACAGCCTTTTTAAAGGAAAGGGACAAAAGAATCTCCAGCAGGCAAGAGGAGCAGAAAGAAAAAGATCAGCAAAGGAAGATTCTAGTAACTAAAGCTACCATGAACATGAAGTCCAGCTGACTCCCATCCAGAGTAATGAAATTCTCATGCTGTTTTTTATCTCTAGGCTCTATTACGGATAGAAGCTGTGTTTAAGCCAACAAGAAAATAAAATTACAATGTATTCCCAAAGTGATAAAATATATAATTAACCAGACATTGCAATAATCAGAACTACAACAAGATGTGCTTAAAATGTTAGAATTATCAGACAATGAATTCAAAATAGCCATGAATTCATGTATCCAAGGATTCAGTATAAAATATAGACAATATTCCAATGAGACAAATGTCTACAAAAAGAGCAATTATGAGAATATTTTAAAAACTATGCCAACAAATCAAATCTCCCTCCCTCCCTCCCTTGCTCTCTCTCTCACTCTCTCTCTCACTCTCTTTCTTGCTCTCCTGCTCTCTCTCTCTCTCTCTCTCTCTCTCTCTCTCTCTCTCTCTCTCTCACACGCACACACACACACACACCTGTAGATTTATTATGTCTAAGTTTAGAACCACCAAAGGCAAATATTGTATCCTGAATTCAAATGCCCTGCATAGAATTCCTTGCATAGAAAACAATAGGTGACAAAGCACAGCAACCCTTGCAAACAGAAGGACAGCACAAATACTTTCGTATTAATAAAAGTTGCCTTGCCTTTTGACATTTTTACACATGTATAGAGTGTATTCTAGGAGCAGAAGTTATCTCTCACTAGTGAATGTCAAACATTGTTCCCGTAGAACAGCTAGTTTCTGTGTTCAGAAACCACATGGTGGTTCACATCTTTCTCTGAACCCAGTCCCTGTGGATCTGAAAACTTCTTTTGATTCCACAGGCACTGGATGAATTGGATGTGTATACATACACGGAGGTGAACACTCAAACATGTGAAAAAATTAAAATTGTATTCTAATTACATCCCATACTCTCCTTGTGCATTCCGTTCCCACATTTGTAAGTTTGTTTTGTTTTGTGCCCTCCTGATCTTAAGTAAGGCCTTCCCCCTCCCATTGCTTACACTTATTCCTTTCTAAAATAAGGACAAAGCAAGCCATGGATACTAGGCAAGGAAGTTTCCAAAAAGCAGACTGGGAACTCTGTCATGAGGAGGCAGTGCAGAGTGAGGCCTAGAGAAGGGAAGGAGGGACTGAAGCACTGTGACACAGCACCCAGAGGCCTCCTTAGATACCAAGCAATGCACATTACAATAAGTCAGTTTTATGAAAAAATAACCACCTTGTTTTCCTTAACTTTAATTAAATCAAAATTTAATTTAAGAAAAACAATGTATTAAGTAACTATAATATACTGATAAGAGAAACAAATGACAACAATATTATGATAAGAGAGAGGACAATTAAAATATATTTATCCCACAATACAGGATACCAATAGTTGAGATTAGTGTTTTTAAATGTATATTGTTAACATAGGAAACCACTATAACAGTGGATTGTTTAACAGAAGTGTAAATCCTATGCCAAAGATATAAATGGTTTCATGCAGAATTCTGAGCTCTGAATGAATATATAAAAATATAGAAATAAGTGATGAGGTAAAATAAAGAGAATAAAGCAAAGGAATTCTACATTTTAACACATCTAAATGTGATCTTTTGAAATTTGTGTTTTAGATAAAAATAACTGCAGAAAAAGAAAAAGATTGACTGAATACTCTGTATACAGAATGTACTTTAATTATAATGTTCAGCAGGTTAAAAATAGAATATAAATCATTACAGCATATTGACATAGTCAGAAGGAAGATTACTTGCTATGATGAGTGACAGTCCATAAGGATAATTGATCAATTATCCAAGAACACTAAATACATGTATTAGTTACCCATGTTACTGGAATCTCAGAATACAACAGGCAAAAACTGAAGCAAGTAGAGGATAAAATAGATAGATTTGCACACTCACAGTCATTATACAGACTTGTAAACCTTTCTCAGTGATTGATAGATCAATCAGAGAGAAAAACAATAAGGATGTAACAGACCTGAATAGTGTTGTGAATTGGCTTGATGTTATTGGCATTTGTAGAGTACTCAATCAGAGATAATAGTGTGATGGGCTTGTTACCTGCTATTATGAGATATACTGTATGTGTGTGCATGTATGTGCATATATATATATATGTGTGTGTGTGTGTGTATATAATTATATATTTCTATGTGTATTATATATTTGTGTGTTAGATATTTGTCTATTATACTATATATGTACTATATATTTATCATAAACACTCTTAGAGAACAGAGTTCAAGACATTCTAGAGATTTGTTTTTATTTTTAATTGTGTGTGTCTCAGTGTTAGAGCGTATGTGCATACAGTTGCCTGCTGTGGCCGATGAGGGCATTCAATCACCCAGAACTGGAGTCACCTGTAGCTGTGACCTGTAATAGGTGCTAGGAACTAAAGTTGAGTTCTCTGAAAAAAAGCACTTATTACTGCTAACTACTGAGACATATTTCCTGCATCTTTCAAAAGTTTCAAGAAGAAATAGAAATCAAAGAAGTTTTCTAATCTTATTTAATTAAAATAAGTATTAACAAAATAGCTAGAATAAGATTGATAAATTACAAAAGATATTAGAAGTGAAGTGGTATTCTTTTAAGTATGTCATAAGTCAAAAATATTTTGAGATGTTTACATTTTTTAATTAATTCATTTATTTACTTTACATCCCCCATCTCAACTTCCTCTCCTTATACTCAGAGAAGGGGAGACTTCCAATGGCTATCAACCTACCTTGGCATATAATTTAAAATAGGACTACATGACTATTCTCCTATTAAATCTAGACAAGGTGACCCAGTTAGGGAAACTGGATCCATAGGCATGCAACAAAGACAGAAACAGACACAGCTCCAGTTGTCAGGGGTTCCATATGAAGACCAAGCTGCAAAGTTATTACATATGTGTAGAGGGCCTAGGTCTGTCCCTTGAATGCTGTTTGTTTGGTGGTTCATTCTCTGTGAGCCTCTATGGGCCCAGGTAAGTTAGTTCTGTAGGTTTTCTTGTGGTGTCCTTGACCTCTCTGACTCCTCCAATTCTTCCACTCCCTCTTCCATAAGATTCTATGTGGTCTGCCTAATATTTAGTTGTGGGTCTCTGTATCTGTTTCTATCAGCAACTGTGAACCCTCTCAGAAGACAGATATGCTAGGTGCCTGTTCATAAGTATAGCAGAATATCATTAATGTGCCATTGGCAGGCTCTTCCTCATCACATAGCTTTCAAGTTGAGTTAGTCATTGGTTGGCCATTCTCTCAATTTCCAGCTTTTTTTTCTCCCTAAACATATTGCTGGCAGGACAAACTGTGGGTCAAAAGTTTTGTGGATGAATTTGTGTTTCCACCCTTCTACTGTAATTCCTACCTGGTTACTGGAGGTAATCTTTTCAGGTTTTATATCCCCTATTATTGAATTGTGTAGGTCATGCATTGTGACATTGTGATATACTGGAGATTAAAATGATCATCCTAATATATATAACATATGTATATGTATATACTGTATTTTGGATGGTATTATGGGTTTAACTACTATATGAGAGATGCATTGAACTCACTGATTTCTTAGTTAGCATCACCCTCATATGTCTTGGGAGTTTCCCTTGTGGGTTTCTAGTTCATCTTAGCAATGCCCACTGTCATGAACAATCCTGTTTCTCTCCCAGTTCTCTCTCCCTCAGACATCCCTACACTTGAGCCTTCATGTTTCCCTTCCCAAGCCCGAATCCCACTGAGTTCCTTCCCTCCATCCACCCACAATGTGTATTTTATATTTACATTTTTAACATAAAGTTCACAATAAAATATAACTTAAATTCATGAGAATCATATAAAATAAAGTTTAAGGACATTTTTACAAAATTAAAATTTGTAGAAGGGAGTTGGAAATCATTTACTATGGTTTCAGTCTTAGGAAACTAGGCAGTGGATATGAACACTAAACCAAGCACAAAGAAATACATAGAAGAAAAAAAAGCAGATACAGTAAATTCAATGCATCTTTCCTGTAGTAATTAAGGCTATAATGCTATCCAAAAATCTCCAGTACATGCAAACAAAATACATGACCTATACAATTAATTAAGATATAAGTTCCAGAGTATAGTTATAGGTATCCTCCTTTACTAGTTTGAGGAGAAGAGAGTTTTGTAGAGGAAAAGGAAGTGTTTTAAGTCATAGTTAATACCTTCCAAAATTTCTAAACTGTAGTGTAGAGATGCAAGTTCTTTCATTCTGACATAATATGTTATTACATTATCAAATTGTTGGTATTAACTTTTGAAAAGACAACTTGATATTTTCTAGGTATTTTACTTATTTGTTAATTTTTATTTTTTTTTGCATGATGTGGTATGGCTTTCATATGTGTGTACTGTGCTGTGCGCTTCTCGTTGCAATTATGCATGATAGTGTTCATGTTCATGTGTGTACATATGTGAAGGACAGACTCTTAGATGTCTTCTTAGATCACCTATGACGTTTCAATTTTTTAGATTAAGACACTGAAGAATGATCTCAATTATTGGACTAGCCAGACTAACGATTGAGATTCAAAGATTTTTCATGTGTCCATACAACTCTACTAGCACTGGGTTAACAGCATGCTCCCTATAGCCTACTTTCAGATGTGTGCTTTGGATATAAGTTTAGATCCTCTTGCTCATGTGGAAGGTATTTTCTAACCAGACCAGTTAACCAGTAGAAAATTTTCTATTTAAACAACTATATGGAACAGAAAAAAAGACAGAAAATTCTCCTTATTCATGTCTATAACTTTTGTGGGTTTCTTGCCATTCAATGTTGACTATGGATCTTCAACAAGGTCCAAACTAAGCATGAACGGATGACACCCTCTTTTTGATCATTCTAATAAAGAAAATCTTATATAGTGAGGGTGTGTTTCTTAAAGTTAGCATATAATGTCATGCTATATGGATGATACTTTTTGTAGTTTCACGAAGGATTTTCTCAGCTAATCAGATCTTCTTAATATTTTTATGAAATTATCACGATTAGTACTAGTGATTTTTGTAACTACTTAAGATTTTAAATAGAGAAACAAAAAACAAGCCAATGAATTTTTTTTTCTGGTAAGGAATCTGTCTAGTCGAATCAGATTTTCAGGGCTAGGTCTTTGGCTCAGTGGTTAAGACCAACTATGCAAACCTAATAACAAAAGTTAACATTGGAAACACAGGCATAAATTCAGTAAGACACTATGTCTCAAGGCAGTCTTATGACACACATAGGAAATCACACACTGTAGATGTTTTAGATTTTGGAAGCTCCAAAGTACCTTTTGGGATTTCTTTGTGCTATGAAATTTGGTGTACATAGTAAAGCCACCATTAAAACTAAAAATCATGATTTGTTTTGGAACCAGGGATTCATTTCATTTAACCTCATACTACACCAGTTAGTTGTAATCATATTAAATAAAATAAGTCATATTCATTTGATTCATCAAATGATTAGCTTTGATAACAACAATAAGAGTCCTAAGTCTGTAACATGTAACACAGATTTACATAATTTGCTTAGAGCATGGGAAAAAGAAAGTTTGGTAAATAAAAAGCTGAAGGATAGTAATGAGCAAATGAAGGAAACACAACTCACTTCATTGCTTTCCTAAAGAATCAGTATGTGTGTTCATGTGTGTATGTGTTTATGTGTACAGATATATGTGTGTATGTATTAGTGTCTGTATAAGATTATGTACTCATATGTGTGTAAGAACTCTAGGAAGCCAATAGAGGATGTCAGGTCTTGTATCTTGGAGATGGAGTTATAAGTATATCCGAACACTGGAATCCAGACTCTGTTTCTCATGATTGAGTAGTGAATGTTCTTAGCAGCTCAGCAATCTCCTGAACCACTATCATGCTCTAAATCACTGGTGTTGAGTATGTACTATGGTCTTTTCTTTACTCATTTCCATGTGCCCACTTGTTCAGCTCAGTAACAGTCATGAAGTACACCACCCAGAATTCTTCCAGAGTTCAAAGATAATTGTGCTTCTTAAAAAGTAATTCACTGAGCCTTTGTGAAAGAGTTGTAGGTGTAAGTAACAGCGTATATACTGAGAAAATTAGCCTTCTCTATCTAAGAGTATTCATACACATAGATGCACACACCAACAATGGCAAAGATACCTTTTTTTTTTTCAAATAAAACCAAGGATAATGAATTTGAAAGACAACAATGGGCAGTGAGGGGGAAAAATTGGGAAACTAATTAAATTATATTAATTTCAAAATTTAAGGAAAATTAATTTACTGGGAACTAAGGCTTTCAATAAACTCATAAGCAACCACGACAATTTCAGTGATAAACATAGTTTTCAAGATTGACACATAGTTTAGAAGTGTGAGGAAAAAGAGCAAGAAATGACTTTATTAGAGAACAGAACTAATGAAAAACTAATTACGATTCTAGAGGAAAATTATCTTTAGTTGAAGCTGCCAGTATTAAGACAGATAAACTCCATGATATCACAATCAAAAGAAATATGGGCTAACACAAAGAGAGTCAGAAGGGAAATAATATTGGGGACCCTAGATAAAATTCAAGTCATAGTAATTGTGATGGCATCTCTGGGTTTCTATCTTCCATGTCACAGAGATAATAGGGGAAACATGTGCTTGCACTTTGGCTTCTCCGCTCAAAACAGTTTTCTCCCCATCCATCTTCTGTACAGGAATACAATTGTAAATTATTTTATGTTACCCACACACCTCTGCCTAAGTGTCTGTTGTATGTTACCTGCAGACAGCCTGTGGGGGAATCTCATCTAGTTAACTTAGATTCTCTTGGATCCATTCACACAATATCATACCGTCATGTCCTGTACACAAAATTGAGCAACATAATAAGATCCTAAACATAGGTACACACAAGGATCTCTCCAAGATGGATATGTTTTGAACACTAAGCCAGGTAACTTTTGTTTCTTTCATTGAAGTGATCCAATGCAGTACTTTCCAGTAGCCATGCATCCTACTGGTGACCTTCAGCTTTAGCCAAAGACAAGTTGGATACAATGAGATCTAGTGCTGAGGAAGATGCTTGTTTCTGGGAACCATCAGTTTTAGACTTTTCTCAGTTCTTCCGTGCTCATCTCCTCCCACAGTAGGTTAGACACCTTGTCTTTTCAATTGCAGGGGAAGTCAGGGATACACTTCCTGATTAAGAGACAAAAGAAAGCCTCCTGTTCCTCCTCCCCCCAATTTTGAGGTTTTTTTTTTCTAGTAATGTTATTACACACACAAACACACACACACACACACACACACACGTGTATTACTAAATATAACCTACTCAGTCTGCATAATAATACGTACATGCATATGTTGTCAGATCAGGGAAGACCATTTGATACTGAATAACTAATTGGTGTTTTCTTCTTTGAGGAAGACTGTTTCTCACTCTCTGCATTCCATATGTGCTTATAGTGGTTTGTGTAAGTTATAGGACTAATGAGATTTTCTGGTCCACTCTGACATATCCACTGGTTTTTATCCTTGTTCGACTCAAGTTTAGGCAGTCATGTTATTGTTACATTTATGAATGCAGTTTTGGCATTACCAGGAGCCACAGACTAACAGAAATTTCCATGATCTTCTAGGTCTCAGCAATCTCTTCTTCCCCTGCTCTGAAATGTCCCATATTTCTTAGGTGTGGGAGTATTCTATAGATGTATTCACTGGGCCTGGGCTCCACAACTCTGCAATTTGATTGGTTGTGATTTTCTAAAATGCTCTCCATTTGTTAATAAATAACAAATTCCCTTGATGAAAGGTGAAGATCACACTTATCTGTAGCATAAAGGCAAATAATTAGATTGTTGTTAGTGAGTAGTAAATGAATACAATTAGATTTTCCTTTGAGAATCATGATTTCACTAGCTCCAATTAGTTAGCTGTGTTTCCAGTATGAGGCACTGTTTCTTCCTGTCTGAGTGGATCCTTAGACTGCTCAGAGTATTGTAGGCTACCACTAAGGTGTGTGTCACTATCACATCTCTAGAATTACCATGATATGCTAGTAGTTGATATGATTCATAAGCTTCATAGATGAGTAAGACTCTTTTTTTCTTCCCCTCTTTCACAGACAAAAATGATGATGTCTTGCTCCAGAAAATCTAGTTCTTAGAGAAGAATCCTTTGGTCATTTCTAGCTCAGATGTTCTTTGGCCTGTGTCTGAAGTGAATGGTGTCTTCAGCAAAAGAGACTTAGCTTTCACCTCCTGAGAAGGTGTGGAAGTAGCCAAGGCCAGTAGAAATAGGCTGTATGTTTTTAGAGTCTCTTGAAAAGCATAATCAACAACTCAAAAGAAGAAGTCTTTTGCCTGCATGTGGCATTTTTAAAATGGTCTTTGATCCTTAGAACAACCATTTCTAGACCATATAAGATAAAATACGTATATGTGTAAATATATATATATATATATATATATATATATATATATATATATATATATATAAAAAATATGTTGTACTTTAGTTTAAAAAGTTAATAATCTGATTCCTTATGACTGACTCAAAAAACCTTAAGTTGTTTCAGCTTCTTTCTTCCTTTATTCTGCATTATCTACCTCCTTCTGGCTATAGAGCCCTGCCCCTTTCCCATTTCCCTGTTCACCTACAATTTGATATTCCACTCTCTTTTGCTCCCCAATTCCCCTATCCTGACAAAATTTTTAAATTTCCTAGTATATGCAATTTTTCTAGATTATGCACCCACATCAGAAAATGTGATGCTGGGAACCTCAGAAGAAAAGGAGAACATACAACTTTTGTCTTTTGTATCAGAGTTACCTCACTACTGTGACCTTTTCTACTTCTATCAGTTTACCTGAAAAGTTCATGATTTTTGTTTTTGTTATAGTTGAACAATATTCCAGAGTATACATGTACCATATTTTCATTAGCCATTAATCAGGGCAGTTGAAGGGCTTTTAGGTGTTTCCATATCCTAGCTCTAGTGACAAAGCAGAGGTAAATGTAGTTGTCAAAGTATCTGTTGGAAAGAATGTTGGATCCTTTTTGCCTATGCCCAGGAATGGTATAGCTGTATCATATGGTAGGCTTATTTTTAATGTTTTGAGAATTCATGATGATTTCAATAGGCACTACACCAGTTTTCAATCCCCTCACCAGTGAATGAGAGATTCTTTGTCCCTGCAACCACTTCAGTATCTGTTGTTTGTTTTCTTGGGGATCTTTGCCATTCTGGCTGCCATGAAGTGACAACTCAAATTAGTTTTTATTTATATTTTTCTAATTTTTAAGGAAGATGGCTACTTTTTTTAGACATCTCTTAGCTATTTTCTCCTTCCTTTGAGAACTCTCTGTTCATTTCACAGACCAGCCTTTCAAGGGCTCATCTTTTTTGAATCATTGTTTTCTGAGTTGTTTATATATCCTGGATTTTGTCCTGTTTTTGTGTCGATATCATATTGTTCCTATTACTAGGACTCAATAATATATTTCCGTATCTTGAATGAGAATGCCAGAAGCATTGTTTTGGTTTTTGTTTTTATTAATTTTTTTTTGCTAGGGATTGTTTTGGCTATGTCAGTTCTTTCATGGTTCCATATGAATTTTAATACAATTTTGTTCCTCCTACTTCTGTAAAGAATGAGATGGGGATCTTATAGAATTGCACTGAATTCATAAATATCTTTCAGTATGTTTGCCATTTTTATAATACTAATTATACTAATCCATAAACATTTTTTAGTGTCTTTATTAATTTATTATTGTAAAAGTCCTTCACTTTCTTGGTTAGGTTTACTCCTAAAATTTCTTTTGGTTAGTTGTTTTAAATAATTAATGTATTTATGCACTTCACATCTAAATATCAGCCCCTCCTCTCCTAACAGTCTTCCCTCTCTTTCTCCATTGAGAAGTGGAAGCCTCCCAGAATATCGTTTCCACAGCCCTCCTCCCCTGGCATATCAGTTACTGCAGGCCTAGTCACATCTTTTCTCACTGAGGCCAGACAAAGCTGCCCAGTAAGGAGAACAGGAGCAATAGTCAAGCAAAAAAATGAGGAACAGCTCCTGCTTCAGCTGTTGAAGACCAAGATGTGCTTTTGCCGCACATATGTACAGTAGCCTAGGTCCAGTGGTTCAGTCTCTGGTAGCCTAAGGGTCCAGGTTAGGTGACACTGTCGGTCTTCCTGTGGAGTTCTATATTATTCAGGTCCCTTACTCTTCCCCCAACTCTCCCACACGACTTGCCCAGCTCCACCTATTGATTGGCTCTGTTTCAGTCAGCTGTTGGGGGAAGGCTCTCAAAAACAGTTACGCTACATCCCTGTTTACAAGCATAACAGAGTGTCAGTAATACTGTTAGGAATTGGCCGTAACACTAGTATCTTGCCGGTAAGATGGGTCTCAATATGGGCTAGCCGTTGGTTGGCCATTTTCTGAGTTTCTGCTCTATTTTCCTTCCTGTTTGTAGGCAGAACACATATTAGATTGAAGGGTCTGTGGGTGTGTTTCTGTCGTTATCCCTCCATTGGGAGTCCTGCCTGTCTACAGGAAGTGGCTACTTCAGTATCCATATCCCCCACTGCTAGGAATCTCAGCTAGAATCAGCTCCACAGCCATTCTTGGTCCATTCTCCCATCCCGGGTCTCTTGTACTTCCTGCAGATGTCTCTCGCCACCTCCTATTTCCTTTCTCTCTCTCCCGTTGTTCCTACAACTTATGCTCCCACTGTACTCCCCTCCACTCATCTGTATCATCCAGTTACCTCCCTCCATGTACCTCCAATATCTGTTTTATTTCTCTTTCTGAGAAAGATTCAACCAGCACCACATGGGCCCTCTTGTTATTTGGCTTTGTTAGGTTTGTGGATTTTAGCAGTTTTCCTGTACTTTACGGCTAATATCCACTTATAAGTGAGTACTTAGCTTGCATATTATTTTGGGGCCTGAGTTACCTGATTTAGGATGATATTTTCTAATTCCATCCATTTGTCTGCAAAATACATTATGCCCTTGTTTTTAATAACTGAGTAGTGAGTGAGTGGTACATTGTATAGATGAACCATATTTTCTGTATCCATTGTTCAGTTGAGGGACATCAAGGTACTTCTAGTTTCTAGCAATTACAAATACAGCTGCTATGAACATAAGTGACCAAAGGTCTTTCTGATATGCTGGAATATTTTTGGATGTAAGCCCAGGAGTGGTATACATGGATCTTAAGGTAGAAATATTCCCAATTTTCTGAGAAACCATAAAATTGATTTCAAGACTTGTACTTGTCTGCAACCCCACTAGCAATGGAGAAATGTTCCCTTTGCTGTAAATCCTGGCCAGCATGAGCTGCAGCTTCATTTTAGCCATTCTAATGGATGTGGAGACTCTGAATATCAGAGTTGCTTTGATTTGCATTTCCCTGGTGACTAAGGACACTGAGCATTTCTTTAAGTGTTCCTTGAGCATTAGAGATTTCTCTGTTGAGAAATCTGTTTAGCTCTGTACCCCACCTTTTAATTGGGTTATATGGGTTGCTGGTGTCTAACTTCTTTATATATTTTGGATATTAAGCTTCTAGTCATATGAAGGATTGATGACAATCTTTTCCCAATCTTAGATTGTCATTTTGACTTATTGAAAGCATCCTTTGACTTACAAAGGCTTCTCAGTTCCTTTGACTTACAAAGGCTTCTCAGTTTCATGAGGTGCCATTTATTAATTGTTTATCTTAGTGCCTGAGCCATTGGTATTCTGTTCAGGAAGTTGTCTCCTGTACCAATGAGTTCAAGGCTACTCCCTATCTTCTGTGTTATTAGATTTAGTGTATCTGGTTTTATGTTGAGGCCTTTGATCCACTTGGACATGAGTTTTGTGTAGGTTGATAAATTTAGATCTATTTAGATTCTTCTACATACAGACATCCAGTTAGATCGCAACCACTGAATGGTTTTGGCTTATTTGTCAAAACTCAAATGTTCAGTAGGCTGCTGGGTGCCATGGAGACACTGCAAGCATGTATTTGGGGCTTGGGGAAATCACATGGTTGGCTCTAGCATCAACTTACCTCCAAAGACGCAGCAGATATTCTATTCTATTTTCATTGATGCTATTGTTAATGGAGTTACGCCCATTATCTTCTCTGTATGTTTGTAGTTGATTTATAGAAAAGGTATTTGTTTTGTGCTGTTTTATGCTCCCATAGTCTTTAATTTGGTGGACATTTCTAGAAGATTTCTGGTAGAGTTTTTGAGATGTATAATGTGTAATATCATATTTTCTGCAAATAGTGATAATTAGATTTTTTTTCCTTCTATAAAACCCTTTTATTTCCTTCTCTTGGCTTAGTGCTCTAGCTATTACTTGGAACACAATATTTAAAAGGAGTGGAGATAGTGGATATCCCTGTCTCATTCCTAATTTCAGTGAAATGAGTCAAGCTTTTCTCATATAAAGCTTTTCTATGCTGAGATATGTCCTATCTAGTTCTACATTCTCTACTTTATCATGCAAGCATGTTAAATTTTGTCAAAATATGTTTTCACAGATATTGAGATATTCATATGATTTTTGTCTTTAAATCTATTTCTATGGTTTATTACATTTATTTACTTGTTTATGTTGAGCCAATCCTGCATTGTAGAGATAAAGCAATGTTGGTCATGTGGACAATTTTTTATGTTTGTCTGCATTGTGTTTGCTAATATTTTGTTGAGTATTTTTTAGTCCGAGTTTCTTGGGGATATTTAATTTAATTTAATTTTTAATTTAATTTAATTTTTTATTTCATTTAATTAGGGAGAAGTGATGTATTTTCACCTGAGTTGTATCCTAAAATGATATTTACTATTTCAAACATGTTTGTGAGTATTCTTTCTGTGTGTTTTTGTTTTGTTGTACTTGACGTTTAGTAGTTGCAAGAGAATTGACTGTAAACCTTCTTTTATATCTGATGGAAATATACTGTGGATTCACTTTTCACATTCAACATTCTCATTTTTATAGGTTTTATATTGTCAACATCTTGGTGTTGATTTTTGTTTGTTTCTTTTTCTTGGTTGGTTTGTTTATTTGTATGATTGGTTGGTTGGCTACTTGGTTGTTTTGTTGTTGTGGCACTTAGGGAAGAAGAGAATTTCCTTCCTTCATGGTGTATATTATAAATTTCTTTGGTGTCTATTGTCATATTTTACCTTTCATTGCTGATTCTGTTAACTTGGGTCCTCTCTTTTATTTGATTTGTTGAATTGATAGTTTGTCAATCTTGTTTATTTTCTTAAAGAAGAAGTCTCAGATTCATTGCTTCTTTATATTATTTCCCTTGTCTATTTCATTGTTCTGGGCTCTGATTTTAATGATTTCTTGCTATCATTTGGTTTGGCTTGTTCTTTTTTCCAACTTTTTGAATAATTAAGTCATTTATTCATGTTCTTGTTGATTTATTAGTATAGATACTTGAACTATAAATGTCCCATGCCAGACTCCATTCAATGTGTCCAGAAGTTTGTTCAGTTTCTTTTCATTTTCATTTAGCTACAGGAAATGTTTTATATTTTTAATTTCTTCTTTGACCTATTCATCAATCAGCAATGGGTGGTTTAATCTCCAAGAATTTGAACATTTACTTGAGGTTTGTTTGACATGAATTTTAAGTTTTATTGAATTGTATTGAAGATACAGGGCATGATTTCAATCTTCTTGAATTTGTAAAGCTTTGGTTGATTTTATAGGATGTGGCCTATTTCAGAAAATTATTGACATTTTAGGTGCAACATACTATATAATATGAAGCTCATTTAATATATGATGTGAAATAATTCTTATGTTTCTATACATTTTGTTTAGATTACCTATTTGTAAAAGTGTAGTATTGACATAGCCTGCTGTTGATGGATTGATGTTATTTGGTGTCTTTAAATCCAGTAGTAGACTTTGTATGTATCTCAGGACCACAGAGTGTGTGGCACATAGGTTTAGGATGAAAATACTTTCTTAGTGAACTAGTCTCCTGATTAGAAGGATGAAACTCTCTTTACTCTTCAGGTTATTTTTAGTTGGTATTAAGATAGTGATTCCTGCTAGCTTTTTAGTTTATTTGATTGGAACATTGTCAACTCATAATTTACTCTAAGGTGGTGTCTGTATTTAGAACAAACATGAGTTTGTTATAAAGAGAAATAGTTGAATTGTGTTTCTTGATCACTCAGCATATGTCATTTCATTTAAGAATTGAGGCCATTGATATTTAAAGTTATTATTAAAATGTATGTGTTAGTTTTAGTCATTATGATTGTGTTGTTGATTTTGGAGGTATTATTTGTGTATTCAGTGATATCTTGAGTGTTAATAGTTATGGCTTCTTATTTCCTTCCAAGGTCTTTATAACATGCTCATTCCTCTCTTAGTCTAGAAATAATGCTTTCTCTTTTTTTCTTAAGGTATTTTATGTTGGATTTTTAAAGGCTGCTAATATTGTGGAAAGTTTTTCTTCACCTTCATTTGTAGCAGGTAGCTTTCCTCAATATGGTATTCTGTATTGGCTTTCATTGTCATTTAGAACTTACCGTGCATTGCTGTATTCTCTGTATTGCAAGTTTTCTTCAGAAAATAGGCGGTTATTCCTTCATATGTGACCTGAGTATTATTTTTTTCTCTTTTTTTGATTTCAATATTATTTTCTTTTTTATGTACAGTTAATGTTTTACTATTATATGTCATAAGAATTCAAATTTCAGGTCTTGTGTATTTGTTATTCTGTGTGTTTCTTGTATTTGTATGTGTCTATATTGCCTTAATTTGGGAAATTTTTCTACTATGAGTTTTTGAATATCCGGCCTATGCCAATGACTTGAGATCCCTTTATTTTCTTAATGCTTATAATTTAAAGGTTTGTTCTTTTTCATGGTACTAGAAAGTTTCTCTGTATTCTTTTTCTATGTATTATAAAGTTGTTCATGTTCATTATGTATTTGGTTTAGATACTCCATTTAAACTTCAACACTTGCTATTCTTTCATCTGTTTGATACTTTGTATGTGTAAGGTTTTCCTTTGAATTTTGTATTTGGGTACTGGGTTTTTCAGTTCCACCTTCATTTCAGCTTGAGTCCCCTTTAATGTTTCTATTTCTTTATTATATTTTATTTTGACATTCTAGATTGTCTTTGACATTTCCATCAGTCTAATATTTCTGTTTTTCTGGGCTTCTATTAAACATTTGTTAAGATATTTTACCTTGATTTCATTGATCTATCTTTTTGTCTTTTTTACAGTCCTTGATTTTTTTGAGTGTGTCTTTTTATTGTTCGTTTAGCCTCTGTTTCCTAGAATTCATCTAGCTAATCCTTATTCACAAGCATTTATGCAGGATTATTAAAGTTTGGTCAAAAATACAGGCTTGATCATTCATATTGTTGGTATTCTTCAAATGAGATATTGACACGTGAACTTCCATTGTTAGTTTTGGTGTTATTGTGGAAGGAGAATGTTTGGCAATAAGAGAAGATGGAAAGATGGTTGGGTTCAGAGGTTGGAAAGGCCTTGTATAGAACAAATTCAGGTAGGCAGAAAAGGCTAGGCTGAAATAAAGGATGTGCTTTCTGGTCAGATCTGGGGTGAGGGTTAGATAGATCTGCCTGGAAAGTTTTGGTATGACATATGTCCGTGCTATGGTTTGTGAGATAGGCACAAAGGAACCTCGCCAAAACCTAGACATCCTTTGGTGTGTACAAAGGGGAGAATAGACTCAGCTGGTGCACTGGTTGCAAGACTCAGGCAAGATCTTGCTTAATGTAGAAAAGGTAGAAGTCATGGTCATCCGCTGGCCTAGACCTTGTGGGAAGATGTGGGAAATTTGGATACCAAGTGAGATAATTGGGCATAATACAGAAGTCCTTTGAAAACATTCTAATAAAAAGAAACCCTGAGATAAAACTGGATAGACTCCTTTCCCATGTCTTCACTCAGAACCAAGGTATGCATGAAGTTAACATAATGGTTTTACAGCTTGAAGCAAGAAATTATATCCCAAATCCATTTTGATTATATCATGACAGCAAAAGCAAAAGTATAAAATGTGCCTTCTTCTATATTAACAGATTTCATGTAAACTACTGCTAGTAGTTTTTGTTTGTTTGTTTGTTTGTTTGTTTTTTTGTTTTTTGCTTTGATAGAGGGTTTGTAGAGGGGAAACCAGAAAGGGAGATAACATTTGAAATGTAACAATAAAGTAATCAATAAAAAATTTTTAAAAAAGAAAAGTCAATTCCCATTTTTTTGTGAAACCTGATAGTTATCTAGTTGTCATTGTTTATAGTTTACAACAGTTGAGACTACGCCTCCCACTGTATACAGCAGCTTTGAATGTTGGCCATTTGGATATGAAATTTCTTGAGTGTGTATATTCTATTGTTTTCTTGAAAAATTCTGCCTCATTATATTACATGAACTCAAGAATCAGAAACTATTTCAATATGAGACCATCTCAATAATAACTACATCCACAACAGTGAATAAAGATTTTCCATGTCCTCAGAGTGCAGGTTATATTGAAAATATAACAGATTAATTGGGGTTTCAAATCTTGGAATAATACTGCATTTTTTCCAGCATTGCCCCTAAAAAGCCAACAGATAAAATTGTATTTGGAAGTGCAAAAAGCGGAATTTTGAATAAAGGAATTTGTGTTCATTGTGTGCAGAGCAGAGAAAGAAAGCGGGGCTGTGGGCAAAACCAGAAACTTCACTCACTACTGAGGCTGCTTCTTATTAGTATTAATTGCAGGCTCAGTGTTAAGTCAAGTATGTGGAGATGTGAGTCCATGAATAATAATGGCACTGAAGCACAATAATTAATAGAACAGAATGCTCCCCAAAGAGAAGACCCCCATTGTGAAGGGGAAAAAAAGACGTCGTCTTTCATAAGAGCCTGATATGGACATTTGAACTTTGATTTTTAAAGGTGGAGTGAGGTGAAATGAATTCCACTTCATTAGCATTGTGGAGTGAGGCAAACAGACTCTAGAGAAGCAGTCTTAGTTGCTAATGCCCAGATTTCCCTAGTACAAGCCAAGGCATGTTCTCTTCCCTGATTCTTATAAACACAGAGAGCTTTTTTGTTTTTGCTCTTGTTTTTGTTTTTAAACACAATGAAATTATGCAACACTGTTTAAAGACAAAACACAAAGGTTAGTCATCAGTTCAGAAGCTTGTAAACATGTGACCATACCAACAATGTGAACTGTAACCTGAGCCTAACCCTTTCCGCACCTAACTTCAATTCTGATTAAGCAGCATCTGCAAGCAAGTTAGCACACTTAGTGGCTCTTGTATGAAGTGGAGAAACAATCTCTTATTTGCTTATGTTCTCCACTACATGAAAACATACACTTCACTTTGTCTATAGAATTTTCAGTGAATTAAGTATTAGATTTAGGTAAAGGTCTAGAACCAATAAAATGAAGACTGCAATGTAGAATGGAATAACTAACTACGAAATGAAAAAAGTATAAAAAGTTGAAATTCTGAATATAAACAGTAAGACTTTTAGCAGGCTATATAGAGAGAAGAGTTTGTGTTAAGAGCATAAACTGCTCTTGCAGAGAGCCCGACTTTAGTTCCCAGGATAAACACACAGCATCACATAACCACCTATAACTTCAGCTCCAGGGATCCTACACTCTTTTCTCCTTTGTCTGCCACCAGACACACAATTAATAAATTGAAAATGAAAATAAATCTAAAGAAAGGAATTTTAAAAGATTCTTAGAGAAAAGGACAATGAATAATAATTACTAGAAGGAGTGTAAGCCAAGAAAAAAGTCAATCCCCCATTGTATAGATTTCAAAATGAAACAAAATGATCATTCCTGAACAAACGAGAAATTTTCTCAAATGTTATATTGCACACTTAAAACTATATGATGTATGTATTTTTTTTCTATTTTGGTATTTGTTGCTACAAAAAACACCATTACCAAAACCAACCTGTGGAGAAAAGATTTTATTCCATATTATCAGATATAGTTCATCAATGGTGGAATGTAAAACAGGAACTCCAACATGACCCAGAATCCATGGGAGAACAAAGGAGAGGTAGATAGGTGGGATTCAAGGGAGCCTGCTGGAGCCCCTAAGTTCATTCTCTAAATAACTTTTCTTCTTCATACCTAGAGTCTGAGCAACATGTCCATTCAATCTGTGATGATGGCACATTGTAGCTATTCACAGTACTACACAGCTAAGGCATCATTTGAAAAATAACAAATAATAAACCATTTCCTTTGAGCATGTTGGGAAGCCAGACTTTCAACTGGCATTGGACAGAGCAACTACAAAGGCAATGGTAGATATGAATGAATTTAATGAAATGTGTTCAGGCACAGGCAGAAAATACAGTTCAGTGCTCTGGTACAGCATGATGCCCTATTTCTACTAACTAACAAATCTGTTTGAAGTGAAGACATCCCCACTGGACAGCTGGCCTTGAGTGAGGCCATCCATATAATGCATTGTGACAGAAATTACCACTATAAACAAATGAACATTTACAAATTGGGACATGGGGGAATAGTCACAAAGCTAAAAAGATGGGCCTAGAGACCTTGTGATTGAGAATTGATTTTCCAGAAAGAAAAATTTTAAAAGATTATAGACACTCCAAACAAAATAGACATTAAAAATATTGTATGTGTATACTGGCCTTAATTTTCAATGTTTTTCAATTCACAAAAGAAATCATACTTTTAAAATAAATAACAGTAGTTGCCATTTTGGAAGGCTTTCTAAAAATTTCAAGAAGTATTACTCTTTTAATTTTAAATGTGATATATTTCTTTTAATATCTAATAATCATGCACGTTTTAGAGCTAACTTTGTGGGCCCATAGACAGATGTTTTGATGATTTACATTTGTGCTACAGATTAGGTCTCCTCCATAACACTCATTTGTCACTGCCACTTGCATCAAAGTGGACGTGGAACAGAAGTCTAAATCTTTCTCATCATTGTAAAGTATCTATCATGGTTAGATTTTACTATTTCTTATTTAACATTACTTAATCATAGGTTCAAACTGACAAGAAAATTATCTCTTCAGATGAGACCTGAGTCAGAACAGGATAAAATTTTATTCAAAAATCTAAGTTCTTTTTTTGTTGGTATTCACCCAGTCTTTGTGTACCATGTATTATTTCTCTGTGTGTGCATGTGTGTGAGTTTGAAGTTTAGATTATATCTTTTTTATTTGATTTTCTACTGTATTTACTCCACACATGTTGTGTGTGATAAGATGGTGCTTCCTGGGTAAGACTGGAAGATGTACATTATTCTCAACGCTCATTCCTTTCATGAAAACCAATCTTAGAATAGACAACCCAAGATGGGTTAAGAACAAGTGCCTACCCACACCACTTGGTCCAAGTCACATTAAACATATAGGACACCACCAAACATGGTTCTCATTTGACAGTAGGTGGTGGGTAATTATGCATGGGAAAACCATTGTTTGGAAGTTTCCAGAAAATCATGGAGATCAATTCCCATATCTTCATTGCCTGCTCTCAAATAACTAATAAGCATTGGATTAGTTGGACAGTGGTTCCTCCATCATATGAGTGCAAAGTGTGACAGTCTATTGTTCCTTCCTCTTCCCCACATATGTCATATATATCTGAGATATCTGAGATACATATCTTCTCTTCTCTACATATCTGAGTCACCAGTATGTGAAACTGAAAGTGTACTCATGAGACATGTTGCTATACATCTAACAAAGAAATATTTTAGTCTGAGCAAGTCAGTTTCATAATTACCATTAAAATTTTTGTATTTTTTTCTCCAGTTGTATTTTTTGTAAAGGGCATTTGGTGTGTGTGTGTGGAAATTGTGTCTGTTTCTCAGTTGTAAAAGCAATAGCTTTCTTTGAGATTCCTCAAAAATGAATGTTTCAACTACATTCAGTTTTACATCTCTCACCAGGCCTATCCTTGTATATAAAAATAATTACAGACTTTTAAAAAATATTCCTTAAATACCAATTATTTTGGAATGTGAAAAGAAAAGTCATCATTCTTAGAGAAGACAAATTTATTTTTTCACAATTGTGTAGGCTAGAAGCCTGGGTAGTGGGTAGAGAATAGCTTGCACTTAATACCTTCTCTTTTTCTGATGTGCTGAAAGCTGCTGCCCAAATATGATGCAGGTAGATCTATGGCACTTTCTTTCACACAAACACACCAGTTTTTAAATATCAGGACCCTCTCTTAAACATTCCCTTAAAATTAACTATCTACATGAAGGTCCTCCTTTTAATAGGATCACATGATACATTAGGACATCAATACATGAATTTAAAGCAATAAATTTTGTCCCATTATAAATATTTCCTCTTTCATAGAAGCTTGTCTTACAAGTTTTGTTCAGAAGGACTTCCTTAAATCCTTCCAATCAGCAGCACTTATTTCTAATTTACACTAATTGTAGCTTTGACATAATTATGAGTCTAATTAAAAAGTCAATAATGGACTATTGCTGATCATCCTGTCTCATATATTAGTTGCTTTCTATTTCTAAAATTCAGTTAGACACAAAAAACATTGTTCATTTCCAGTTGATACTAGAAAGTTTAAATTTTTCTTATAATAAGATGAAAGAGTATCAGACAAGAGAACGTATGACTGTCATACACAAATACATCAAGACTGCACAGTGTAATATGAATGTAATAAATTGATTAGTAAGAAAAGTTTCACATTAAATATTCTTGGATAAAACATATTAAATAAATACTCTTTTTGAAACAGTTAATTTAAATAATAGTTCCGGATAAGAATCCATTTTGAGGGCTTGACAACCTCCATAACTTGGAGCTAACCAGAAATGATAACAAACAGCAAACATGTCTGTAAACTCTCTAGAGAATCCAAAGAAGATTATTCACATAAGAAGAGAGGAGGAAACTACCTTTAAAGAAATAGAAAATATCATGTGGTTAAGTACACCAGGCAAACATTGACATGTGACATTCAGAAGGGTATCTTATTTATAGTTAAATGGGAAATGAATGGAAGCTAAGATCTCTGCCTCAAAGAAAAAGGACTACAATTTTCAGAATTTACACTGGCAAAGGATTGAAAAAGATATTTGAGTATGTCATCAAGAGTCAGTCCAACATTTTTTGTCAGTCATAATGATAATGTTCCTAAGTTTATATTGTGTTTGGTCCTTATGTAGTTTATTTCAGTAAAGCCATCATATCATATTTATTGCTTCAGAAATCAGCAGGTCCAGGTCTATATGATAAAGAGACAGGTACACTTCTTCAGCTGGAAGATGGTTGTGGTATTCCTTCTGACATCCAGGTGAAATGATTAGCCAAACTTCCTACACTTACATAATTTTTATTTTAATTTTTCTACCAATGTACCTAACAGGTGGGAGTTTGACTCTGAAAGCCCTCACAATAGCAGCTAAAATGAGGAGGAAAAGTAGGTGTATCCTATGGATTCATGGCTTTTAACAACTGACGAGGCAAATAGATTTACTCACATGTGAAAGAGTCAAATAAAGCACAATTCTGGTTCATTTAATGACTTAAAGCTTTGATACTGTTCATCATTTGACAACCTTATGTGAAAAGGTCAATGTATAATGATTTCAGCAACCATCAAATGGCTGTGATCAGTACTGCCCTTGTGAGCAGGTACTGGTGAGGCTCTGGCCCAAGCATGATATAACCACACCAAAGACAGAGAGACAGCTGTTTCTCTCACATTGCTTCCCACAGCTGCTGGTGAGGTTCTATGAAAACAGAAACAGCACAGGAATTTGCAAAAGGAGGAGATGACAGGATGACATTTCTACAAGATAAAAAAAAAGAATAATCTCTTCACATAAGAAATATGATTGAAAGTAGGGTGGGGTTGTTGAAGATGAGGTGTGCCTAATAATTTGAAGAATGTTTATCTTTCATATCCTATGGATTAGCCCAGCTTCGAAGGACTCTTAGATCATATAGTTGAAAAACAAGAGGTATTGTGGGAAATATTAAAAGAACTGCAAATTCCATTACTACACCCTGCTACTCTCTGGCCGGCTATGCACTGGCAGGCAGTGACCAACCTGTTTTTATCTCATGGAGACTCTGACTCAGAGCTCCAAAATCTCTCCACCCGGCTCACTAAGTTCCCACTGGCGGGTCACTAACATGCCAGCTCCATGCTTCAAAATCCCCACGTCTTTTGTGGTGTACATCAGGCAAACTCATGTTTTGCTGCCGTACCTTTCTCTCTAGAACCCAGTAGAACTGTCTCAGGAGGGAAATCACCACACAAGCTTAGTTCAGAAACAATGATAACTCAATCTCTGAATGCAACAACTAGAATGCTAATCTTGTAAACCACATTAAATCTAAATCCTCTGGTGGCTAATGGATTCACCATATAAGCAGGGAGACACTAGTAGCTACATCTTGCCCTCTCACTATCTGATCCAAAAGAGCTCTCTCTCTCTCTCTCTCTCTCTCTCTCTCTCTCTCTCTCTCTCTCGTTTCCTCTCTTCCTCCATCCAACCCATAAGTCCTGCCTACTCACCCAGTGATTGGTTCTTTTATTCATTAGGGGATGGGTTCACAAGAAGTCACCTGAGTATATGACTCATTCCTTGTCTGCAGAACCTCCTAGGAAAACAGAATTAACATCAAAATGCAGGCAGCACACAACAAAGAGGTAAACTGCTCCCTTGTGTGTGTGAAGACCTTTGAAAACCTTTACTGAGAGGTCAGAGGCCATGATCTAAGGGCTGGGATGAAGGCTGAGTCAGTAAACTGCTTGTTGCATGAAGAGGAGGGCCAAAGTTTCATTGTCTGGTACCTGTGTAAGAAGCCAGGTTTGATAATTTGTTCTGGTTACCCCCTCTGCTCTGGAAGCAACAAGGGGATTCATGAGCCTTGACTGGAAGTCAGTTGGGACACTCAATTAATTCCAAGTTCAGTGACAGACTTTGTGTCAAAACATAAGACAGAGAACAAATGAAGAGACATTATGTTGGTCTGTCTTCTTCATTGTGTACCAATACAAACACCACAGACATACATATGTATACACACACATACACACACACACACAAAAGTGGAAAGCAGCGAAAGAGAAAGAGACAGAAAGATAGAGAGAGAGAGAGAAAGGGACAGTGAAGGGAATGGGAGAGGGGAGAAGAATTAGGTTTTGCTTAGAGAAGCCACTTTTGGTATCATAAAGAAGCATGACATGTGTAGTTCTGTGTTTCTTCCTCATAGGGGGAGTGTCAGGACACCACTTGTGTTGACAAAACACAGAGGCACTAGGCCATGTTCCTTTTTCTCCATTGGGATTCTCTACTCATGGGATGTCAACATTCTACTCAAGGGAGACAAAACTCAGCCCGTGTTTCTTCACATGAGAAATTGTGAAGGCTAGGGCCAAGGCTTTCATTCTCAAGCTTCTGGGTACTCAGATGTTGCTGAGAATCTTGAAGAGTTGAGAACTGCTGCAGGCAAGAGATGAACACCAGGCTGGGGTGAATACTGCTTAGCTCAGGGTGACTACCAGAGACTCAGGGGGGCCTACTGCTGGACACTTAGTCATTGCTCAGTATGGCAAAAGTCTCCCCACCAAGGCAATCCTTGAGAATGGAGACAGTCGTTGCTTGTCCAAAATGCTTATTCATGGTGGAAAAGGATATGATTTACTGAACATGGACCAGATATGAAATAATTTTTGAAGGACGAAATGTCCAGGAACCTGAGCTTATAGGTTAAACCTAGGGAGCCTATCTAGATACCTTATCAGCATGGAGAACTCTAGGTTTCTATGCTATGTGATCAGTTGTCATGGTCCTCTTAGTGGGGTGTTGTGGTCCTCTGCTCCAAGACAGGTATCTGTTCAGACTAGACTCACATGCCTACCATTCTCAATTATGAGAATTGCTGGGGTTCCTTAATCTGCTTGACTTTAACAGTTTTTCAATCTGGGGACATGATTCCATTTGCCCTACAGACATGATTGAGTTAACATCATATTTTGGCATGTGGATAAGCCTGGATTTTGAGATCACAAAAACTTCACAGATTCCAAAACTATCTAAATTCTAGCCCTTGGCTATACGTAAGCCAGTATTTTGACTCATTTTTTTTTCTGATAAATACTTTGACAAAAATAACAATGGAGAAACCTGTATTTGAATCACAGTTCAAACTTACAGCCTATCATTGATAAAAATCTACGTGCAGAAACTTGAAACAGCTATTCATACCATATATAGATCAAAGAACAATGAATCAATTCATACTTCTCAGTGCTCTGCTCCTTTTTCCTGCAGTTCAAGGCCAGCCCATGATGATGCCCTAACCATATCCAGAGTTCTTCCACCTTAATTAACATAAATAATATAATGTCATGGAGACATTCACTAAGATCAACACTTCCATCCCAGGTAACTCTAGGTTGTGTTAAACTAAGAATGTGTGTGTGTGTGTGTGTGTGTGTGTGTGTGTGTATACAAATCAATCATAAACATAACAGCCATATTTGTAGAACAATGCATTTATAGATTATTACATCATTCTGCAATGTCAAATGCTAAACATTTGTGGAGATGTTTTGAAAACGCACCATCCTCCATGGTAATGGTATCATGATTATGAGGAATATTTTGAATCCATAGAAGAGTTCCTCAGCTTTTTGACAAAGGGATTCAAAGGTATGCAATACCCTTAAAGGGGATTGATTAGTAGAGTGTTAAAAATTTCAGAAATAGGTATATTTTGATTTAGAAGGTATCTTAGGATTTCCATTGCTATAAAGAGACATCATGACCATGGCAACTTTTATAATGGACCACATTTGATTGAGGCTGGCTTACTAGTTTTGAGGTTCAGTGTATTATCATCATGACAGGAAGTAGGGCAGCATCCAGTCAGGCATGACCCTGAAGAAGCTGAGAGTTGTACATCTTGTTTTGGCTACCACGTGGCTAGGAGGAAGGTGTCAATGTCTGCCCCCACAGTGACATGCTTCCTCTAATAAAGCCACACTTACTCGAAGAAGATCACATCTCCTAATTTTCTCATTATCTGGGCCAACCATATTCAAATCACCACCAAAAAGGAAGTGAAGGAGAAATGTTAGAGAATTTATAAGGTAAATCAGAGAGCAGAAAATTATATACAGAGACCTACCAAACTGTTAGAAATTAGCTGTTTCTTTTAAACATATGTGTTCCTGCTGTGTATGCGTGCGTGTGTGTGTATGTGTGTGTATGTGTGTGTGTGTGTGTAATAGTATAATAGTATTCTTGGATGTTGGAGCTACCCTGAGTTCTCCCTCCAGAAAATGCTCATGCCTGATGTCTTCCGGTTCTGCATGTGTTCCATTAGCTTGCTTATTTCTGTTGGCTCACCAAAGGAACAAGAAGGGCATTTGTGATGTAGCAGTATTGAAAATGAGTACAAGGCTCATGATGCAAGAATTTGACCTTGGTTTGTTAGGAGGTGATAGAAACTTCAAGAAGTTGATCCATCGAAAGTAAATAATGTAACTGAGAAGGTACAGAAATGTCAGACCTTACTTTGGTTGGTTTCTCTTTTGCAACTCAGATACTCTGAGGTATTATTCTTCACCATATATCTCTCTCAAACTAAGGGATCCAACTAGCCAAGAAAACAATTCTTAAATATATAGGTCAAAGTGAGGTATTTCTCTTAAAATTTTAAGATGATTGTGTCGGGTATTCTGTTATAATAGTGGGAACCTCAACAACACCGTGTTTTAGGAGTGGAACTGAGAGAGGTGTCCTTTATCCCACTACCCAGATATAATCAGCATATGCATATGTTCAGCATAAGTATATGTTCTTAGAATATTTATTAACCACCTGGGTTAAGAATGAAATGTAAGTTCAAATTGCTTCTGATAAAGTAGTTGAAGGGAGAGAAGTTAGGAGCTGTTTCCACGAGTGGTTTGCATTTGTGCTTCTTCCTCTCTTTCCTTTCATTGTGGCTTATGGGCAAGCGCAGGTGTGAGCATGTGTATGTGCGTGTGCATGTGTGTGTGTATGTATGTGTGTGTGTTTGTTGTATGGGTAGTATGTGATACATGTGTGCAGTTAAAGTTTTATTTTACATAAAATTTACTTACTAATTTTAATCATTAGGCCGAGCACCATAATGACAGTGTGTGTAAATTATTAAGATGCGTGTTTTGTCTTTGCTTTTTGATTTTGTGAAGTCTGTGCTTCAGAAATGCTGCTCTTCAGGCGACAACAGAGATTTCTTCCTGTCATTTGTGCCCTCATCATGCAAATCCTATTGTCACAGCCCCATCGGTCCCAGGTGCCATCCATCTTCAGCCAGAACGATTGCTTTATTACCACATTCATCAATTTGTGCTCTGGGCTCCAGTTAGAAGTGACTTGGAAAGACAAAACTGTTGCCTTAGTAATTGAATATGAAAGTCTTATTAGGCACCACTTTCACTAATCTGAGATGAAAGTCACTAATGTGATATGACTTTAACACTGAATAAGCAACAATAAATTCTGATACGATGTGAATATTAATAGATGCAACAGGAGAGTGTTAATATGTTAATGTGGTGAGATATTGCTAACGAGATGTGAGGATTGAATTTGAAAAGCATTAATATCACCTCACTGCAACTCCCTAGATTTTCAGATATCTTGTTCTAAGACAGCCTCTGTCTAAATTTCAGAAATAAATTGCTTGCTTTTGGAGTCACTGCCATAATAAAAGCCTGTTTTTATTTCAATAGTCTAAATTAAGAAATAGAAGTAAACAGTGCAAGTACATTGCACTTTCTCAATCATTTTCCCCCCATTGATTGAATCACATAAACTATACAAAAATATGAATTAATAGTAGTTTGGGTAACAATAAAATTTATCTAAATTATTAAGAAACAATGGAAAGACAATGATTTGAGTCCTTCCTTACATCACAAGGTACCTCCATTTCCATTGTTCTTTTCCAATTTTCTATGCCCCATCCCTCAGCAAGTGCCTATCTGTGTTTCAGTCTGTCATAACAGTGCCAGTTCCAAAGAGAATCCCAGACTAGGCAGTGAACTTCACATCACAAACTAAGCGACTTGAATGACCTTTGGTGTTGCTCCAAGTTTTCTTCCATTTTAGTGTTTTAATTTTGGTATAAGCCACATGTCTCTGAATGTATGACTAATGTCTCAGTACTATGTCTGAAATCACTTTTGTTGACTTTAAGGAATGGCTGAAAATCCAGTCTTCATCTCAGTGTTTGGAGCTTACAATAATGTAGTCACAGGTAGTAGTTTCAAATAGAAGTAAAGCATATGTGCTTGCGTGTATGCATATATGAATATATGCACACATAAACTCACGTGTGTTTGTGTGTGCATTTGCATGTATGTCTAGTATGTGTGCATATGTGTAGTAAATTAAAGTTTTAGTTTATATAAATTGTACTCGTTAGACAATTTTAAAAAGTCAATTTGTATATTTCAATGCTTAGTGTAACTAGGGCCAATCATGACCCATTTTAAAGGATTTATTTACTTAAGGCAATTTTGCAACATTGCTCCACATCTTGTCAGCCCACCATGTCTATAGAGACTTCATAAACACTCATGCATTAAAATTTCATTGCTTCATCCAACAATTACAAGTCAGAGTCTACTTATGTGATATTTTGTATTAGTCATTTCTCATTCCTAAAAATAGTGAAACTTGGTTGTTCTTCTACCTAAGATCAGTCCATTTTCCTGGGATACATTAATCCATCTCTGCAACATTAAAATATGAAATAAAATTCATAATTCAGACTAAGGACTACAAAGTGTACTACAATATATTAGGGGACAAAAAGATAATGTCTTAGGAATCAGTTTAAGAAGTCAAGTTTTATAGACAGGATTGTCTCAAAACACAGAAGTCACAAAGCACTTTGGGTGTGCTTACAGTGCAATATACTGTTTAATAAACAACAAATTAAAGGTTTATTTATCTCAAATCAGGGCCAGAAAAATGCTTCCATGGATAAAAGTGTGTACTGCTTTTACAGACGTTCACTTTTTCTCAGCTCCCACACCAGACAGCTCAGAGTGACCTGTAAATCCAGCTCCAAGCCATCCAACAACCTCTTGTAACCTCTGCCAATGCATGTAGTTATATACATCCATACACACATGCACACAGAAACGTGTGCATACACACACACACACACACACACTAATTAAAAGTATTTATCTAAAAATTGGAAAAACAATCGCTGTCACTGAATCTAAAGCAAAACAAAACCAACAATAACAAACAAAAATCACACAGTCATTTTTTTCTAAACTTCTAATTTAACTGTTTATTACAGATGAGGGAATTGAGCTCTACCAGTGCCATGTGGACGTCCTTGTGATTTTTGAGCATCTCACAAACACAAGTGTTCTCCAAAGCAAACAAAGAACACAGAAACTGGAGTTTCAGGGCCTGGGATAATGATTCTACAAGTATAATCTTCTGTGTCATGTACACTTGCTCCACGTCAGTATGTATAGGAGTATATTTGAATTTACCAGCATGTTACCCTTCATCTTATCATGTGATGGTAAAGAAATCACATAAACCAGGGAGTTCCAACTATGAATGGTTTGACAGCAAGTCAGAGAGCTCTGACCATGTCTAAAATGGGTGTACCTGTTCTATTTTTCAAGTGATCCAATAACTTCATAAGTTACAGGTGAGCTGTCGATTCTCATGTAAGGCCATGTGCAAATTTCTTATCAATTCTTAGCAATAGATGTTATTGTGTAGAATTTATAAATATTAAGTGATGTAAGTTTTCTGATAACAGCAGTGACTTATCTGCCTAACTATGCAGTGCTCAGTTTTACTTGTCAACTGGAATGGAAACTACCTAGAATTACCTGGAAAAACGACTCAGTATCAGATTGTTTGGGTTGGGTTGATCTGTGAGCATATCCAGGTGATTGTTTTCATTGCCTTGTTTGGTATGAAAACTCACAGACTGAAAATGAGTGGCCTCACTCCCTGGTTTTGCTCCTGGGACAATAAAAGACTAGGGAGTGCTAGCTAAAGATGACCTACATACTCATTTATTCCTGATCCCTTTTGACTGTGGATAGGACCTGACTGCTACCTTTAACTCCATGTGGCCTTGACTTCTACACAGGGATGGATTGAAAGCAGGACTCGGGAGCTAAAATAAAGTCTCCCCTAGATTATTTTTGTTAGCATATTTTATCATAAAATATAAAGAAATCTGGATAGGCTATACTTAAAAATCCAGTTTGAATTATTTTTTGTTGTATTATGTGACTCTCACATCCTACTTCATGCATTCATTCACAGAAAATAGATCTGCCTAACCACTAATATTTGGAGACATTGTGGCAAGAGTAGCAGCAACATTGTGTTGGCAGTTCCTAGGCACAGTCTTGACAGTCATTTGGCACAACAAGCTGCAAGTTTTACACTCAGGAATGCCAAGGAGAAAATAGAAAGGGAAGTGAAGAAGTCCTTGATTCACGTGGTTGCATGAAACAAAGTTGAAAACAGAGATCACAGGAAATGCAGCAAGTGAGAGTTTATTAAATAGAAGAAGTAACTAATTTTAGTAAGAAATATTCTTTGGCTACAATCATTTTCCTTTGAAACTAGTTGTTGATTAAAAGTCAAACGTCTGTTGTGCTAAATTTATTCATAAAAAAAAACTTCTCCCAATTATCCTGCCACTACAAATATGCACGAAGGGTGGAGGCTGTGTGTGTGCTCAGTAGAGGACAATGGTTTATGCTCTGCTCCTCGAGATCTTCCACAAGCACCGACTGCTAAGTCATTTTATAATAGTATGTCTGATGTAAAGTACCAGGCAAAGCATATTATCACTTCCCATGATGCTGTTTTACACTGTGAAGTCCTAAAGAGACTTAAAGACTCTGTTTTGTACTGCCATTCATCCTGCTGTTGAGAACAACTCCTTTTCCAAAGTGTAATAATAAACAGAGATTCTAGAGAGCAGGGAGCAAAGAAGACTCTGAATAGACATATATGTCTGATGAGAACAAAGAAAGGAGAAAGCACTCAGAATATAGCTTTGGAAAACAGAATGAAAGTCACCCAGAGGTATTAACCTTCATTTATTCAGAAATTATAACAAGAACCCAGAAGCAGAAGTCAATCATTCTTTCCTCACAATAACTTTCTAACAAACTATTTAAAATGGAGCATGTGTTAGGTGGATGATGAGGTTTTCTAAACTTCATTGTTACGTTGCTCCTGTATACAGGAAGGCATTTTACGCAAAGTCAAGCATGTTTGGAAGAATTGGGTAATTCCTCCTAATAGATGACTTTCAACTTTCTAAAATAGCCCAGATATACAGCCATCTGTTTCTCTATTATACCAGTATGTGTAAGTATACATGTTCAGACATACATACATACATACGGCTCTACTTTTATCTGTCTTCTCTCTCTCTCTCTCTCTCTTTCTCTCTCTCTCTCTCTCTCTCTCTCCCCCCATCCATCGTCTATCTTCTACTTATCATTTATCCTTCACTTATCACCTACGTCTTCATTTGCGGATTCATATCCTGTGCCTTTATAAATGATTTTATGTTTATGTCAATATGTATACTGTAATATAAGGTATGTAATATGGTGATATTTGATTTAAAATATTATGAAAACTTGTAGTTTGATTTACTCAGTACTTTTGTTTAGAGTTATCTGTGTTGTTAAAAGTTTTATTCACATCATTTAAAAGAATATCAAGATCCTCTTGCTTGCTGGACTACTGATTGAAATACTGTAATGTTTCTGTATTTTAGAAAATTGATTGTAGTATGCACATTAGTATGAATTCCCATCACCAAATGTTCAAATAACATGTTCTTTTTTTCTTTATTATATTTTTATTGGATGTTTTATTTACATTTCATATATTATCCCCTTACCCCATTCCCCCCACCGCCCAGGAACCCCCTATCCCCTCACCCATCCTCCTGTGCCCCTACCTTCCACCCCACTCCCACCTCCCCACCCTCAAATTCCCACCCACTGGGGCGTCCAGCCTTCATGAGACCAAGGATCTCTTCTCCCACCTATGCCCAACAGGGCCATCCTCCCTTACATATACAGCTGGAGCCATGGATAAACAGACTGAAAAAGAAATTAGGGAAATGACACCCTTCACAATAGTCACAAATAATAAAAAAAATACTTTGATGTGAATCTAATCAAGCAAGTGAATGACCTGTATGACAAGAACTTCCTTGAAGGTCTGATAAAATTCGGCACTAAAACCGTATGGTCCCGGACATTTTTTTGTGGGGAGACTTTTAATGACTGCTTCTATGTCGTTTGGGGTTATGGGACTGTTTAGATGGTTTATCTGCTCCTGATTTAACATTGGTAACTGATATTTGTCTAGAAAATTGTGCACTTCATCCAGATTTTCCAATTTTGTTGAGTATAGGCTTTTGTAGTAGGATCTGATGATTTTTTTTAATTTCCTCAGTTTCTGTTGTTATGTCACCCTTTTGTGGAAATTTATCAGCTTGAGTAGTCATAGACCTTCTAAATAGGTAGTCTTGGCAGATAATACCAACTTAGATAAAGACAAGTGAATCATAGGCAGAGTCATAGCGACCTGTCCCCTCAACCTCCACCCAGCCGATACCCTGTTCTGAAAGATATCTATATTCCCCCTGAACACCCATGCTCCAGTGTCATCTCTTTCCCCATGTCCTGACTTTTTGTTTTTATAACCTGTGTGTGAATAAGTAAAAATTACGATTTTAAAAAGAAAGAAAGAAAGAAAGAAAGAAAGAAAGAAAGAAAGAGAGAGAGAGAAAGAAAGAAAAAAATAAAAGAAATGACTGAGGCTTAGGCACTCTGTTATAGCACCATTAACAGACTAATACAGTGATTAACCTTAAGAGCTTGCTGTTTGATACTAGTGCTGAGGCTTCTAAAAATAAAAGTATTTGGAAAAGGTTAAAAAAAAAAGAAAAGAAATGACAGTACTGGAGCAGAGGAGAGTTTATTACCCTGCATGAACTTCCTTTCCTTCCCCTCATTCATATGTTATTTTCCTTGCCTGTTATATAAAATTACTGCATTCCAGGAAAAAAAAAAGAACTTCAAGTCTCTGAAGAAAGAAATAGAAGAAGATCTCAGAAGATGGAAAGATCTCCCATGCTCATGGATTGGCAGGATTAATATAATAAAAATGGCCATCTTCCCAAAAGCAATCTACAGATTCAATGCAATCCCCATTAAAATCCCAACTCAATTCTTCACAGAGTTAGAAAAAGAAATTCTCAAATTCATTTGGAATAACAAAAAACCCAGGATAGCGAAAACTATTCTCAACAATAAAAGAACTTCTGGAGAAATCGTCATCCCTGACCTCAAGCTGTACTACAGAGCAATAGTGATAAAAACTACCTGGTATTGGTACAGAGACAGGTAGGAAGATCAATGGAATAAAATTGAAGACCTAGAAATGAACTCACACACCTATAGTCACTTAATCTTTGACAAAGGAGCTAAAATTGTCCAGTGGAAAAAGGACAGCATTTTCAACGAATGGTGCTGGTTCAACTGGAGGACAACATGTAGAAGAATGCAAATAACATGTTCTAAGGTAAAGGAAAAACAAATTTACAAACATTGTAAAATTGTGAACTTTGTTGAGTATTCTGCATTTTATCTACTAATGTAGTAAATGATGGAAGAAAATTAACCTTTTAGAATTTATAAAATTCATATTCATAATATTTTACTGAGACATGCTTTTCACGATACATAATTTTGTTTATCTGACAGATACAATGTCATAATTTTGATTTTAATTCTCTAATTAATATTGAAGAAATTATAGTTTTTCCTATTTTCAGACAAAATTACGTTTTCAGATCCTTCACTTCTAGAAAGTATGTCTTAAAAGTTTGTGAACACTTTAATAAGTTTTGTATACAAGCCTCTCAGAAGCCCATTGGATAATGATGCAGAGATTTTCAAATGTTTATTCTAGCAGAAAAGAACATTGGTTCCTTTTGATTTAATATATTTAAGCTTTTATTAAGAACATTATCACTATTATAAACAGTCACATAAATGTTCTAGTGACATGCTCTGCTCAGTCTTAGGTGTAAATTCAAGCACCTTCAAAGCTGTAAGGAAAGCTGATTGTTTTCAATACCTGCTCATTGAATGGACTTTGATTTCCTTGATGATTTACTGTGTCTCCTTTGTCCCCAAATGTCCCTATTTCCATGATATTTACACTTGTACTATTTAATTTTGTTCTACTCTGTAGTGTGCTGCAAGGTTTCTATAATTTGTTTGATAAAAAGTATTTGTTAGTGTAATCAACATTTTTTATTAGTTTTACAGTCTACTCTTGTTCACTGTTGATGTTATTATCTGTAATTTAATTCTTGATTGTCCTGTTAGGTTTCTTGGAAATGATCCTGTGGTGTCTGGATGGAAATTGTCTGATACTTATGAATTAATTTACGGGATGAATAGCACCCATATCACATTAAGACGTCCATCAATGAGTATGATACAGATTTCCAGTGATTTGACAATTATTTATTTACTAAATAGATAATGTATTTACTAAATTCTATATCCATTTGTGTACTAAAATAATCATTTATTTACTAAAACTGCTATTATAACTATCTCTTCCTAATATTTATTCATATTTCCTTAATACTATATGTTGGTTTTGATAATATAAAATATTCCTTATTTATATGTAGAAGTGTTACTAATTTTTTATTATGTCTCACCTTTTTATTTTCAAATTTTAGTTGTTTGGTAGTTTAATGCACTCATAGAGTGAATTTTAGTCATTTCAACCTCTCATTTGCTTCTCTTACTCTCCTTCCTACCAAAACCATTCTTTTACATTAAAATTTTAAGTTAATATATAATAACATTAGTTCTTACTTTCCTGTCCTCCATCCACCCCCCCTTTGCCTCTTACAGTCCTTAATTATATTTTACTGACAGTTTTCTCTTTGTACTGGCCATTCCTTTAGGAGATAAATGAGAGCATTCTATAAACTGAATTTTCTTGGCATGGATCTTTTTTTGTGTGTTACTGCTACCTGCATTTTGATGGTTGCAAAGATTTATGCTTCAAACCCCCACATCTATCTTAGATGGTCCATCTTTTCCTTTTTCTTTGATCAAGATTTCTAGAGCACATTTCTGTATCCCTCTGAGTCACATATTTTAAAATAATATACGAATTTTCTTTACTTTGACAATTTGCTTCCTTTTGCTTACAGTGTGTACTAGGTGATATTGAAAATGTCCACTAAGCTTCTTCTGTCTAGACTTTGCTAGTATAGATCTATCTTTTTAAATTTTTTCTCGATTATGGTTTACATTTATTCAATATAAACAGTATAAAGAACAGGGTTTCCCCCTTCGACTGTAGCCTGCATGTCTATAATTTATTTTAGAAAACTGCAGTACGTAGTCCTCATTCAGTTACAACCTAACACCATTGTCTCCTCCTGGTAATTGAAAACTCAAAGCTGTGTGAAGGCCAGTTCCACACACCCACTGCTTTTACTGTGAAAGTAATTCTTTTTTGAAACTCAGGGATGTATTAAAACACTCGAAGTGCTATTTGCTATCATATTGCTCATTACACTGATGGGATACACTGTCAGTACTAACTTATATCTCTTTCCATAGAAACAGACCACTCTGATCATCTCATTTGAGTTGCCCACAGCATACTATTTCCAATTCTTTCTTAGGATTAGGATTATTACCTAGTGGTGATACATTGGGAAACAACAACAACTAAAACAAAAGAAAAATAACAAAAAACAAAAACAAAACAAAAAAAACAAGAGTCAAATATTGTTATCCTACTGCACTTTATATTTAAAGGTCCCTTTTTTTCCAATATACTCCAGATGTTACTAAGGTTAAACTAGCACTAACTTTGGTATTTTATGTATAGAAATGGAAAGTGGAAAAATGGTGGGCAAACATTTGGAGGACTTGTCCACTCATCTTGCAACCTCAGTCATCACTCCACATAGTGGCTCACTACCCTTGAGAAGTGTAAAGAGAATGTCAGACCCTATACTGTTGGGGCCTTCTGTAAAACATCAATGACAAGAGTTAGGAGAGCATAAGAGCATCATATGGGTGACAAGGGGAGGCCTGCTGGCCCAAACCTGAGACTTTGTATCTGTGTTTTACAAATTCAGCATATTTAAAGATTAATATTTTAATATTTACTATCTGATTTAATTGAAGTGACTCTATTTTTCATTAAGTTATTTATTTATTCACTTTACATCCTGATCACTGCCCATCCTCCCTGTCATCCTCCCCTTACACAGTCCCTCCCCACATCCTTCTTCCCCTTTTTCTCTGAGATCCTGGAGGTCCCCACCTTATTCCTCTATCCTGGCATACCAAGTCTCTCCAAAGCTAGGCAAATCTACCACTGAGGCCAGACAAAGCAGTCCAGTTAGGGGAACTGGATCCACAGACAGACAACATTAGGAACAGTTACAGTCATTTGATAGATATCAAGAAATATTTACTATAATAGAAAAATGGGGGGAGGGGCAAGTATCTACTTTTAATAAACATTAAAAGACAAATATATAGCACATTCTAGCTATTAATATGAGGTAATTTGTACTATGAAAGATAAAAAATAACTTTATAGGTGTCATGCTTTTAACACTTTAGGCTTCTGCTTACATTCATTTATGTTACCATGTGGATACCTTTGCACTCAGGGAAGACAGCCAGTAATACTTCAAACGTTAGCTTCTTTCCATTTTGGGTTGAACATTGAAGAATTAGGTTTGCCTTCCTCCTTCTGGACATTGAAGACCCATCAACACTGTTTAAAACTTAGGCAAAGTTTATATAACCATTTTATTACATAAGTTTCTAGCAAAAATTTCATAACATTTTGATGAAAAGAAATAGCAATACCATCCAGTAAGGATTAAAAGGATTTTCATGAGGAGATAAAATTGAACGATAATTCTCCTGTGTTAAGAGATCACTAAATTGATAATATTCTAGTATTAAATGTTGTACTCAAGATGAAAACACCATTGACATTTCACAGAAAAGCCAAGGTCTTTAGAATGCTAATCTACTAAAACTACTATGAAGTTTTAAACTATATTTTAAGGATAAAATATATAAACATTTAGTAAATTTCTGTGAAAATATTCCTATTTAATTTAAGATTGTGTGTTTTATCCATTGCATTTCAGAATTTACAACTCAGCATGAAAAATATTTTAAAATGTCTGAATGTTAGAACCCTAAGCAAATACTGGTAAGACAAAAATTAGGTTCATCCAGGGGTGAACCACTTTATTGTTTTTCCAAAGTAAAGTGGTCAGCCTTGAAACATTTACACACAAACAACAAAAAAGTGCTCTGTAATCTGTATATGTGTATAACAATAATTGCAAATAAAAAGAGGCTATCTACTTGAAAGTGGGAGGCTCAGAAAAGGTTTGTGGGAGAGTATTTTGGAGGGACTTAGGGAGGAACAAGAAGGGGAATGAGATATAATTTTATTTCAATTAAAAATAATTGTTCATTTTAAAAAGAAAAAAAAAAAAAAAACAAGCCGTGTCTTTGAAAAGCGAACACAAACAAGAGTTCGCACATTGTATACTAGGGACACCACAGCTCCAAAGCCTGTCTCCAGAATCACTCAAGAGTGAAGATATAGGGCTGGCAGACTGAAAAGTCTGAATGTGATTGAGCTTCGAAATGTGCCAGCCACAGGCAACAGTGCTGAAGAGCTATATATGTAGTTCACCTTCAGTCTCATCATAGTGAATAATCCAGGAATGCGAGCATGATTTACGCCACAAATATTGGCAAAAGCTAAAAATCACAATCATGCTTTATATTTGTTTTATTATTATTATTATTATTATTTTATTTTTATTTTATTTTTATTATTATTTTACTTGTTTCAATGGAACCTTACAAGATATCTGCATGTGCATAGATTTATTTCTTTCTTCAATAGAAGACAAAATCCAGTCAGGTCACCTATGAGACCAGCAGGAAGACAGTCTAAGCATTGCCTTACTTAGACCAGTGTCAAACCTCTGGCACAATGGGAAGCAAAGAAACTACAAACACTATCAGAGACTTTCTCATACCCACCTAGGGTAAAAATGTAATTAGTAAAAAAAAAACGTTAGGTGCAAACATTGTGGGCCAGTACTATTCAATCAGAAAATGCTGATTGAGCATATATAAGCACAATCAAAGCCTTTATTTAAATAGGGGTTACAGTCCTAATAAAACACAAAGGGAAGTAGGGGCATAGGCCTCTTCTACAGGTAATGAAAGAAAAAATTAAACTCATCCAATTACATCTGGGGAAAAAAATCCATTACCTATAACAGAGAGAGGACTGCCCCAGGAAAACTCAGAAGCAAACTAATAATGAAGGCACAATGTCCTTTCAACAGATTCTAAATGAGCTCTAATTTTCTTATATCCACCATTCCCAAACTATATAAATTTCAACTAAGCAGAAAAAAGTGACAAGCTGGCACAATTGTTATTCCAAACAGGCCCAGCTGCTTGCTCACCTTAATTAGACTTAGTCCCGAAAGGGAGCCAATCTTTCCTTATTTTCTTCTATGAGTTAACATGAGTTTCTTCAACTTTTCTTTTCTAATAGATTTTGCTATAACCTTTCAGCAACTGTCACTTTAGATCCTCTCCCAGGGGTCATAGTAAAATTGGGTCTTTGGCCAAACAAGACTTGAACTCAAGCGATGAAGAGCAAGGGAAAATGAGGGTGCTGATTTATCAGGGAAATGTTGCCCTTACTCACCTTCCCTTGGATTCCCATCTGTCATGTGTAGGTGTATGGTGTGTGGGTGTGTGTGGGGGTATTGTGTTTGGTGTGTATGGTGTGGTATGTGTGTGTGTATGTGAGGGGTGTAGTGTGTGTGTATTGTGTGTATGGTTTATGTGTGCATATGGTGTGTGTGTATGTGTTAGGTTTGGAGTATGTTTGTGTGTATGGTATGTATAATGTGTATGATGTGTGTGTGTGTAGGGTATATGGTGTGTGTGTGTATACATGGTATGTGTGGATATATATATATATATATATATATATATATATATATGGTGTGTAATCTATGTGTGGATGCATGGGTGCATACATGGGTGTTAATACATAAAAGTAAAGAGTGGCAAGAATTATAGATCATTTTTTCTCTTGTTCCAACAGATTTTAAAGATCTTTAAAATAAAAATACTTTGAAAATCCAATCACCAAAATTTTTATTAGAGCACTTAGATTGTCTTAAAGATTGCAAATATACTTAATCCCTCTAAACAGTTGTAGCCAAAGTGCTCTCATGGCTGTTCTGTTTTACTGGGCATTAAGTCTGCGAACACTTAACTTCTAAGATGGCCTTTATCTCTAATCCTGTCATTGCAAACTAGAAGTTCCTCCTTAAGTGTTTCTAAAAGTACTCTGTCTTCTAACCATAGAACCTGTTATTTGATAAGACAGGAGAAACTGCAGAATCCTCCACAAAACGAAAGTATTCAAGGTCTCTCACTAGAAATTAACTTGGGCTATATTAAAGGGAATGAAAGTAGACTTAGTAAATCATATGATTCCGTGAAGTGTATATGATCATAAACTCTGGCCTGTGCCCAGCAAAATAGAAAGTGCAAGAGAAATGTCAATATTAAATTCAGGTTCACAACAAAGGAGAATTCTGACAGCATGCAGTCTGATGTGAGGTAAGTGTTCAAGTTGTAGGGATGGAGAAGAATTCGGAGTTGACTGGATAGAAAGACTATAGAATTCTTCATAGAGAAGGTAAAGTTTAATCAAGGTTTAAAGCTGTCAAATATCTTAAATAACATTTGGCAAGGCAGATAGGCAAAGTCCTGCAAAGAAATCTGATAAAAAAAAACTCAAGAGCACATATAAACAGCCTGTGTTCCAGAGACTGAGAAAAGTTAAAGCGGTTCCCAACCACACACTCTGCACTGATCCATTGGCGGAAAGCTGATAGTACTTATTGCCCACCTGATTTAAATTCCTATATTGCCATTCAAATCCAGAATCTTTATTCAACATTTCATGCATATAGATCACATATTCCCAAACAGCAGTAAACTCCTGAAGGCAAGAATAGCATATGATATTCTTTATGTCCCCACAAATGCATTATGCATTCGCCATTGCCCCCAATTCACTAAGTAAGCAGAAATATAAATATTGGCCACATTGACGAAAGGATGAATACAATGAGGCATAGGAGAGAAAAGAGGAGAAAATTCAGAGGATTGAGAAGGGAGAATTTGATCAGCTGTACAGGCATATGACAAGCCATCAGCATGAAGAACTCAGAAGCAGGGATGTGTGTCTCCAGCAACGGCATGGTCTGTCCTCGATGGTTAAATAATAACCTGAACTATCAACTAGCATAACACAATTTAAGTATTTGAAAAATGCTTCCTTCAAAATGTTTGACAAATAAGATTAAAACAATTCCATACTGAATCGAAAAGATCAAACTTAAGTATCTGTCAATAATAATCACCCTCCTCCACTCCCACATTTTCACAGTGCCTGACTATCTTCTTAGCAATATCTGGAGATGCTTTAATTCCAAAAAATAATAAGCCCTACTCAGATGTCTCCTAGAAACTTAATTTTTAGAAAACTGGTCACTCCTGAGCATGCATTTTTATTCCAGTCCATTACCGAAATCCATCAATAACATGTCCAGCATTCTTCATCAGGAAGCCTTCTTCCTTCCCTTTCCCTTCACCTTGTCTGTCCTCATGTGCAGGAATCATGTGCTAACAGTACCACCTCAAGAGCAGCAGAAGTGCAGTTTGGTGAAGTGTAACTATTCCCAGAGTTAAGTTACCAGACAAACATTTTCTTGAATTAGCTTGAAAGAAAGAAAGAAAGAAAGAAAGAAAGAAAGAAAGAAAGAAAGAAAGAAAGAAAGAAAGAAGGAAGGAAGGAAGGAAGGAAGGAAGGAAGGAAGGAAGGAAGGAGGGAGAAAAAAGTTGTCACATTTGTGTATGTGGGATGTCTTTGCAGTACAGAGAGAAAGAAAACAGAGAAGTGTATTCTTTCAAAAATATTCTTGTAAAATGCTTGCCACCCATTACCGTAATTTTGGTGTGTGTGTGTGTGTGTGTGTGTGTGTGTGTGTGTGTTTCTACTAAATTCACTAAAAGTGAGAGATGGATTTTGTGAAATGAGTAAACATACTGAATGAATAGGCAGAGACAAGTAGGCAGAAAATAGAGGTTGGTGAGTTCTTAAAATTTATAACAAAAGGGAATATGCTATCAGCTGACAATTACAAATAGCAGGCTACTCTTCACACTCCAGAAAAGGCTCGAGATATCAGAGGCCTGTCTGTGAGTGAGATCTCAGTAAATAGGGAGATAGGAACCACAGCTGAGACACTGACACATAATATGGCATCCCAGCTGGAGCCTACTGGGTTTAAACTGTCAAGTGAGCACTGGGCACAGTCACTTTCACATTTTCAGGTTCATCACACACAAACAACTACTGTGACTTCGATGCCTATTGCACATGATCACAAGATTCTGACTGCTCACTGATAAGGGGTGTCACATCTTCTTTCATGCCCCCATGCCCCCATTAGTATGCCAACAAAAACAGAATCAGTTAGTCTAATAATAGATTAAATGTTCCAAGTTCTGATATAGAAATGAGGAAGTCAGAGAGGATAAAGATACACATGCATGCACACACATGCATACACACAGACATATACACACAAAAAAATGAATATAAGCAGAAGACCAGTCATAACTTACACAGAATTATCAGACTCATTGACCCTCCAAATAGGTTTTAGACATTTCCTAACCTCCAATATCAATGTTAACAAATAAATAACAAATGAACTAAAAAAAATAGTTAATCTGAAATTTTGTGTTTTCTCACATTTATACATTAAATTATTTCGAAAATAGGTATAAATAAAATCCATAGGAAGAATTTTTCATGAAATGGTCATTAAGTGAGCAACATTTATACACATGATTCTGAAACAAACTCTTTGAGGATTGCATATTATATAGATTATAGATTTTGTCTTTAAGAATTTATATTCTTTAGTTATCAAAGATCATCTCTCCTCTCCTTCCTTTCTACCACCTTCCCTTGCTTTTTATATCTTTCGTCTTCTACTCCTGCTCTGGGATGGAGTGGTAATACTTGTTTTTGCAAGAAACATGGTAATGTGAATTAGCTATGCTAACAACATAGCCGAATGACTCTCTTCACTGCAGAAGTGTACAACCTGTTTTTGAAAAGACTAACCTCCATTGTGTTTCATATCACCTTCTTGCAGAAGCATTCCGCTAATCCAAGACTCTGCTACTCTTTTCCTGGTTTCATCGCAGAGCTGTAAATGATCAAAAGGGTAACTGAACAGCTATGTGTCCTGATAGAATGTAAACTCACTGAAGGAACAGACTTTGGCTCCCTCATTTTCCACTTCTCACTTCAACACAGTGACCAATTGAAAGAACAAAAGCTAGCAAGGATACAGATGTAATTATTTAACTTCACAAATGCTATTGGGGCCAATCAGTTTAATTAATTCCTTTACAGTGATACCATTTTGCAATTGGATTGTAGATTACTATTGTGAGCTGGGATGTCTAAAAGATACCCATTTTCCTTCTTGTCATAAAATCCTTCATGAATCTCGATTTTGCATGTTTTAAATTTATGTTTTATTTATTTATTCATTTATATCCTACAAACTGCTCCCTCTCAGTCACCCCCTCCCACAACCCTCCGTCTATTCATCTCCATTTCTCTGAGACACCCTGGCTTATGAAGTCTCTGAGTGACTAGGTGCTTCTTCTCCCACTGAGGTAGACAAGGAAGCCCAGCTAGAAGAACATATCCCATGGGCAGGCAACAGCCTTTGAGATAGCCCCCATTCCAATTGTTCAGGATGAAGACCAAGCTGTACATCTGCTATATATGTTGAGGAGGCCTAGATCCAATTCATGTATGTTCTTTTGTTGGTGGTTCAGACTCTGAGAACCCCAAGAGTCCAGGTTAGTTGACGTTGTTTGTCTTCCTATGGAGTCCCTATCCCTTTTGTGCCCACAGGTCTTCCTCACATTCTTCTATAAGAGTCCTTAAGCTCCATCTATCAGCTGCTGGGTGCAGCCTCTCAGAGAACATGCTCCTGTCTGAAGCATAAAAGTGTATCATTAATAGCGTCAGAGACTGATGCTTGCCCATGGGAAGGGTCTCAAGATGGGACTGTTATTGTTTGGCCATTCTTAATAGGTCAAAGAAATACTTATTTTCTACTCTTAACAGCCCATATAGATGCACATTTTCCCTTCATAAAAGTTTACATAATTACTAACTTTTCAATTATGTATTCTAGGGTGTAAGGAAAATTCTGGAAGGTAAAAACTCCAACAGAAAGACACTGAAAGACAGACATGGGGAAGAAGAGGTTGGGGAGATATGCAAAAGTAAATGGCCACCTTGTTCATTATGCTGCAAGGGGAGGAGGCAGTAGTCTCTCTACTCAGGAGAAGATTGAAAAGTAAAATGTAAAAGATACTCACAAAAGCAGAGAGCATGTCTGTGTGATCTTAACTGTTCTTCCACTTGTGTTTGTGTTCACCTTTCTCTTTCTATGACAAAACACTGACCACAAGAAACATTGGGAGGAGAGGAATTACTTGCTTAAAAGTAACAATCTATTAAACAGAGAAGTCATGGCAGAAACTTAAGGCAAGAATTAAAGAACAGGAACACTACATTGCTTCTTACTGGCTTGCTCCCATGACTTCTCAGCTTACTTTCTTATACCACCCAAGTCCGAGTGACCAGGACTGACCCCAGGTCCAGGGAACTACACCATCTCCAATCAGTCATTAATCCAGAAAATATACTACAGGTGTTCTTATAGGGTAATCAGATTAAGCACTTTCTTATAAAAGGTTCCCTCTTTCTATGTATATCTAGATTTTCGTCACTGTACTTGTGAAATTTTTATTTTCTTTTGTCATTTTTAAATTCTATCACACACACACATACACACACACACACACACACACACACACACATATAGTCCTAATAGGTTTTCCTGTTTTACTTTGCTTGTTTTTGTATGTGTGTTTTTTATTTTCTAGATGAGCTGTATCCCAAATTTTCATCTTAAATTTGACATAAGCCTACTTCATAAAATAGCAAGCACTGAATAATCTAATTAAAAAGAAATAAAATGAAAATAAAGGTTTAAAATGCATTAAGTATGTGTAAAATGTTTACCATTTTGATCAAATATGTAGAGTTTAGTAGGCAAAGAAACTGAAGAAAGATTATTTTGGGAAAAGAATAAAGGGAGTGAGGAAGAGTGGAAGAGAGGATAAGAGAGAAGGGAAAAAGGGAAGTTCATGTATTTCTGCTCTCTGTCAGAAAAAAAGAGGGTTGACATTTTGATTTGTATAAATTTCCAAACTTTACTATTAGATGCAGCAGAGGCTGAGGCAGTAGTACATTCAACATACCCAAGATGAAACACATTAGAAATCCATAAAACCAACCCAGTGTCAATTTTGTTTAAATTATTGCCCTTCAGCATCCTAGGCATCGGCTCTGTTTAGTAGAAGAGAACAGGCTACAATGCTATTTCCCTGTGACTAGATGCAACTCTTATTCTGTGCAGTGTTCTCACATATCAAGTAAATGGTGTTAGCCATAGGGGGAAATTTCTGAGAATCAAAGAGAAATTCACGTTTTATAATCATTACTGGGGAATGGGAGGGAGGAGGATGTAGCTGCAAAGAGCTAGCTTGTCTGAGAGTCTGTAAAAGCTGAATTCTAACTCTAGTGCTCCAATAAACTAGGTGCATGGCTGACCTGGAGCATATTCCTATACGGCCCCAAGGTTTTTATCTTGAGAAGCTGGGAGTAAATTAGTTACTGCCTAGGAATTCTGTGTTCTAACTCTACATGATGTAAAAGCGTAACTAGGAAGAATAAAGGGCAAGAAAAACTCCCCTGGGGAAAGTTATCCTGACTGTTTTTATTTTTTTTTCTGCTTTCCTCATCTAAACATGATTTCTCACCGACTTAACATCTTAGATGATCATTTTTATTATTTATGATATTTTGCTGTGATTTCCCCCACTACATTTTAAAATATACATGTTTAGGGAGCTGCAGTTTAACCTTAGTTCATCATTTACAGTTTGATTCATTACCAATTCCGCACATACTGATGCAACTAATTAAACAAAAGTAAACTCATGTGAAGTTTCATTATTATTATAATTGATTTGTAATGGAGGAATGCCACCTTATTTGTTACTTTGTTGACAAATTAAGTTGAATATTTCTTATTTTTATTGCATTCCTTGCAAATAATTTTTCACTTGCAAGAAAGAAAAATATTTGACTTTTTTTTTCTTTTCATTTTGGTCTTCTGCATAGAGAAATATTTTAGATTAATGAATTTAGGACTTGCTTTGTTTCTGTTGTGGTTAAATGTTTAATTGAAAAAGAATAATTTATAATGTCTAATTGCCTTTTCCAAGATCAATTATACCAAATTAATACTGGGCACAGTCAGGAAATTCACTGCAGCCCTGCCAGACTGGGTCACTTGATTCAAATATTGCCTAGAAGCACATCTGGATGGGAAGAGGAGGATTATACTAATAAGCTTGGGAGTGATGGAAAGTGATAATATGTGAGGAAGGGGAGGAGTATGCTAATAAGCAGAGGAGGGAATGAGTATGCTAATATGTGAGGAAGGGGAGGAGTATGCTAATAAGCAAAGGAGGGAATGAGTATGCTAATATGTGAGGAAGGGGAGGAGTATGCTAATAAGCAGAGGAGGTAATGAGTATGCTAATATGTAAGGAAGGGGAGTACTTTGCTAATAAACAAGAAATGGGAGGATAAACTAATAAGCACAGAAAGAGAAAAGTATGCAAATATTCAAGGAAAGGAGACAGGATGAGAGTTACAACCTTTCTTTCAGCCACAGGGGTCAACATCACCAATGGCAAATGGGTTAATTAAGTCAGAGAAAGATTAGTCCCCAATGTGTGTAGATAGGAGAGAAAAACAGAATAAGTTTACAGCTCTAGAGTCTGCCTTATTTTTCTACTTCCAGTCATGAATAATTAAGACTTAGGATACCTGGAAATCTGCAGAAAGCATATGAAGAACCAGTGTGGCCATAGATGTGGTGAGAATAAAGACTGGGATATCTGAATAAAGGCTGGGATATCTGAAACTCAGCCAGCAACTGCACCTTCTTCCAAGTTAATTTGAAAATTGGATTATGAATATAGAAATGAAGAGATGGGTACTCAAAAAACACTAGATGCATGATTTATGAATTTAAATTTTTGCATTTCTTTTAATTACTTAATAGGGGAAAGAAGCCTTAGTTCCTTCCAGTTGGATAAAAAAAGTGTAATGTATCCAGGATGAACTCCCATCACTTTTTAAAGGAGCAAATTTACCAGCACTGGGAGGTAATTTTCCATTTTGAGTCTAGATCAGGAGGGTAGAATACTCTGAAGGAGACGGAGGGAAGATTTTATCTAAAAAGAATCAGTAACTGTTTTAGAGAAACAGTTCAAGAACTGGCCTGCTTTTAACTGCTTTATGTAAAGACAATATGTAAAGGAAATCACCACGGTTCATTGGATTAATGGTTCAGTCTTACTGAGCCATAACATAAGTGTTAGACAGGTGATACATCAGAAAGTCGCAATGTTTGCTACATAAGCATGATGGCCAGAGTTCAGATCCGCAGCATTCACATGAATACCAAAGCACAGAGGACCACATATAATCCCAAGGAAGAGAAATTTGAGACCGAATTCTAGGAGCTAGCTGGCTAGCTAGAATAGCACAATGGATGAGCTCTGTGCTCTGAATGTATGAGGTCTGTGAGATCTTACCTCACTAAACAAGAGTATACTAAGAAAAACATCTACACACACAGGATCAAATGATCATGTAAAACATCCTTTTTACATAAATAAGTGTGTCCACACACCAACAAGATATACACATTTATAGACCATGCAACATACATACCACACCACACACAGATACACAAGCAAAAATAAAAGTATTCCACTTGCTTTAAATTTTTGTAGATATGAGGTATTGTCAATTTTCTTAGTGTGAGCCCTGTGTGGGTAATGGCTTTAAATTGTCTGAATTTAATGACTTACATTGTCTGAATTTAATGACTTACACCAGACATCTATTTGATTCTGATATAGTTTTTTTTCTATGAAATGTCTATACGTGAATTTGTGTTTCACAAATGAGTTGAGTTTTTGTATTTTACACATTTGAAAAGATCTATTCAAACTCTGACTATGGTAATATATATGTGTATGTTACATATGCATATGTAGATCATTATGCTCTTCTATAATTCTATGACTCATAGATCATGACCTCTTCAAATATAAATGAGGAGAGAGAGGGTGGTGGAGACAGAAAAACAGAGATAGACAGAGAGAGAATCTTTCAAATAATAGATAAGAGATACTATACTAAGATCTCTATGTCTTCTAGGCTGTACATAATTGTCCTGTCCCTAGAAATATGAGAGGAGGAATTACAAGTGCATATTTCCACACCAGAAGGGTGACTGTGAAATTCAGATACTCCATGTATGTTCTTGGTGGAAGGACCAATGAAATGAAGCTACTCTTTGTAGTACTATGAGTAATGCTTCTAAATCCAAATGTTTCCAATGTGGGATAATATTTATAACATGTTCGATAGAATTATGGTCTTATTATTTCTTTGTTTAAAAAGATTAAATATTGTTTAAGGAGTTACAATTAAATGTCTAGTTGACAAGTCAAAGGGTTTGGATGATTAAATTTCTCACAAACATCCAAATGGTTGGTGAAATATATTATTCTCTCTCTCTCTCTCTCTCTCTCTCTCTCTCTCTCTCTCTCTCTCTCTCTCTCTCTCTATGTGTGTGTGTGTATGCATACACATAACCATATGTGTATTAGAGATTTTTATGAAGAATTTCCTATTATGCTAAGTAGATTGAGTGATGATTCCTCTCACTCGTAAAAGTGCCATACTCTTGAGCAGAGTCTAGTTAAAGGCTCTAAATATTACAAAAGGAAAGAGGGTTATTTATATGTTATACTTGAACTACAATATTCATGTTCTCTGGCTTTTAGATATTGATAGTCATGATTATTTTCTTTGGAAATTTGTTGCGCTCAGACAACTAATTTTGGGCAGTGTATTACTGGATGTCTTAGAACGTCAGCATGCATGTACTGGGCTTCAAGAACTCTCTACTCTCATGTCCATATCAATAGTTGTCACAAATGGTGTTTTGTACAAAATTCTGCATTACTCGTTTTGTTTATTTTCTATTTTAGGGAAATATTTATTGTGATTATAAGACAAACAGGAAAATTTCTAATCTCAAATCTTTCTGCTACCCAGAATTTTACTGCTTATCTTCAGTGAATAAATGCTTGATTATAAATAGATAAATAGATAGAGAGATGATAGTTATATAGATGATAGATAGATAGATAGATAGATAGATAGATAGATAGATAGATAGGGCCAATCCTTGTGTGAGTTATTACTTGAAGATATCATACTGAATTTCTAGGTGCTTTCAGTACTCCATGGGCACCAGGTCTTAAAGGGTTTAGAAGGAGAAGCAGATCACCCCATATAGTCCAAATACACCAAGACAGGCTTAAGTTGATGTCTCCCTTAAATACATTAAGTAGTGTATGTAAATCAGGATCTCTGCCAGACTTTTAGAGACTCAGCTTCAGAATCTTATGTCATCATCCAGCACTGCCTGTGCATTTCCACTATTGCTAAGATTTCTGTAATTTCCTATGAGAAACATGCACCCTTTAAAAGGGCCTTCTATACATCATTGCTCTCTCTCATTCTGTCTGTCTCAAAGACTCTCTGCCTGTCTGTCGCTTTCTCTCTCTCTCCATATTCCCACTCAGAGAAGGCATTTTGCCCCTTTCATCCTTTTTTTCCCAATAAACCCCTTGTGTTAGACTTTTTGAGGGTACAATCTATGCAGCATACCTTGGCCTAGACTCACCAAGGTACCTTTTGCTGTCTAATCCTAAAAGAATAATAGTATCAATCTTTATCTAAAGTACTATGGGTTACAAATCTTTTACTTTACATTGATTTTTTTCAGAGTTTTGAATATTTGTATATTTATGTATGGTAAAGTACCACAGAATAAGTTAAAGATAATAACTTCATCTAGATAATTGCTTCATCATAGAATCATAGAAGGTTATATGCTTAAACAAATATATATATATGAGAGAGAGAGAGAAAGAGAGAGAGAGAGAGAGAGAGAGAGAGAGACTGAGAGAGAACCTTGAATGTGTCTGTGTTGGAACTCCATACTGTGCCATGAACTCTGGTATGAGAATTTCTATTTACAGTCCCAGACTCGCTTTCAAAATGTAAACTTGGGACTGTTTAAGATTTAAGGTATTGGGATTAGTGTTACTTGTTCTGTAGCTGTTGAGTCTCTAAAATATCTTCCTAGTCTTTTGTCTATTTCATTTCATTGCTTAAGTAATTGTGGTACATATTATTGCTGCTGGTTTTCAGTTTAATTAACTATATTATTTCTCTACCTATGATGTCTAATTAACTGGCATTCTAATGATGTAATAATTAGTCGCAAACAATATTGTCTAAATATTTCACTGAAGGTTATTTTGTTCTGCAAAAATGTTAAGGCCATACTCAAAATATTTTGTGGGAGAAAAACATAAAACTTGAATCACTCTTTCTATAGGAGAAATGACTTGGAGACCATCGCTACATGCTTGTCATGTTGATGACGTTTTGAGATAGCTTCCCAAACAATAACACTGTAACACTGTCTCTAGTGTTTTGCTTTCATAAACCCAGTTTCTCCTTTCTAATACATCACACAAAGAGGGCAGGGTCAAGGAAGATGTAAAAAATGCCCTTTGAATGTGTGATTGTAAGAAGGCATATTCTGGTAAGAGATAAGTTCTAACACAGAAAATAAAGAGAAAAATAATCTTTCCTGGAGCCAATCAGAATACATTGAGTAACCAAATACTAATAAAGAAAACAAATAGGACAGGCATAGCAAGGCTTCACCATCAGACTGTCAAGTATGGTGAAATTGAAAGTGCTAACTTAGTCAAAGTCATCTTCCTTCCATCAGGTATGCATCTCAGGTACTGATGTGGGGCTCTACACTTTCACATACAGACACACTTGTCTGCAGTTCAAGTGGGTAAGGAAGAGGAAAGCAAACAACACAACTTGTTTATCTGATTCAAGCCAATGCATCTGTTGCTAATGATCCAATCTTCAGCTTCCAATTTTCCTTTGAATGTTATTGCTTACTTCTAATGGGGCACTGTATGGCTGTTTTCCCCTGCATGTGGATTCTACAGAAAACACAGCTTAGACTGAAAGCCTAGCGGAGGAAGAAATCATGCTTAATGATGTCTGGAAGATTCTCTATGCCCTGAAGAAACACTCAAGAGGCCAGGTCAAGAAACAGGTCAATTCGTGGCTCAGCATGGCTTTCGGGTAATGGGTGTACTCTGTGGGACTCACTTTGTCCAGAAAAAGAAAATAACTGACTTACCAGGTGTAGATACTGAAAAAGGATAAACTACTGCTTTCTATCCACTTTATATAAAAACTTGAATTGGATGCAAAGTTCATAAAACACAATTCAAGTTTCTTCTATGATAATAAATGGGTTGGTGGGATAAACATTCTTTCCCGCACAGTTTTATGTCTCTGTTATTGTGGTTACTGGGAGTATCTTAAATCACAATTTTTCATAGATGCTATTCACCATTTGGAATTGGCTGTATTGATTGCAAGTAATTATAATTGTATTTGTCAAAGTGTGTCATCTGTATGTGAAGTATATGGAATTACATGACACTAGATCTAGAAAATGAAGAGAGGCTATGTGCTGTGTGCTGGTCTGTATGGTATAATAATCTTCCATATGTCTCTCTGTCTGTATATATATATATACATATATATATGTATGTGTGTATGTGTATGTGTATGTATATGTATATATATATATGTATATATATATATATATGTATATATTATGTATCTTAAAATACCATCTGGCAACCAGTTAAGCTATCTAACTGTCTATGTATCCATCTCTATTTATCTGTCACTATATACTCTCATACTTTATGATAAAGAGAGCAAACACATATACAAGGTGATAGCACACACACACACATATATCTAAATATCCTTCTAACTATGTCATATTGAGTTGACACCCCTTAATACTCTTAACACTAAAACACTTAATATATATTCATATTGTTATGGTGTGTCCCCTGTCATCTAAATGTGTATCTATGTAGGTATACATTCATAAGTATGAACACACACAGAGACAGACAGACAGAGACAGAGACAGAGACAGAGAGACGAGAGAGACAGAGAGATCGAGGGACAGACAGAGACAGATTGAAACTAAGAGAACTAAACATTAGTAGTTTGAAAACATTTACAGATTCTCAAAACAACTGGCCAGTAGTACAGTTATACTGACTTCCTTTGTACTTTGTTTATTAATCAACTCAAGTGAATTAGTCAAAGTGATAATTTCCTGCTGAAATAGCAAACTTCCCAGCTTCCCTTGTCAGCCAATTTTGGCCCTGATAAGGGGCCACATCTCATTGTCACCTGTAGGAATTTTGGTCATCCACTCACAAGTACCTCATAGCAGCTTCTTTAAGAAGACATCCAATAATTCCAGAACACAAAAGGGGAGTTCAGAGCGATTACAAGTTCCATTGCAAAGGTAAGTAAGGGAAAAAACTGCCTCAGGGACTTGAAACTGGGATCACTATGAACTGAGGAAGTTCATGAAAGATTCCTCCAGGAAGTACAAAGAAAACAGGTTGGACATTGCATGCAAGGTATGGAAACAATCACTGAAAGTATAGTTTTTACAAGTAGATTGTATCATGACTAGAGGCTGGCTCATGTTACTCCCATATATCCTTGCTTTCTCCACCATTAAATTAGGTTGGTGCCTCTTTAATGACCTCCCTGATCCCTTGTCCTTTGGAAATAACTTTTTGTCTTCTGAATGATTCAATATTTTTCTACCTCAATCATGTTTCTTTGTTTGGTTTAGTTTTACGTACGTTCAAACCTCATATAAAATGCAACCGAATTAAGACATTAGTTTAGTTGAATGCAACCCATGTAATTTTTATTTAAGCAATTTTATTGAGTACAAACTGTACTCAATCTCCTAGCAAAGAGTTAAATGATACTAAACTTCTTTTTAATGAACAATAATTAAATTGTAAATAAATTAAAATTCTTCCAAGGTCAACACTTCTTGAGTGGAAAATATACACCCAAGTTTCGTTTTTCCATAGCCAATGACATCAGAATGTGAGACAGAGCTCTGTCTGCACAGCATGAGGTATCAGACCCCTTATGTTAGGAATTAAAACTCAGCAGGATCCAGGCTGGTATGCTTGCTAACCTTATTAAGGAAGGCTACTTACTCTTCTGGAAAAGTAAACCTTTCATCTTGCCTAAGTACTTTGGATTGTGTGGCTATTTTCTTGACAGTTGGTTCCTATTTACTACATTTTGTATCAACCTCGTTGTCATGACCCTTCCCCTCATTTTCTCATCACTAGTGTTCATTTTTATCACATACAGTCTTGCTTGCTCATAACAGAATCCCAGACAATGATAGATTGCAAATTGGTAAAGTGGTCTAACATGGTTCCATATGCCAGGATAACACAGCTGTGTTGCTTTGTCTGGGTATACTTTGTATCTAAATCAAAATTTCCATTGTCCAGTAAATCAACAGCAATTTATGCCTGTATGTATAAGTTAGTATATGTGGCATATACCACAAATATGTTTTAAAAATCTGTTTATTAAACAAACCCCTTTTAAAACAATTATATTTTTATTATTTTAACTATGTGTATATGTGTATGTGTCTTAGTGTGGGTTTAGGCATGTGGGCATTGTGCTGACAGATAACAAAAGACTTGACATTCCGTGTCCTTCTGAGACACACAGTACGTTGTGCCAGGAGGTGAACTTGAGTCAGCTACACACTTATTCTAATCACTGAGCTATCTTTTCAACTCCAAAAGCTTTTTTAAATCCTAGAATTCATCCAAGTCTATGTAATAAGATAAGACTGGAATAGTTATGAATTTGTCTTTGGTCTTTATAGAGTAAAGACACAGGAATATAGAAGTCTTCAAAGCTAGTTTCAAATACCTTCAGAAAGATATGACCACTATTGCTTTTGTCCCAGGCACTTGGGAATAGTGTAACATAAACATAAAACTCTATAGTTAGTGAATGTGCCAGAGTTTTTATGAATAGAAAATCTGTAAATCAAGCAGCACCAACAGCAGGCTTTTTCAGGCTGAGAGTGTCATGTATGGAATGTCCTTAATGGGGACAGTATGACACAGTTCCTGCCCCTGGGACAGGGCCCGCAGATATGGGCCTCCGTGAGTGTCAATGACTGCTGTGGGTATAAGATTTGTTTGTATAATAATGTATATATTTTCATGTTCCTCCAAGGAGCATTCTCTCTGTTAAAGGTAATGACTTTGTGATAATCAGACAGCTCTAGTCAAGTCTAAGGAGTTAAGGTGTAGCTAGTATCTTAGCAAAATCATAAATGTTGGGATCTTCAGGTTATCCCTTAAGACTGTGGAAAATAACTCTAAAAACATGGGTTTGAAAATATGTCATTTCTCAACTATGCAAAAAATAAGAGTGCAGTATGAATTACATGTGGGGCTTCATGAATTTAAAGGAACAAAAGCAACTACAATGTGAGCCAACCTGTCATAAAGAAGCAGGAAGGAGATAAAGAGATTTATACTTAATAGCAGGAGATCCCTTATTTATGCTTACAAATTTAGACAAATTCCTGAGTTCAGGGTCAGTCTGGGACAGAGCAGTCAGGCCCAGGTATGGTAAAAATGGTAATTTCAGGACAGGCTTATCATCCCACCCAGCTAGCTTATCATCTGTGCTTATCAGAGGCAGAATTTTGAATTCTTTTGCAATGTTAAATGCTTGCTGTCTCCATAAGAAATAAAGAGATGGGGTCATGGGATGCTGATTCATAGAACAATCAAAAGGAAACCCTGAGTATATGACTAGATTGATAAGTAAAAGACTGAGCTTATGATCCGGAAGAGATGAGCTACCCAGAGATTTTTTTTAGAATAGCAAGGGAGAACTCCTGGGAGAACTTTCTCCAGCAGAGCACTGCAAGAGAGAGCTGTCAGGAGATCTCCAGAAAAACCACGTGAGAGAGAAAGGAAGCAGAACAGAGAAAAAGCAGGCTGGCAAGCTGTCTTGAACAGAGCATAGGCTAGCAGTTAGGACCTACAATTTGACTTTGAGTCATTTGTTTTTGCAGCTCCCAGACTCCCTTTCTCTTAGAACCCCCCTCCAAGTTGAGGCTGATCCTTGGTATGAGAGTAGAGGTGATATGAGGAAAGTCCTTGACTCTTTACAGAGTGGTCTTTGTCTTATTTGTGTAATAGTTGATGGCAGGATCCTAGATAATGGCAGGATCAACTCTCTGTGGTCAACTAAATCTATCTATCATCTATCTATCTATCTATCTATCTATCTATCTGTCTGTCTGTCTGTCTGTCTGTCTGTCTATCTATCAATCTATCTATCTATCTATCTATCTATCTATCATCTACCTATCTATCTATCTATCATCTATCTATCTATCATCTATCTATCTGTCTATCTATCTATCTATCTCTATCTATCATCTATCTATCTATCCATCTATCCATCCATCTATCTATCTATCTATCTATCTATCTATCTATCTATCAACTATCTATCTATCATCTATCTATCTATCATCTACCTATTATCCTATTATCTATCTAGTTATAGATATCTATCATCTATATCAATATTTATAACAATATCATCAATCGCAGAAAATAGCTACAAGTTACATTTACTTACTTAAAGCTTTTGGGTGCAGACAACCTAGAAGCAATGATCCTGTTCTTACCTTAGTGAAAAAATACCTTATGTTCCCCTCCAAAAAGAAGCACTTCAATATTAATAAAATGCAGAATATTCACAACCTTCTTCATAATTTTGTCAACTTATCTCACCCCTGATGTTCCCTACCAAAAGTGAGATAGCAATGTGACCACCAAAAGGCAGAGTGGGAATGATGTAGAAAATCCCTGTCAAGTATAGGTGGGAGAGGAGATTCTTGGTCCCATTAAGGCTGGACACTGTGTGTGGGAGAATTTGAGGGTGGGGAGGTAGGAGTTGGGGATCAGGTGGAGGCACATCCTCATAGAAGCAGGAGGAGGGGGGATGGAATAGGAGGTTCTTGGGCAGGAGGAGGGGGAATGGGATAAGAGGAGGACATCTGAAATGTAAATAAAATATCCAGTGAAAAGAAAGGAAAGGAAAGGAAAGGAAAGGA